>NC_092640.1:62703112-63075612 GCF_039555335.1 Amphiura filiformis | reverse complement strand
ATTTCTTTATCAACACTGGTGTTGTTGTGACGACCTTCTGTTTGCCAGTCGTTGCCAGTTGGTTTCTGAAGGAAACCAACTGTCAACCAACTGGCAACCGCGTTGCTGAGAAACTAGTTGTGCAGAAGGTCGTCACAACAACATCAGTGTTGATAAAGAAATTGACAGATTTCGAAACGTCCACAATAAGTGCTGTTTTATTGGACTAGAACTATGAATTTCGTCTTTATTTAATCACTGATTTTATTAGAATATTATGGATATTATCTGATTGATGAGACAAATGAACACTTGAACACTTACTCGACGGGTGACTTGGAATGCCTCGTGGTCGTGGACATTAAACTGTTATATTTTAAGGGATAATCGTAGAAATGTATAACAAGCCGTAAGAAGACCTATTAACAGGAAAATGCTGTCATTTGTAGTTAATTGGCGTATACATTAAGCAAGTCTATCTTCAATAGGGCCGAAGTAGCCTTTGCAGCTCAATCATTAACATGGTAAGGCCTTTTCACTGTCTTTCTATAGATAATTATTATACAAATCATGATAAATAATTTATAATGAAATAAAGAAAACATCATGGTTGAAATGGCTACTAATAATAAAGCGACTAGATAATCATAATGTATACAAAGCGAAACTCATGTAAACATAGTGAACATTTTCCACAAACTGAAGTATCATAGTTGAGAGCAACATTCACGAATAGCAGTTTTTATGTAAATAAGTGGAAAAAAACCGACATTTCACTCTAACTGATTGCTAGCCTACAGTAATAAGGCGACGAAAAAAAACCCTGTTCTACGGGCGGACGGACCTTTAAAGTAGGGTCGGTCGGTCGGGCGTGTTTGTTTTTTTCTGGATGTTAAAATTACCCTAAAATTTCACCCAAATCCGACAAATCTGAAAAAATCTGAATATTTTTTGCAAACATATTTTCTAAGGCACTACATCGAATTTGGTCCTATAGACATGATAAAACTATCGGTGCCCGGTTAGGTAAAGATGACTCTTAACACCACTCCCTGGAGATGTAATAAATTGTATCAAGCATAATAATTAACAGTTGCATAGTATTATTGTTTTACATTTAAATAAAAAACGAATGCACTGTACAAATATTCAGAGTAGGCCTACAATAAAAAGTACCATGCCATCGGTACCTCTTCGGGCACCGATAACGCTATAGGACCAAAAACGATGTTGTGCCTAAACATATTCAGCCAAAATTAATCAATCTTGGCCCCAAAACGGCTAATTTTATATGATTTGAGCAAAATTTAAAAAAAAATATCCAAAACTGGGTCGGTGGGTCCGTAGAACAGGGTTTTTATTTTCGTCGCCTAACTGATACTTTCCAATATATTCTTTCTTTACACAGCCTGCATGCAAAACACCTCAAACGAAGGAGGTCTATGCAGTCCTTCTGTATTTCAGCATTGTTGGTGTATTAGCCTATTGGATTCTGGGACAAGGTAGGCTTATAATTATTAAGTTAGAAATTAAGATAAACTAATAAGGCTGCGTCCAACTGTAGATACCGCAAGTTTCCATTGATTATATAGACATTGCACATGAATTAGGGGTTCATTCATATATTTTCATGACTAAACGGTTGTTTATGCCCGAGGGGCCGCTTGCACACAAGAACATTTTGTAATTCTTATTTCATAATAACAACAAAAAATTACAAGTAACATTATTAAAAGTCATGATTTTCCTTCATTTTTCCTACCCGGCGATCGCACATCCGGGACACCGGGCATAAACGCTGTTTATGCCCGGCTCTCGACCACTGTCACGCGGGCCGTTACATATAGCGTGTATGTATATATGAACGGTATTTATGACCAGCAAAAAAGGGCGCAAATCCAATCAGAAACGTCGTTATATCGTGAGTATGTATGAACACTGACTCATCACACTAAACTCCACCTAATTTGTATCTTAATGTTAAAGGAAGGTGAACGGATGGAAAATCGAATTCTTTAAAACTTACGTATAACATAAAACATCGTCCCTTTCAAGCATTCATGCGAAAAGAACACGAAAATGTAAATTTGATTAATTCCATATGGAGTTACGAGCGTGATACTGGTAGTCTATGCTGTTTTATTAATGATAATCATCATGATCATGTAATAATTATATTGATATCATTGATATCATGTTAAAGACCCTATTTGTCTCATTAACGTAATTATTGAAAATATTAGGAGTTCCAAATCGGTGTATTTCCGAAGATATTATCAAAAAACTGTCGAATTAGTTCCAAACGTGGTATACCTCAGTCGAGACTAATTCGACAGTTTGTGATTAATTTCTTCGGATACCGATTTGGAACGCCTATAATTTCAATTATGTTAATGACAAAAATTTGAGCTTTCACCTGATGCCAATATCTGCATTTTTATGGGGTAAAGTGGGGGATGAGGCTGTCAATAATTGTGGTCATTTGGGGCTTTGGGATAACAAGCTTTTCACTATATGTTTATGTTTTAGAATTTATAAATTCACCCATTACATTATACACAACAACTGGTCAATGTGGCGTTTGTGCTAGATAACATTGAAACACCGATGTTTTTGCTTGTTAGTGACTCTAAACACCGTCCTGAACAACATATTTAAAACGGACAAAAAAGGACAAAAAAGGACATGGGAATGGTAATTTGCATATATTCAAAATGGCCTCTAATGCAGGGCTCAAATTTCAAAATTGGGCGAACATGGATAAAAACCATCTAATTGTATTCCTCTCTGTTAGAATTCAGAAAAAGTATAGTTTGGCCTACATCCGATGTACAGTGCTTGAGTTATAGGCATAAAGGTCAAATGTCAAATTTTGGTCTCCATCATTGTTCACAGGGGTAAAAAAAAAATGCTCCGATTTTGATCAAAGTGGTCTCAAATTGTTCCGCTTTGAACAACATTTAACAACAACAAAATCCGCTTGGAACAACATTTTATAAAAAATAGTTTGCTATATCTCAGGTGATTTGGTACCTGGGTAACATCACAAAATAGGTCAAGGTTAACATGATTCAATGGGCTTTGACTTTTTTGCCCTGTTACCCAGTACAGGTAACAAAACACCTGAGATGGACAACTATTCTTTGGTTAAAATGTTGTTCCAAGCGGCACTTTTTGAGACCACTTTGATCAAAATCGGAGCATTTTTTTTACCCCTGTGGACAATTATTGAGACCAAAATTTGACATTTGACATGTATGCCATATACTTAAGAACTGTACATCGGAGATAGGTCAAGCTATACTTTATCTGAATCCTAATGATGAGAGCAGTGGCGTAGCCAGTGGGGGGGGGGGCAGGGGCCGGTGTCGTGGCCGTCGGTACATGTAAGGCCGTCAGTAGACTGTTAACACTAGGCCATTTTATACCCAGGTGACAGAAAAAAAGGGGAAAAATTGTAAATGAAATGGAATTTTACATTAAAATTGAATTGTGTGTTTTGATATTGGTACCGCCTAATATCCTTTTTTTTTTTTTTTTTTTTCTTTTTCAAACCATTACAAAAAAATTGGGGTCAACAAATCACAACTTCCGTCGGCAAAAAATATTTCCGTCGGTACATTTACAAGTTGTGCCCCCTCGGTTCCAAAATCCTGGCTACGCCACTGAATGAGAGGACACGAGAGGTACGATATCGCACCTTTAGTGAGAAAGTCAACATCCAGTCTGATCTTGATGACTTCATGGACTGGTAACTAACCACCTGAATCTAAACCCTGACAAATGCCCAACTCTTCAAATTTGTTCCATGAGAAACCCACCTTCTCATCCCGATCTGAAGCTTGACCCTTCATTGTGCTTTCATTTGTTTCATCAGCCAAAGTTCTGGGCATCTTCATATCAGTAAGATCTTAAATGGGATGCCCATGCAGGTGGATCACACGTGCAAGTGTGCCAACAAACACCTCTTCATGGTCCGTTCTCTGAAACGTTTTGGTTTCAATATTTCTGAGCTGACCACAGTTTATGTCGGTTACATACGTCCCCTTTTGGAATACTCTGATGCCGTTTGGCATTCATCGCTCACTGTTAAGCAACTTGAACGTGTCCAGAAAAGGGCCTGTAGAATCGTTCTGGGTGCTGATTATCATGATTATATTTCTTATGATAATGCAGTTAGTCACTGCACTGCAAAAACAAGTGTTTATATTTAAACACCATATTGTGTTTATCAGAGCAACACTTAATAAACACATAATTCATGTTAATGGTCTAACACTAATGTTAATGGTCTAACACTAATGTTCATAAATTAACACTTGGTGTTATATTACAAACATAAGTGTTTGTAATATAACACCAAGTGTTAATTTATGAACATTAGTGTTGGTGTTATATTACAAACATAAGTGTTAATTTATGAACATTAGTGTTAGACCATTAACATGAATTATGTGTTTATTCAGTGTTGCTCTGATAAACACAATATGGTGTTTAAATATAAACACTTGTTTTTGCAGTGTGTTAGTGTTAGTATTATTTTGTAAGCTTGACTCTCTCTGGCTCTCTGCCAGGAAGGAACAACACTCACTTAAGTTCGCACATTTGCTTACTAAATAAAAGCCTACCAACATGTTGCTCCCTCCTATAGTAGTACAGTGAAGTCCATAGAAGAAAGCTGAAAAATGCAGCCCATATCTCTAAATTGCGTGCGAGCACTAGCAGATTTGCCAAAAGTCCCATTTATTGTCATGTCAACAACATTGTCAAAAAGTGCAATAAATTACTTGGTTTTACCAGAATTGTCGCGGGCAGTAAGAACTCCTATGTTCTACTCAAACTTTACCAGTCGCTCATTTTGCCAATACTAGATTACTGCTCGCCTGTTTGGAATGTTTACAAGAAATGTAATATTGATAAATTGGAACAAATACAGCATCGTGCTACTAGGTCAATTCTTTGTCAACGGAGGGGGGATCAATCATATGAGGACAGACTCAGAACTCTAAATCTCACAACTTTGAAAACTAGAAGGACTTATTTGTCTGTTTCATTCGCTTGTTCATGTCTTACTAATGCCAATTCCTTTCTTTTTTCCAGGTGGTGTGTTAATACGAGACATGAAGCTTTAATTTTTAAACAATCAATCACTCCTAAAACAGATGCTTACAAAAACTGTCTTTTAGTTAATTTCCCAGTGTTATGGTCTTCAATTCCATCCGATATCAGAGACTCATATCTCACCTGTAGCAAGTCTACTTTTAAATCTCAACTCAAATCTCACTATATGGAGCATGATGATTAATTTGTATTGATGCCTTTTTGTATTTTTTTTCCAATATGATTTGTATGTGTGTGGTCTGCTGAGTTGGGAGCGCTGCGCCTTGTGGTGACAGTGCTCTTTTGTGCTTTCAGTGTTCCCCGGCAGCTCAGTAGACCCAATTTGTTGTTTTGTCTCAATTTTGTTGTTAATTGCCAGATGAATAAAATAAATAAATAAAATAAATAAAATTCCTACTACATTAATCTGCTGAATAAGTTGCTTGCGTGTTGGTGGCTTCCCGTTGTGCCCTTTTACATCTCTCTGCTGTCCTCCATGCCAAGTTGCCTTTGTTCATAGTTTTGCCTTAGGTGTGTTTTTTGTTTCTCTCTTTTTTTTTGATGTGTTTCTTGTACAATGCAATTCGGCCGTTTAGATGTTGCATAGCTTAATAAAATCATATCATATCAAATCACACTTTATCTGAGGTGCCCCTTCAGGCCGACTGCTGATCTGCCGGCAATTGGTTATTGACCTGTGTCAAGATGGTATTGCTAAAGGTCGGTGATTTTGAGTCAAACTTCTTGAATGTTTTGATCACAGAATTATCACAACGTCTTTGTTGTCGAAGGTGTGATTTGTGCTGTCCAAATGCGTATATCAACGGCCGAATCTTTTAATTCAGCATTCACGACATTTATTTGACTCTTAATATTTTCATGCAACTAAAGGATAATGATATCATCAGCAAATAGTATAAAATCCAGAATGTTAGAGGTACTAGTGATATCATTAACATTATAGTATAAAAAATAGTGGACCTAATATTGATCCTTGCGGAACACCACATAAAATATCTTTAAGGTGTGAATCACACGTGTTATATAAGATACATATTGCTTTCTATTACTTAAGATAATTTCTAAACCATTCCAATACCACACCACGAAATCCAAAATGCTTTAATTTATGAAGAAGTATTTTGCGGTCAATTGTATCAAACGCCTTTTGTTTTTCTCTCCTTGCAGAGTTTTACAGCATTAGCAAACGTGATAAGATCGTCCACCTCAACTATTCGCGCTCATTGCAAGCCAGTGATGTGCAAAAACCACTCCATGTCATCATTGTCACCCAAATGCGATCCGGATCTACATTTGCAGGTGAACTTTTGAACCAAAACAACCAATTCTCCTATTTCTTTGAACCTCTCTATGAATTCAGACGTGACATATATGGCAAAAAAATTGATATCTTAAACTATGTGCAAGCTCCTTTAAAAAATGTCTTACTTTGCCGATTTAAGGCGTTTACAAGTTTGCAATGGTGGGCGAATGACAGTCGACGTTCAAAATGGGATTGTTCGCACAGTAATGTCGTTCAGATGTCTCCACTTTGTAAATTTAATGAGCAATCACAGATTTATTGGCCGAAAAGGTCTGAGCGTGATTATTTAGATATATTAGAAACAGTTTGTAGAAATAGGATATTTAGAGCGGCCAAGACTATACGAGTGGCGGATATTGGAGAGTTGCAGCAACTGGTAGAAGATACAGACTTGAATGTGAAAATAGTTCACTTAGTTCGAGATCCAAGGGCTGTATATCACTCGCGTATGGCTATATCAAATACTACAGATATTACTTCAAATTTGTGCCAGAGGCTGAAGAAAAATATTCGGTACTGGATCAACACACCAAAATGGCTGCAGAACCGTTACATGCTTTTACGCTATGAGGATCTAGCCGATAAACCATTTCAAAATGCAAATAAGTTATATAATTTTCTTGGTATTCCGATGCCTTTGTCTGTAAAACAATGGATATCGTTGAATACATTACGTAATGATGGGGATAAATGGTCAACGACGCGTAATTCGAGCTGGACAGCGCGTACGTGGAGATTTGATATGAATATTCATGATGTATTCCTGGTTCAATCTCAATGCAATACATCAATGATACAATTGGGTTATAGACTGGTATTCACGCAAGATGATTTAACAAATGAGAATTTTCGCGTAGTAGATCCACTAAAGATACTAGTAAACGATTAAGGTAATGATCTTGACATGAGGAAAAATAATTAATCACTTTTTTGAAAAGAAGATACACATATCCTTCATAACATGAATCTTGAAAAGAAGTAGGCCTACCAATGCGCCATTTCCCCCTATTTTTTCTCTCGTTGCTGATGGAAACAAATCCCAATTGTACTTGTATAGCGCGAAGTAATATTCGTGCGTATGCACCAAATATGTGTCTTGTTGCTAGTAGTTCATGATGCAGTTATGTCTACAGTAGAATTCACCACGACCTTTGCAGGACTTAAACCCCAATAAAAGCTATTAAACCAAGATAACACTCATTGAAAACTGCTCAACTATGTTAAATCAGATCTTCTCTGGTTAAATCCACACTACACATTGTTTCTGTTTTACCTGTGCAATATTGCAATGAGCTGGTATTATAGTTTCAGTTGGGTGAACGATTATAAAGCAAAAGCAAGGTAACAATACTGTGTGAACCTTTGTTTCCCAAATGAGACAATAGTCTGCATATTGTTAACCAGCATTCTTGAAAATGAGAAACATAATGGTTGAAGACTTAACACGATTTGGAAATCATTTCTTCATTTTTTTGGTGTTATCTGTCATTTACATATACCAGTAATATTTTATTTTTAAGGATTATGGTAGTTTATTGCCCTTTTTTATTGCGGAAACTTCAAAAAATCAATAGTATTCATTAAAAGTTATATGTCTCCTGTTATGTTTTGTGCATCCAATATGAATTTGTAAACGTAAAAGCATATACAATAAAAGAACCAAGAAAATATGATGAATTATAGGCCTAAATAGATGAAGGTCACGTTCCTCTTCACAGGTGATCTATGGATCCGGATGTATATTTATTTCCGTAGATAACATTTGCATAGGAACCGCACAGTCTGAGGCAAGGTTGATTTTTGATACTTATTTCGTTTACCATTTCGTTATAAAATAAAAGACAAAAGAGTGCATGCAGAGAGCTCCAAAATCTAGCTAAGTCGGGTGAGGTGAAATTCTGATGTATGACCCCCTTTCAGTGGCGGGGCTATTGGGGGGGCAAGGGGGCATTTTCCCCACAAATATTTTTCTTGCCCCCCCCAGTTTTTCCCCCCACTTTTGAGGCAAAATCCCCAAAATCACGTAAATTTCCATTTTTTTTTTTTTTTTTGCCCCCTTTGCGTGGTAGAATTATATTCAAATGATATTGATAATATTAGTATCTGCAATGAAAGTCAAACATACCACCTCCAAATGAATGTAAAGCAAAGCAAACTCCTTGTGTGTTCCATCCAAGCAGCAGATAAATATGGACATGCAGCTAAGTGGCACGCTTCTTGCGTAAGACCGGTAGAGTACGCCACCGTACAAAAACCACTGATGCAAAACATATTATTGAAAAGTAGTATACGTTGGCGTTAGTGGGATAGTTAAAAATGAAAATGTAACATATGCAAATAATAATAAAAATAATAACAATAAATATATAAATAATCAGTGATAATAACACGACATACTTATCAATACATCAATAGCAGCAGTAGATAGCTACTTCGCCAATACCAATATCAGCAGTAGATAGCTAATTCATCAACAGCAATATCCGCAGTAGATAGCTACTTCATCAATACCAATATTAGCAGTAGATTGCTACTTCATCAATACCAATATCAGCAGTAGATAACTACTTCATCAATACCAATACCAGCAGTAGATAGCTACTTCATCAATACCAATATCAGCAGTATATAGCTACTTCTTCAATACCAATATCAGCAGTAGATAGCTACTTCAGCAATACCAATATCAGCAGTAGATAACTAATTAATTTTGAAATAAATAAATAAACAAACAAAAAAACAAACAAACAAACAAACAAACAAACAAACAAACAAATAAATAAACAAACAAACAAACAAACAAACAAACAAACAAACAAACAAACAAATAAATAAATAAATAAATAAATAAATAAATAAATAAATAAATAAATGAATGAATGAATGAATGAATGAATGAATGAATGAATGAATGAATAAATAAATAAATAAATAAATAAATAAATAAATAAATAAATAAATAAATAAATAAATAAATAAATAAATAAATCATAATCAAAGCCGTAATAATAAAACAGAAGAAAAGTTCGTAAATAGCACCAGTTTAAGAACAAACAAACCTAGCTTACAGAAAACAAGCAATTTTCTACAAAATTGACCGAGGAGAAATAAAAAGTTTAAACCACTCCTTCGAACCGGATTTGAACCAGTGACCTATGGATTCCAATGTTAACCCACTACAGTCCACCGCTCTACCAACTGAGCTATCGAAGGATGCTTTAAAACGAATAATCTGCAAAGATTGATATCAGCTGTACAGTAAGTTGCACGGGTCTTGCATAAGACTGGTAGAGTACGCCACCATACAAAAACCACTGATGCAAAACGTATTAAAAAATAGTATACGTTGGCGTTAGTGCGATAGTTAAAAAATGAAAATGTAACAGATGTAAATAATAATAAAAATAATAACAATAATTATATAAATAATCAGTGATAATAATAACACTGTATAACTACTTCATCAATAGCTGTATCAGCAGTAGATAGCTACTTCATCAATAGCAATATCAGCAGTAGATAGCTACTTCATCAATAGCAATACCAGCAGTAGATAGCTACTTCATCAATAGCAATATCAGCAGTAGATAACTACTTTATCAATACCAATATCAGCAGTAGATAGCTACTCCATCAATACCAATATCAGCAGTAGATAGCTACATCATCAATTCCAATCTCAGCAGTAGATAGCTACTTCATCAATACCAATATCAGCAGTAGATAGCTACTTCATCAATACCAATATCAGTAGTAGATAGCTACTTCACCAATATCAATATCAGCAGTATAGCTACTTCATCAATACCTATAAATCAATCAATCAATCAATCAAATAAACAAATAAATAAATAAATAAATAAATAAATAAATAAATAAATAAATGAATAAACGAATGAATGAATGAATAAATAAATGAATAAATAAATAAATAAATAAGTAAGTAAGTAAGTAAGTAAGTAAGTAAGTAAGTAAGTAAGTAAGTAAGTAAGTAAGTAAGTAAGTAAGTAAGTAAGTAAGTAAGTAAGTAAGTAAGTAAGTAAGTAAGTAAGTAAGTAAGTAAGTAAGTAAGTAAGTAAGTAAGTAAGTAAGTAAATAAATAAATAAATAAATAAATAAATAAATAAATAAATAAATAAATAAATAAATAAATAAATAAATAAATAAATAAATAAATAAATAAAGCCGTAATAATAAAACAAAAGAAAAGTTCGTAAATAGCACCGGCTTGAGAACAAACAAAGCAAGCAATTTCCTACAATATTGACCTAGGAGAAATAAAAAAGTTCAAACCACTCCTTCGAACCGGATTCGAACCAGTGACCTATGGATTCCAATGATAACCAACTACAGTCCACCGCTCTACCAACTGAGCTATCGAAGGATGCTTGAAAATGGATAATCTGCAAAGATTGATATCAGCTGTACAGTAAGTTGCACGCTTCTTGCATAAGACTGGTAAAGTAAACCACCATACAAAAACCACTGATGCAAAACATATTGAAAAATAGTATACGTTGGCGTTAGTGCGATAGTTAAAAAATGAAAATGTAACAGATGTGAATAATAATAAAAATAATAACAATAATTATATAAATAATCAGTAATAATAACAACACGGTATAACTACTTCATTAATAGCTGTATCAGCAGTAGATAGCTACTTCATCAATAGCTGTATCAGCAGTAGATAGCTACTTCATCAATAGCAATATCAGCAGTAGATAGCTACTTCATCAATAGCAATACCAGCCGTAGATAGCTACTTCATCAATAGCAATATCAACAGTAGATAACTACTTCATCAATACCAATATCAGCAGTAGATAGCTACTCCATCAATACCAATATCAGCAGTAGATAGCTACATCATCAATGCCAATCTCAACAGTAAATAGCTACTTCATCAATACCAATACCAACAGTAGATAGTTACTTCATCAATACCAATATCAGCAGTAGATTGCTAATTCATCAATATCAATATCAGCAGTAGATAACTACTTCATTACTACCAATATCAGCAGTAGATAGCTATTTCATCAATACCTATATCAGAAGTAGATAGCTACTTCATCAATACCAATATCAACAGTAGATAGCTACTTTATCAATACCAAGTTCGGTAGTAGGTAACTACTTCATCAAAACCAACATCAGCAGTAGATAGCTACTTCATCAATACCAATATCAGAAGTAGATAGCTACTTCAGTAATACCAATATCAGCAGTAGATAGCTACTTCATCAATACCAATATCAGCAGTAGATAACTACTTCATTTCATCAATAGCAATACCAGCAGTAGATAGTTACTTCATCAATAGCAATATCAGCAGTAGATAACTACTTCATCAATACCAATATCAGCAGTAGATAGCTACTCCATCAATACCAATATCAGTAGTAGATATAGCTACTTTATCAATACCAATATCAGTAGTAGGTAACTACTTCATCAAAACCAACATCAGCAGTAGATAGTTACTTCACCAATATCAATATCAGCAGTATAGCTACTTCATCAATTGATCTCAATCAATCAATCAATCAATCAATCAATCAATCAATCAATCAATCAATCAACCAATCAACCAATCAATTCAATAAATAAATAAATAAATAAATAAATAAATAAGTAAATAAATAAATAGATAAATAGATAAATAGATAAATAAATAAATAAATAAATAAATAAATAAATAAATAAATAAATAAATAAATAAATAAATAAATAAATAAATAAATAAATAAATCAATCAATCAATCAATCAATCAATCAATCAATCATAATCAAAGCCGTAATAATAAAACAGAAGAAAAGTTCGTAAATAGCACCAGTTTGAGAACAAACAAAGCAAGCTCACAGAAAACAAGCAATTTCCTACAATATTGACCGAGGAGAATCAAAAAGTTTAAACCACTCCTTCGAACCGGATTCGAACCAGTGACCTATGGATTCCAATGTTAACCCACTACAGTCCACCGCTCTACCAACTGAGCTATCGAAGGATGCTAAAACGGATAATCTGCAAAGATTGATATCAGCTGTACAGTAAGTTGCACGGGTCTTGCATAAGACTGGTAGAGTACGCCACCATACAAAAACCACTGATGCAAAACATATTGAAAAATAGCATACGTTGGCGTTAGTGCGATAGTTAAAAAATGAAAATGTAACAGATGTGAATAATAATAAAAGTAATAACAATAATTATATAAATTATCAGTGATAATAACAACACGGTATAACTACTTCATTAATAGCTGTATCAGCAGTAGATAGCTACTTCATCAATAGCAATATTAGGTAACTACTTCATCAATACCAATATCAGCAGTAGATAGCTATTTCATCAATACCTATATCAGAAGTAGATAGCTACTTCATCAATACCAATATCAACAGTAGATAGCTACTTTATCAATACCAAGTTCGGTAGTAGGTAACTACTTCATCAAAACCAACATCAACAGTAGATAGCTACTTCATCAATAGCAATATCAGCAGTAGATAACTACTTCATCAATACCAATATCAGCAGTAGATAACTACTTCATCAATACCAATATCAACAGTAGATAGCTACTTCATCAGTACCAATATCAGAAGTAGATAGCTACTTCGTCAATACCAACATCAGTAGTACATATCTACTTCATCAATACCAATATCAGCAGTAGATAGCTACATCATCAATTCCAATCTCAATAGTAGATATCTACTTCATCAATACCAATATCAGAAGTAGATAACTACTTCATCAATACCAATATCAGAAGTAGATAGCTACGTCATCAATACCAATATCTGCAGTAGATAGCTACTTCATCAATACCAATATCAGCAGTAGATAACTACTTCATCAATACCAATATCAGCAGTAGATAACTACTTCATCAATACCAATATCAGCAGTAGATAACTACTTCATCAATACCAATATCAGCAGTAGATAACTACTTCATCAATACCAATATCAGCAGTAGATAACTACTTCATCAATACCAATATCAGAAGTAGATAGCTACGTCATCAATACCAATATCAGCAGTAGATAACTACTTCATCAATACCAATATCAGCAGTAGATAACTACTTCATCAATACCAATATCAGCAGTAGATAACTACTTCATCAATACCAATATCAGAAGTAGATAGCTACGTCATCAATACTCAATATCAGCAGTAGATAACTACTTCATCAATACCAATATCAGCAGTAGATAACTACTTCATCAATACCAATATCAGCAGTAGATAACTACTTCATCAATACCAATATCAGAAGTAGATAGCTACGTCATCAATACCAATATCTGCAGTAGATAGCTAGATCTTCAATTCCAATCTCAGTAGCAGATAGCTACTTCATCAATACCAATATCAGCAGTAGATAATTACTTCATCAATACCAATATCAGCAGTAGATAAATACTTCATCAATACTAATATCAGCAGTATATAACTACTTCATCAATACCAATATCAACAGTAGATAGCTATTTCATCAATACCAATATCAGCAGTAGATAGCTATTTCATCAATATCAATATCAGCAGTAGATAGCTACTTCATCAATAGCAATATCAGCAGTAGATAACTACTTCATCAATACCAATATCAGAAGTAGATAGCTACTTCGTCAATACCAACATCAGTAGTACATATCTACTTCATCAATACCAATATCAGCAGTAGATAGCTACATCATCAATTCCAATCTCAATAGTAGATAGCTACTTCATCAATACCAATATCAGAAGTAGATAGCTACGTCATCAATACCAATATCAGAAGTAGATAACTACTTCATCAATACCAATATCAGCAGTAGATAGCTACATCATCAATTCCAATCTCAATAGTAGATAACTACTTCATCAATACCAATATCAGAAGTAGATAACTACTTCATCAATACCAATATCAGCAGTAGATAGCTACATCATCAATTCCAATCTCAATAGTAGATAACTACTTCATCAATACCAATATCAGAAGTAGATAGCTACGTCATCAATACCAATATCTGCAGTAGATAGCTAGATCTTCAATTCCAATCTCAGTAGTAGATAGCTACATCATCAATTCCAATCTCAATAGTAGATAGCTACTTCATCAATACCAATATCAGAAGTAGATAGCTACGTCATCAATACCAATATCAGAAGTAGATAACTACTTCATCAATACCAATATCAGCAGTAGATAGCTACATCATCAATTCCAATCTCAATAGTAGATAGCTACTCCATCAATACCAATATCAGCAGTAGATAGCTACATCATCAATGCCAATCTCAACAGTAAATAGCTACTTCATCAATACCAATACCAACAGTAGATAGTTACTTCATCAATACCAATATCAGCAGTAGATTGCTAATTCATCAATATCAATATCAGCAGTAGATAACTACTTCATTACTACCAATATCAGCAGTAGATAGCTATTTCATCAATACCTATATCAGAAGTAGATAGCTACTTCATCAATACCAATATCAACAGTAGATAGCTACTTTATCAATACCAAGTTCGGTAGTAGGTAACTACTTCATCAAAACCAACATCAGCAGTAGATAGCTACTTCATCAATACCAATATCAGAAGTAGATAGCTACTTCAGTAATACCAATATCAGCAGTAGATAGCTACTTCATCAATACCAATATCAGCAGTAGATAACTACTTCATCAATAGCAATACCAGCAGTAGATAGTTACTTCATCAATAGCAATATCAGCAGTAGATAACTACTTCATCAATACCAATATCAGCAGTAGATAGCTACTCCATCAATACCAATATCAGTAGTAGATATAGCTACTTTATCAATACCAATATCAGTAGTAGGTAACTACTTCATCAAAACCAACATCAGCAGTAGATAGTTACTTCACCAATATCAATATCAGCAGTATAGCTACTTCATCAATTGATCTCAATCAATCAATCAATCAATCAATCAATCAATCAATCAATCAATCAATCAATCAATCAATCAACCAATCAACCAATCAATTCAATAAATAAATAAATAAATAAATAAATAAATAAGTAAATAAATAAATAGATAAATAGATAAATAGATAAATAAATAAATAAATAAATAAATAAATAAATAAATAAATAAATAAATAAATAAATAAATAAATAAATAAATAAATAAATAAATCAATCAATCAATCAATCAATCAATCAATCAATCATAATCAAAGCCGTAATAATAAAACAGAAGAAAAGTTCGTAAATAGCACCAGTTTGAGAACAAACAAAGCAAGCTCACAGAAAACAAGCAATTTCCTACAATATTGACCGAGGAGAATCAAAAAGTTTAAACCACTCCTTCGAACCGGATTCGAACCAGTGACCTATGGATTCCAATGTTAACCCACTACAGTCCACCGCTCTACCAACTGAGCTATCGAAGGATGCTAAAAACGGATAATCTGCAAAGATTGATATCAGCTGTACAGTAAGTTGCACGGGTCTTGCATAAGACTGGTAGAGTACGCCACCATACAAAAACCACTGATGCAAAACATATTGAAAAATAGCATACGTTGGCGTTAGTGCGATAGTTAAAAAATGAAAATGTAACAGATGTGAATAATAATAAAAGTAATAACAATAATTATATAAATTATCAGTGATAATAACAACACGGTATAACTACTTCATTAATAGCTGTATCAGCAGTAGATAGCTACTTCATCAATAGCAATATTAGGTAACTACTTCATCAATACCAATATCAGCAGTAGATAGCTATTTCATCAATACCTATATCAGAAGTAGATAGCTACTTCATCAATACCAATATCAACAGTAGATAGCTACTTTATCAATACCAAGTTCGGTAGTAGGTAACTACTTCATCAAAACCAACATCAACAGTAGATAGCTACTTCATCAATAGCAATATCAGCAGTAGATAACTACTTCATCAATACCAATATCAGCAGTAGATAACTACTTCATCAATACCAATATCAACAGTAGATAGCTACTTCATCAGTACCAATATCAGCAGTAGATAGCTACTTCATCAACACCAACATCAGTAGTACATATCTACTTCATCAATACCAATATCAGCAGTAGATAGCTACATCATCAATTCCAATCTCAATAGTAGATATCTACTTCATCAATACCAATATCAGAAGTAGATAACTACTTCATCAATACCAATATCAGAAGTAGATAGCTACGTCATCAATACCAATATCTGCAGTAGATAGCTACTTCATCAATACCAATATCAGCAGTAGATAACTACTTCATCAATACCAATATCAGCAGTAGATAACTACTTCATCAATACCAATATCAGCAGTAGATAACTACTTCATCAATACCAATATCAGCAGTAGATAACTACTTCATCAATACCAATATCAGCAGTAGATAACTACTTCATCAATACCAATATCAGAAGTAGATAGCTACGTCATCAATACCAATATCAGCAGTAGATAACTACTTCATCAATACCAATATCAGCAGTAGATAACTACTTCATCAATACCAATATCAGCAGTAGATAACTACTTCATCAATACCAATATCAGAAGTAGATAGCTACGTCATCAATACCAATATCAGCAGTAGATAACTACTTCATCAATACCAATATCAGCAGTAGATAACTACTTCATCAATACCAATATCAGCAGTAGATAACTACTTCATCAATACCAATATCAGAAGTAGATAGCTACGTCATCAATACCAATATCTGCAGTAGATAGCTAGATCTTCAATTCCAATCTCAGTAGCAGATAGCTACTTCATCAATACCAATATCAGCAGTAGATAATTACTTCATCAATACCAATATCAGCAGTAGATAAATACTTCATCAATACTAATATCAGCAGTATATAACTACTTCATCAATACCAATATCAACAGTAGATAGCTATTTCATCAATACCAATATCAGCAGTAGATAGCTATTTCATCAATATCAATATCAGCAGTAGATAGCTACTTCATCAATAGCAATATCAGCAGTAGATAACTACTTCATCAATACCAATATCAGAAGTAGATAGCTACTTCGTCAATACCAACATCAGTAGTACATATCTACTTCATCAATACCAATATCAGCAGTAGATAGCTACATCATCAATTCCAATCTCAATAGTAGATAGCTACTTCATCAATACCAATATCAGAAGTAGATAGCTACGTCATCAATACCAATATCAGAAGTAGATAACTACTTCATCAATACCAATATCAGCAGTAGATAGCTACATCATCAATTCCAATCTCAATAGTAGATAACTACTTCATCAATACCAATATCAGAAGTAGATAACTACTTCATCAATACCAATATCAGCAGTAGATAGCTACATCATCAATTCCAATCTCAATAGTAGATAACTACTTCATCAATACCAATATCAGAAGTAGATAGCTACGTCATCAATACCAATATCTGCAGTAGATAGCTAGATCTTCAATTCCAATCTCAGTAGTAGATAGCTACTTCATCAATTCCAATATCAGCAGTAGATAATTACTTCATCAATACCAATATCAGCAGTAGATAAATACTTCATCAATACTAATATCAGCAGTAGATAACTACTTCATCAATACCAATATCAACAGTAGATAGCTACTTCATCAGTACCAATATCAGAAGTAGATAGCTACTTCGTCAATACCAACATCAGTAGTACATATCTACTTCATCAATATCAATATCATCAGTATAGCTACTTCACCAATACCTATCAGCAGTCGATAACTACGTCTTCAATACCAATATTAGCTGTAAATAAGTACTTCATAAATATCAATAACGTATATCATGGTAATATTCACTTTTCATGGAATCGTGGTATAGCGGTGGGTCCACTCTTCTTATTCTCGGAACAGATCAAGTTTTTCTGAATCAATGCAATGGGCTATTCCAGTTGAAATCCAAACACCACCTCCTATGAAACTCATGATCTAAATCTTCCACACAGGGAGTGTGAATTTCAAAAGGGTTACCTGAATGTGTGTCCGGTTATTCGGTTATGGTCATGTCTTCCATACGGGGTGTATGGATTTCATCTGACCCCCAAGATATAATCTTACCCCAAGTTAAATCACAGTAACTACCTTGTTAATTACCGGCTGATAATGCATTAGTTTGGCATCAGACTGACTCAATTTTTTCCTCAGGTAAAGTTTGAGAATAAAAGTAATGTTTTGACTCCATTTGCGTCTCTTGCCTAGTGATATTACACGGGAGATAGCATTATTGTCTCTATGCGCTTGAGAATTTAACAATATTACACATTAATATTTTAAGCAGATAAAATTCCAATATAGGATGTAGTAATGAAGTTGCGATTTATTAATATGATATGTTTAAATTTTCACGATGACACTGTCAAGTCCTTCGTGGTCGAGCGGTCTAAGGCGCTGGTCATAATTATGGTATACGTGATAGCGGCGCATTGCAGCGTGGGTTCGAGCCCCGCCTCTGCCTAATTAAATTTCCTTCTTTTTTTAAATTTCATATTATGTTAGGGAAATGTGGCTGGGAGAATGTATGTATGGCGAAGAGTGGTGTGCCCACAGATATAATACTATCTGCCGCCCTCTATAATGTCAGCGTTGCTTTGACGCCACCATTCGAAAAGATTAAATGTTTTTTTTATGCGAAACGGATGTGCTGAACAGAAGATACTACTCAATTCGGTTGATTTGACGCACATTATTATGGAGACGTGCATGTTGTTCAAGCGATAATAACTCTGAACAACTAATCTGAAGGTGACGATGATGATCTTACAATACGTAGCCTTTTGACGAATGTTTCTTTCATTGTGCATTTTTGCAAAATTTACTAAATAAAAATAATTGTATTGCCCTTAAAGCTCCAGATTCTCTGTTTTGGGATATTTAATATCTTTATAATTTGTTGTATGCATGTAAAATTTGCGGGTTTTTTTTTGGGGGTGTTGTTTTGCTGGGTTTTTTTGCCAAAGTTGAAAGTTTTAAAGTTGTAAAGTTGAAAGCTGTAAAATCAGTTGTTTTGGGCAATATGCCTAGGTAGATTTATTTTGACTGAAAAAACCCTTGAGCAAAGCGAGTGGAATAAGTTACTAAGTTTCATTTTAATGTGATTTTTTGATGTCATTTGTTTTAAAAAAACCGCCCGACCAATCCTATTTGAAAAGTCCGTCAGACAATTTTAGATAGATATCTATTTCATCGAACGACGGATTTCTGAAAGTCCCTTTAATAAATTAATAATTATAGAACCGCGAGTTGTCTGCTAAATGTGTAAAACGCCCTCATTTGAGCTTATAGTTAATTCGAGGTATAGTCGGCCAGTAATTAAACACATAGTTTGCCGCAAATATAAGTTACCGCAAAATACAATGTTAAGCAATGATATGCCAAATAGTTAGACAACAACAACAACAACAACAACAACAACAACGTCGTCGTAGTATGTTGCTGTTGTCCGAATAATCGGACACCCATTCAGGTAACCCTTTTTGAAATTCACACTCCCTGTGTGGAAGATTTAGATCATGAGTTTCATAGGAGGTGGTGTTTGGATTTCAACTGGAATAGCCCATTGCATTGATTCAGAAAAACTTGATCTGTTCCGAGAATAAGAAGAGTGGACCCACCGCTATACCACGATTCCATGAAAAGTGAATATTACCATGATATACGTTAAGGTTACACGAAGAAACGTATAAAAAACGTATAAAAGACGTATAAAGTTGTTCTCTAAAACCGCGTTTTCTCAGCAATCAAATATCGCAGTGAGTCAAATGTTGGTGCATGGATGTATCTTAACATTATTTTTGTTTGTTTATACAAATTTTTAGAATCCGTTTGAAAATCCTTCGTTTAAATCATTTTTACGCACCATGTTCACTAGATCAAAAACACGTTCCATGCAGTTTTTTTCAAATATTCGCTCCGTATAAAACTACGCCGAGTGATTGTTTTCTCCTTTTTTGTATTGTACTACAAATCGACCAAAGAAATAATGTTGCCATGGGGAAGAACCAAAAACAGTACCGATTAAATTTTATTAGCCCGTTTTTGGGAACAATTTCCGAGAATCTTGTACCACAAAACACTGTTATGTTACATTATCGATATCTGGATTGTGGAACATTAATTTTGATTTCTAACTGCCTACATTATTTCTCAAAAGTATGTCGATTCCTTTACCATTTGAATTTCACTCCAAATTTAAGCTACTTTTGCAAAAATCGAGGTTTTTCGCCATCGATACCTCCGACATTTACAGCGGTGATGAGATTGTTTATCATAAGAGCCTGGTATGCACTATTCCATAATAGTCAGTTTGAGATCAATCGATTTCACAGATCACTCAGTAGCTCAATCGGTTAGCGCGCTGGACTCACGTTCGACTATATATTACTATAGTTTTGAGCTGGAAAACTTTGGTACGTGTTCGAGTCCCTATGTGGTCCATTCCATCTATTTTATTTTATTTTTCTCTCACTTTTTTCTTTTTTTTTTGTTCGTTTCTTTCTTTCTGACTGCAGCGATTGATTGTTTTTGCCCGTTTTTTTTTCATTATATATTTCAGGAATTTTTAGGCTATACTAGTCTAATAGGCGCTGCCTATGAATATATTTTTACAAATTAGATTAACAAAATATTGGTTGTTGGTTTTGTTACTGTTGTTGTAGTTATTGTTGTAGGCCTATATATTGCATAATCAGGGTATAAATACCGTAGGCATACTTACTATTATAGCCTATAGAAGCATTGATTTATTTCACGACAGATGTTGAAAATTTAGAAAATCCAAAGGAAAATTGCCGAAAACGGCTGCCCACAATCAACCCCCCCCCATCAGCCCATATGGTCATATCATGGTCGCCCCTTCCCTATCCCTGCAACATTATAGGATGACTCACGAGCCGCGGTTTGTCCGTGGCCCTAGTTCAGATTGATACACTCTTGTACGCGTGAGTTCATTCTTTTCTGCATGGCTGTTTCCATTATTAACTTACGCCCCTCTGGAATCAAGCCTTGAAAATCAATTGTATTTAACCTTAAGTCCACTGCTGGTATTGCTATTGATGAAGTACTTATTTACAGCTAATATTGGTATTGAAGACGTAGTTATCGACTGCTGGTATTGGTATTGATGAAGTAGTTATCTACTGCTGGTATTGGTATTGATGAAGTACTTATTTACAGCTAATATTGGTATTGAAGATGTAGCTATCTACTTCTGATATGGGTATTGATGAAGTAGTTATCTACTGCTGTATTGGTATTGTTGAAGTAGATATCGACTACTAATATTGGTATTGATGAAGTAGCTATCTACGGCTGATATTGGTGTTGATGAAGTAGTTATCTACTGCTGATATTGGTATTGATAAAGTAGCTATCTACTGTTGATATTGGTATTGATGAAGTAGTTATGTACTGCTGATATTGGTATTGATGAAGTAGCTATCTACTGCTGGTATTGGTATGGATGAAGTAGTTATCTACTGCTGATATTGGTATTGATAAAGTAGCTATCTACCGCTGATATTGGTATTGATGGAGTAGTTATCTACTGCTGATATTAGTGTTGATGAAGTAGCTATCTACTGCTGATATTAGTGTTGATGAAGTAGCTATCTACTGCTGATATTGCTGTTGATGAATTAGCTATCTACTGCTGATATTGGTATTGGCGAAGTAGCTATCTACTGCTGATATTGATGTATTGATAAGTATGTCGTGTTATTATCACTGATTATTGATATATTTATTGTTATTATTTTTATTATTATTTGCATATGTTACATTTTCATTTTTAAATATCCCACTAAAGCCAACGTATACTACTTTTCAATAATATGTTTTGCATCAGTGGTTTTTGTACGGTGGCGTACTCTACCGGTCTTACGCAAGAAGCGTGTCACTTACTGTACAGCTGATATCAATCTTTGCAGATTATCCATTTTCAAGCATCCTTCGATAGCTCAGTTGGTAGAGCGGTGGACTGTAGTTGGTTATCATTGGAATCCATAGGTCACTGGTTCGAATCCGGTTCGAAGGAGTGGTTTAAAGTTTTTATTTCTCCTCGGTCAATATTGTAGAAAATTGCTTGTTTTCTGTAAGCTAGGTTTGTTTGTTCTTAAACTGGTGCTATTTACGTACTTTTCTTCTGTTTTATTATTACGGCTTTGATTATGAGTTATTTATTTATTTATTTATTTATTTATTTATTTATTTATTTATTTATTTATTTATTTATTTATACATTTATTTATTTATTTATTTATTTATTTATTTATTTATTTATTTATTTATTTATTTATTTATTTATTTATTTATTTATTTATTTATTTATTTATTTGATTGATTGATTGATTGATTGATTGATTGATTGATTGATTGATTGATTGATTGATTGATTTATAGGTATTGATGAAGTAGCTATACTGCTGATATTGATATTGGTGAAGTAGCTATCTACTGCTGATGTTCGTTTTGATGAAGTAGTTGTCTACTACTGATATTTGTATTGATGAATTAGCTATCTACTTCTGATATGGGTATTGATGAAGTAGCTATCTAGTGCTAATATTGATATTGATGAAGTTGATATCAACTGCTGATATTGATAAAGTAACTATCTACTGTGATATTGATATCGATGGAGTAGCTATCTACTGCTGATATTGCTATTGATGAAGTAGCTATCTACTGCTGATATTGGTTTTGACGAAGTAGCTATCTACTGCTGGTATTGGTATTGATGAAGTAGTTATCTACTGCTAATATTGGTATTGATGAAGTAGCTATCTATACTGCTAATATTGGTATTGATGAAGTAGCTATCTACTGCTAATATTGATATTGATAAAGTTGATATCAACTGCTGATATTGATATTGATAAAGTAACTATCTACTGTGATATTGGTATTGATGGAGTAGCTATCTACTGCTGATATATGTATTGATGAAGTAGTTGTCTACTGCTGATATTGATATTGATGAAGTAACTATCTACTGTGATATTGATATTGATGGAGTAGCTATCTACTGCTGATATTGGTATTGATGAAGTAGCTATCTACTACTGATATTGCTATTGATAAAGTAGCTATCTACTGCTGATATTTCTATTGATGAAGTAGCTATCTACTTCTGATATTGCTATTGATAAAGTAGCTATCCACTGCTGATATTGGTATTGATGAAGTAGCTATCAACTGCTGGTATTGGTATTGATGAAGCTGTTATCTACTGCTGATATTGGTATTGATGAAGTAGCTATCTACTGCTTATATTGGTATTGATGAAGTAGCTATCTACTGCTGATATTGCTGTTGATGAATTAGCTATCTACTGCTGATATTGGTATTGGCGAAGTAGCTATCTATTGCTGATATTGATGTATTGATAAGTATGTCGTGTTATTATCACTGATAATTTATATATTTATTGTTATTATTTTTATTATTATTTGCATATGTTACATTTTCATTTTTAAATATCCCACTAAAGCCAACGTATACTACTTGTCAATAATATGTTTTGCATCGGTGGTTTTTGTACGGTGGCGTACTCTACCGGTCTTACGCAAGAAGCGTGCCACTTACTGTACATCTGATATCAATATTTGCAGATTATCCATTTTCAAGCATCCTTCGATAGCTCAGTTGGTAGAGCGGTGGACTGTAGTTTGTTATCATTGGAATCCATAGGTCACTGGTTCGAATCCGGTTCGAAGGAGTGGTTTAAACTTTTTATTTCTCCTCGGTCAATATTGTAGAACATTGCTTGTTTTCTGTAAGCTAGGTTTGTTTGTTCTTAAACTGGTGCTATTTACGAACTTTTCTTCTGTTTTATTATTACGGCTTTGATTATGAGTTATTTATTTATTTATTTATTTATTTATTTATTTATTTATTTATTTATTTATTTTTTTTTTTTTTTAGTTTAGTTTATCTATCTATTTATTTATTTGTTTGTTTGTTTATTTGTTTATATTTTATTTATCTTTTGTTTTAATTCATTTTATTCAAAATCAAAATTAAATCAAATTAAGTCAAATTATGTGATATGGTAAGGTATGGTGTGATTGATAAATTGTGGTACACTACACATTGCTATCTAGTAGCTATCTACTGCTGATATTGATATTAATGAAGTAGCTATCTACTGCTGATATTGCTGTTGATGAAGTAGCTATCTACTGCTGATATTGGTATTGATAAAGTAGCTATCTACTGCTGATATTGCTATTGATGAAGTAGCTATCTACTGCTGATATTGGTATTGATAAAGTAGCTATCTACTGCTGATATTGCTATTGATGAAGTAGCTATCTACTGCTGATATTGCTGTTGATGAAGTAGCTATCTACTGCTGATATTGCTGTTGATGAAGTAGCTATCTACTGCTGATATTGGTAATGGTGAAGTAGCTATCTACTGCTGATATTGCTATTGATGAAGTGGCTATCTACTGCTGATATTGCTATTGATGAAGTGGCTATCTACTGCTGATATTGCTATTGATGAAGTATTTATATCTGGTTATTATCACCAATTATTTATATAATTATTGTTATTATTGTACGTATGATACTAAAATATGACACAATGTAAAATGATATGATGAGGTAATTATACGTTATGAAATGTGACATGGAAACAACTGAGACATAGATTTTAGAATGACAATAAAAATACGCAAGGAGATATGTGTATGTACGAGCTTTATTGTTTCACAGTATAAAAACCACAGTGCCATGGTTATTCATTATCTTACAAAATATTTACAAATTTATTTATTCAATTACAATGATGCAACAAGGAAAACATCAACTATTGTCTGGAACTTATATTGTTCTCTATAGTTTGATACCATGGCCATGTTGAGTCGCTTTCTGATTTAAATGTGTCCATGGATTAAATAGATAACCAATAACGTAGAAATGTACGTATAGTTAGGGTCTGATTCTAAAAGTGTTCTACAGTTCTGAGTTACCTTCACGCACACACTATAGAAGATTATGACAGTGTTTTTTTGCTTAGAGACCATCAATATACAAAGTATTAAATTCGCCATTTCATGTAATTCCTTATTCTATACTAATTGAATATTATGAGTCATGAAAATATGTTGAAATATGCAAATTAATGTGAAATGCTATTACTGTTCTTTTAGCATTACAAATACATCATTTCAGCATTATTGTTCTAGAATAAGAAAATAATATCGTGTATGTCTGATTTTAATCAGTCGAATTAGACCATTTTTGGATTAATTAAGTTTTACTGTGTTGAAACCATAGAGCTCTATAATGTTATATAAAGCTCTATGGTTGAAACACAGATGTTCCAATATGTGTGCTTGAATTTATCCATTAAAGTTTTAGAGTCTTGGGACATGTGCTGGCTAGAACCTGGACGACATTATCATCTTCATCCCTCAGTTCTATCAATTCTATTAATACAGTATTCGTTAACTCTCGTGATGTTGTTACATTTACATGATTCATGTGATCCCAATGCCCATAGCTATTCCAGAAATAACACATTGCCTCGGACAAGCTTTACAAGAATTGAGGGGAAATTCATACTTTGGTCGTTAAACCGTGTTTTGCTGGTCTTGCGCAAGCGCATTTAGATCGATCGAATCTGTGCACAGAAATAACGAACACTTTTCGTTTTGTAAATAAACGAAAAGCTTTTTTTTTTCAAAAACAAAACAAAAAGAGTACCATTCTTAAAATGTACAATGTTCCTGGTCCTTGTCCTTACAACAGTGCATTGTGTAAATTAAATCAAGAAAATAATCATGACATTTTTCATCTGGTTAGCCATGTTCACTGATCTCCAATATGGCGGCCTGTACTCCTCTTCAGTAGAGCCGAGTGTGTCACGAAAACCCCCAGTTATTTTTGCATTTGTTTGTCTGAAAATATTTGTTGTTTCAAAAGGCTATCTTATCGACCTTATAGTTGAATCAGTTTTGCATCGCTCTAAAGTTATTTTCAGCGACTACAAGCAGCGACATTTGCACATTATCGCTGCCACTTGTACTATAAAACAGCCTTACGGTTCGCCACACGAAATCCCTTGCTCCGGGATACCACGAGTCGCAAGCGTCATGTAAATCTTACGATTAAATCCTCTATAATCGACCTTCTCATAAAGATCACCATTACCATCTTTAAGCGTAGCATTATTATTAATTCTCTCTTTATTTCTCCTATATTGAATCGTGATAAATATCAACATGATAAGAAATATGAAAGTTACGATAAATGTAGTCACTGCCGCTACAATCCAGAAAAAATGTGTCGATGACGTCGGTAATGATGAGCATATTTCACTGCATTTAATCGGCGTATCTGAATTGGGCGATTCCTGCAATACAGGTACAAAAGTTCTTTGCTCAGATTCTGTTGGTGTGAACTCGATCTGTTCACCTTGATCGTCTAAATTTAAGTCGCCATTAGATGTCACAATTAGTGGTCCTACGTGGCACGTGCGTACCTTATCTAAAAACGCATTACTCCTCAAAGTACATACGTAAACAGCTCCGTTATCTTGTAGAGTCGTTTTTAACGTAAGAAGAGCACTTACGGTTGAATCATGTCTTCTTATATCAGCATTTGATAATTGTTTAGTTGAAGATTTGGTCCATTGTAAAGTAACTTCAGGGAAAGCCTTTTCCGATGTACAATTTAATACAATAGTGTCACCTTCTCGGACTTTGATTTGTTCCGATGGACCGCATTTTGGATAGATATCAACTGGAAAATAGTTTATATTATACTCAAGAGATTTTTCACCAAGTAGACCAGATAGTGACATAACTCTACATGAATATGTCCCAGCATCCTCTTTTCTGACATTCATTATTGACAAAAAGTACACCACAGACCCATCGGCTAGGCGGCGAATAGCGAGAAAAGTACGATCATCAGCGCTTGATTCTAGAGTCCCTCTCCAAGAGAGATATTCTACTACGCCCGATGATTTTAGAGATCTTATTATTGTCACGCTATCCTGTTCGCCTATGTCACGTACGTGACAATGGAGTGATAGGATACCACCTTGGTCCACAGGGCTCACTGGAGATGTTACCTCTATCTGAACTGCATAGGTGACTCCAGTAGAACTGAGCCATGTTAAAAATAACATAAGAAAACAAGTTATAACATCAATTGTAGCCATGGTTAAATGGAGTTCCAAGAGATCTGAGAGATAAATTGAATCCGGGAGTTCGGTATTGATAAGTTGCCGACCCGGGGTCGCCGACCTGCAATACAGAAAAACGAAATACCAATATGTACCTTATTCGTCAATAATATATTTGATGCAAGTCACCTCTTGTTTAGTCTGTTAGATGAAATCCTGCAATATTTTGTGATGACTGTTGTATTATGATATCACACTCCAAGAAAGGTTCCCATACAAAATGGTTCCAAATGTGTAGTGACCGGACTTAGCTTCCTAGCAAAGATGGCGTCGCTAGCACAGATTAAAGGATCATAGTAGACATTCTTTTGAAAAGATAGAAAAGAAATCACACAGTTACACAAATTTTGATTTGCTGTTGGTATCCAGGTTGACGTTGCTGTGATATTAAGCCAATCAATATCGCTAATCAGTAGACATTCCTTGTGGAACAAGGTAACGTATTAACAATATCACAAACCAAGTTAAGTTTGCAATAGTTAAGTACAAACGCGCTTTCGTGACCAATGATCGTCTAACGATCAGTCTTCTTTCGATCGAGGTTCCTCAGGGAACCAAACTGTACCAAAGTCACAAATGAAGTTATATTTGCATAGATTACTCAATATGCAAAGACAAAGATGAAATCAGGTTAAAAACTCGCCGAACAGTATCAGTGTTGCATTGGTTGTAAAGAAATACTTGACATCATCGGCTTTAAGTCAGCATCGATATCTCGCGAGAAACAGATGTCCAAGTAGCGATGACATAGTTTCCGATCCAGATAAGGTTACTATACACAATTTCAACTGAATTTAAATCTGTTCCACAGTGCGCTGACCGCATTACAGTCAAATAAGTTTTTAACTGAAAGTCCGTGTTGATGCCCGGAGTTGATGTTACAGATTTTTCAGATGAAGTAAAAATCGGGAGAATCCTGGTTACATGTAGTTACTCCACTAACTAAATCCGTCTTATGATAAGAATATAAAATTTGATGCCAGCATTTATTACACCAACATATCATCGTTGACGTGCGATACTTTATGGTAAACCAAATCAGTCGGCTTATAGATAAGGCAGCGTCGGAGATGGATAGATGGACAGCTGTGACAGTTGATACAACGTGCTCTAACAATTGGACTCACAAAATCCGGCGCCTCCATAAAATATACAGCTGAGATTCAAGGGATATTGCGTTCATTCATAATCACACCTGAACAGTGTGATTCTGAAGCAAGTAAAGCGAAATAAATACACTTCCCAAATCCCGGTAGATCTATGCAAACATACCCGCGAATCTGGCAGCTGCCTGCGTTGGTTGACTACTCGCATCGGAAATTGAAGCGATACCTAAAAATCTTTTGACCATTTGACTCCGATGCTCTAATTTTAACACGGTATCACGATTCAGAAGTTAATTGCAAATCAGTGCGCTATGTCAAATACTTTCCGCTTGAAATTGGTATACTCGCTCTCGTGATGTTTTCACAGTGAAGCATCGCTTAATAATCATTCCGAGATACTTAGATTATTATCACTATCATCATCATGATATATAGTGTTTTCGTAAGGTGTGTTTATTTTGTGAGATGTTACTTTAGCACGCAAAAAGTTAATGACAAGATGAAATTTGAAGACGTGTCACATGTCAGCTCGGGCCTATTGTTGTGAATTAATAGCTCCAAGAGGCGTTTGATAAAGCGCTCCCTATTGCCAATATATTCTACCTTTACCCAAACCAAAGACTTCATTTATCGCCGTCACGGAATTAAACATTGCTTTTGCTCCTAGCAGCATTGTATTAAGGGATCTAGAATGAGCGTTTATTGCGTTTCGACAGTATTTTTTATGGGACATTAGAGCACCTCAGACATATCGAATTGCATTCTGAATACGAAGCATGTCTTTCTGATATCAAATAATTTTCATTTTTTGAAAATCATAATATAATACAAATTTTATGACAAATTATAAAAATTTGATATTTTTCAAATTTTTGATATATAACAGTCCTCGAAGTAATTATATAAATCTAATGATATATTCTTAAAGTGTATGTAGCTGGGAGGAAAAGTCGACGGTCAATTGAAAATTTTGACCTTTCATATTGAAGATATGGATTTTTTCCCAAAAGACCTAATTTTTTTGGTGTTTTGGGAAAAAAATCCATATCTTCAATACGAAAGGTCAAAATTTTCAATTGATCATCGGCTTTTCATCCCACCTACATACACTTTAAGTATAAATCATCAGATTTGTAAAGTTTACTTCGAGTACTGTTAAATATCAAAAATATCAATTTTAATGATTTGCCATAAAATGTGTATTAAATTGCGAATTTCAAAAATCAAAATTATTTGATATCAGAATGACATTCTTCGTATTCAGAATGCAATTCGATAAGTCTGATGTGCTCTAATGTCCCAAAATAAATACTGTCCAAACGTTCATACCCCATCCCTTAATAAACAAAATATTGTCCACTGCGTCTATTCATTGCCAAGCTAAATTCGCCTATTGCGGTATAAATTGGCCTTATAAGTGTATTGTGTCTGTAATAGAATTTTCTCAAGAATTTAATAATTGTAAAATGTTGCTATTGTCATGTTTCATAAGTGAATTTTATTAATTTTGTTTGACTTTTGATATTGAAGGGTAAAAAGTGAGCAGATTTAATAAAGCATTTAACGTCGTATTGCGTGATTCATATATTGTATTCTAGTATCTCTTTATTTGATTGGCATCGCTACAATAAAAATACGTTTTGTATTAAGAGAGAGGTACTTTAAATTTTATTGATAGCTGACGACATTCATTTTTCAATTCGTTGTTCGACATACACAATGGGTTTTAAATTTGTAATAACAAAAGAACAAATTGTATGTTTTTAAGCTAGACAAAAACCTATATGCTCGACTAAAATGTATAATTCTGTGTTTATTTCTAGAATTAAAATTTTATGGAGTCTATTTTAACAACCTACAATTGCGAGAAAGAAAAATTAGATAACCTTGCATTTTTATTACCTTTGTTAAATTGTATGTTTTTAGTACTATTTATTCACCAAAATGCTGAGTATATCATCAGAAAGATCGAGACACTGATGCACATCGAGGTGAACAGTAATTTATGTTATGTCATTACGAGGCTGATCGATTTAAATTTCATACTCCCCATGTGGAAGATTTTGGAAATTATATCTTCCAGGGGGATGTATTTCAAATGGATTAACACATTTGTAACTTATCCTCATAGATTCAAGTTGAATTTTCTCAGAAGAGGGTGTATAAAATTCAAATGAAGCTGCCTAAAATGTGTTCATTCCATTTGAAATTCATACTCCCCCTGTGGAAGGTATTTCCAAAATCTTTCACAGGGGTAGTGTGGATTTTAAATGTTATATCCCAAAGCAATACAAAATAAAGCATTTTAAATCGGGAAGAAAACAAAGTGTTGTCAAAAACAAAGTATGTATTCACAAAAGTCATTTTTAATCGACTATATTTCAATGAATCACTCGTAACTTTTCTCATAGTTTATGTTAACATGCATCTGATTTAACAAACTCAATATTCATAGACGAAAGACATCATCACATCCTTATTTGCATTCCATACGCTGTAGAATTCGTCATTCCTTTAAAAAATCAAAGTACACGACTTCTTTGTGAATTTCTAGCATGGTTAAAATTGACAACTATGTGCTGAATAGAAATCACACTGAATTGTGTTAGATTTGAGTCTGTTCTCAGATTTATCAGGACGACACGCCACGGTGTTAGTCTAACACCCTGGTTTTGGCGGTATAATGGACATTTGACACTTATAGAACTATGTATACCAAATCTGCCTTTCCACGTAAAAAGGTAGTATCTTGATCTGTCAATTAACAGCTGACACTGTCTTTTTATTTGGAAAAGAAGACCGATTCAAAAACCACCTTTCAAGTAAAAAAAAATCAGTATCTGTTTTCTTGTTTATTTGTGACACTCTTAAAAAGATCTACTAATTTTAAAATAGAAACTTATCAAAATTAACCAGGGAAGATATTCAGATGGAGACATAACAGATTTCTCTTCAAAATTAATCAGATATTCTCATCAAAATAAAAACAAAAAGACTCATCAAATTTGATTAGATTGTCTTGTCAGTTAAAACAATGAATAGATTCTTTTCAAAAATGACACAACTTATTGAATTTGAGACTTAGTGTAGGCCTACTCCCGATTCCAGAAAAAATATAGCACTAATTTCTTTTAATTAAATAAAAATTATCCTGTCTTTACTTAGAACTATTTGGCAATAGAAGTAAAATTGTTATATTTTTGCCAATTTTTGGAAATAATGGTCAAAAATAAGCAATTTTGCTTGTTTACTTACTAACACAGTCACCCCATTCACACAATTAGCAAAAGTCACAGCATAATTTTATGTCGATTTTGAAATTGCTTATAAAAATATTTTGAAATAGTGTTGTCTAAAAATTAGGCTGCATAATTTGAAATTAGTCTTTGTACAAGTCTTTGGGCGTGATTGTCGAAGCATATGAAGAAACCCTTAACATGTTTTCGGCACTTATTTCCAAAACATTAAGGGATCTAGAATGAGCGTTTATTGCGTTTCGACAGTATTATTTGTGGGACATGAGAGCACCTCAGACCTATCGAATTGCATTCTGAATACGAAGCATGTCTTTCTGATATCAAATAATTTTCATTTTTGAAAATCACGATATAATACAAATTTTATGACAAATTATAAAATTTGATATTTTTCAAATTTTTGATATATAACAGTCCTCGAAGTAATTATATAAATCTAATGATATATTCTTAAAAGTGTATGTAGTTGGGAGGAAAAGCCGACGGTCAATTGAAAATTTTGACCTTTCATATTGAAGATATGGATTTTTTCCCAAAAAGACCTAATTTTTTTGGGTGTTTTTGGAAAAAAAATCCATATATTCAATACGAAAGGTCCAAATTTTCAAATGATCGTCGGCTTTTCATCCCACCTACATACACTTTAAGTATAAATCATCAGATTTATAAAGTTTACTTCGAGTACTGTTAAATATCAAAAATATCAATTTTTAATGATTTGCCATAAAATGTGTATTAAATTGCGAATTTCAAAAATCAAAATTATTTGATATCAGAATGACATTCTTCGTATTCAGAATGCAATTCGATATGTCTAATGTTTTCTAATGTCCCAAAATAAATACTGTCCAAACGTTCATACCCCAGCCCTTAATGCTCAATATTAAATGTAACTGTTATTTGCCGTTAATAGTTCTATCGGATTAGGATCCCAGCAAACACAAATACGTTTTAAAAACGTTTTAAATAAGTTATATTTTGGCATTTGGTTTAGGTAAAAACGTTTTAATAACATTAAAATGTCGGGTTATATAAAGGTCATGATAACGTTTTAAAACGTTTTGTACGAAAACACACTACAACAATATTTTTAAAATGTTTTCAAAAAATGTTATTGTAAACTATTTTTGTAAACATTTTTGCCAAATATTGTGTCAATACTTAAATAACATTATGTTAAAATATTTGAACCCAGCAAACATGACAGAAATGTTCTTAAAATGTTTTTCAAAACCTTTTAATAACATTTAAATGTCGGGTTATATAAAGGTCATGAAAACGTTTTTAAAACGTTATTGAAAATATTTTGGGCAAAATTTTTTCGCAAAATATTTTTCAACTCCCAAAATAACATTCTGTTTAGAATGTTTTGTATCAAGTTTTGAAGAATGTTTTTGGAATGTTATTAAAACGTTTTTATACCCTTTATATAACCCGACATTTAAACGTTTTCTGTAAAACATTTTTGTTTGCTGAGCAGTAGATTATCAAAAAATTTTTTGTAAGGTTATGAAAACGTTTTATACTCTTAATATACCCTTTATATAACCCGACATTTAAACGTTTTCTGACAACCTTTTATAACCTTTTGCGAATGATGTCGAAAACGTTTTGTGTTTGCTGGGATAGCGATGTTTAATTTGGCAAAACAATTAGAAAATATTTTTTAATCCAAAAACAATTCTGGAGTCACATGGGGTATTATGCAATTTTACTTTTTGTTAGACCGATCATACTGATCAAAGTATTTGTACTCACCATGTCAAAAAGTAGTATCTGCTGCTATGGTGGTATCTTATACACTTCCCATAATGCATTGCATCCATTTCAATTGTCTGTACTGATTTGCTATCCACTGCAAAATATGCCGTATACCGTATTGACATTGACCAAAAGTACCTTAATGAACAGAACACATTCAGAGCTTGCAAACTATGTTTGTTTCTTGGCTATTGACCCATGTTTTAGCCAGTTTGTTCTCAAAATGAAAACAAAGGAAACATGTACAAAGTAATGGCCATTATGGTTCGCCATTTAATGAACTAAGGTGACGTATCATGTTGCAAAGGATTCTGGGAAGGTTACGATATCTTCTCTGGTTATTCATATACTGATTTTTACTTGGAAAGGCACGGCTAAAATGGGTCTTCTATTTAAAATCCATACTCCATCTATGGAAGATTATAGAAATATTTTCCACACGGGGAGAATGAATTTTAAATGAAATAAACACTAAACAGCTCCATTTGAATTCCATACACTCTCTGAGAAAGATTCAACCCTAATCATCACAGAGGAAAAATAGTTTCAAATAGAGTTAGTTAATGCGATACTTCCATTTGATATCCATACTCCCTCTGTGGAAGATATTTCCAAAATCTTCCACAGGGGGAGTATGGACTTTAAATGGCTAAGCCCAATAAGGCGACAATCGCTTCAGAATAACCCGTGCTCGGTGAAAAATCCATGTATGTTAAGATTTGTGCAGAGCATGAAAATAATGACAAAAGCTTCTTCATTGACAAAAAATATCTATAGAAATTATTTCCTTCTTGCCATTGGCAGACTTTTGTATAGCTGTAAATATCAGTATTTGAATTTAGATTACGTAGAAAATGGTTTGAAATAGTCAATATCATTGCATAAACACGAGTGGAATATTCAGAATTATATCATTCCCGCGCACGTATAGTACCTTTCAAGTACACATTACAATATATATACTAGTATGTTTGAAGGTGAATTCGCTGAAATTTAAAACACTTTTTGAAATACATTTTCAGAAACTATAGTTGTCACTCAGATGCTTTAGGAGACAAAGGTTGTCCTCAAGAAAACAATTATTATTGTTGTTGCTTTTGTTACGAGAAAACAGAGGAGGAAGTTATTTTAGTGTATAAGTTAGTTATTCATGAACAGGTCTTCAGTGAATTTTGTAGCATTCTAACAACGGTTTAAACCAAAGTATTTCTGATATCGTTTGTTGACAGAATTGTATGACATACTTATGTGATACGTTTTTGTTTATGTTTTGAACTAGTCGAACAATGATCAAAATAATATTCGTGGAAACACTATGGTGTTCAATGTGCATGCCTTCTATGATATACTATAGAAAGCAATTATTCAACTTTTATTATGAAACTAACTACAACGCTGTCTTACCGTTTACTGGAGGTCCACACAAAACTATAACGTTGTCTTACCGTTTACTGGAGACACGCACATAACTATGACATTCTTAAACTATACAATGTTTTCTTACCGTTAACTGAGCCCCACAAAAACTACTGGATAAGCTATTATGTTGTCTTATCGTTTACCGGACACACACACAAAACAACCTCAATCTTAAACTATTGTTTTGTCTTACCGTTTACTGGAGACACACACCAAAATTCCGCATTCCTAAACTACAATGTTGTTTGACCATTTACTGGAATTCCACACAAAACTATCCTATTCTAAAGCTACAACGTAGTCTTATCGTTTACTGGAGACACACACAAAGCTACTACATTTTAAAACTACAGTGTTGTCTTACATGGTCGAACACTCTATGTATGACACAGTAAACCAACTTTTATAAATTTAAAATTCAAATTTTAAAAATACTTTCACAAAGAAGTAAGTTTTATTAAATTAAATAAAATGACATAAATTTATAGAAAGAGTATGCATCTTAATATAATTGTTACACATCCACAATACGTATATATTTGACATCTGTCACTCTGTTCTAGTTAAATTTTAAAAATAAACCTAGTTATTGTTTGCGTATAGAAATTTACAATACCATTCCTCAGTTTAATGTTAACTCGTATTATTGAAATAAAAAATTCCATATCGAAATGAAATTTAATTTCTATTATATATTACAAAAAAACATTCACCACTATTATATACCCGTAACATATATGCGCAGATATTTTACGTTCTTCTTTTTTTATAGCCCAAGTAATAAAGCCACATGCACGATACGCAACCACCTGCTAGCTACATGTAGCTTGTGGGCTATTCCATTTAAAACCACACTCTCCCTGTGGAAGATTTTGGAAATATCATCCATAGGGGGAGTATGAATTTCAAATGGAATGAACACATTAACAGCTCCATTTGAAACTCACCCTCCTTCTGGAAGATTCATATATAATATTTCTCAGAGGGTGTATGGAATTTAAATGGAACTGCCTATATAATGTGCTCATTACATTTGAAATTCATACTCCCCCTGTGGAAGATATTTCCAAAATCTTCCACAGGGGGGTGTGGATTTTAAATGGAATAGTCCAGTACGTTTGCACACGTGTTAGCAAGAAAACCCCAAAAATAAGCAGATGTTGAAATCCTTCCTATATTGTATCGAGCACCAATATTAAATGGTAAAAATCAAACGCACTCTTGTTCAGGACAGTGTATTTAAATCAAGTTTAAATGCTGATTAAGCTGCCTGTTGATGCTCTGTGAGCTAGCCATAGCCTTCAACATAAAAGTCCGAGTTTTTAAATATTTTCTCAAAATATCAAGAACTATCTTAAGAACCACTGAGCCAATACTAAGGTTGCTGGTACTCATTTTAATGCATTTTTCATGCTGATTCCATATATGGGCATGCAAATGTACAATTCCGACATTTTTGAATTTTTAAACAAATTTGAAACTTGTCGTCTGCAATCGACACCGGCTTGGAGATGGTTAAAATATAGCGGTCAGTGCATTATTTATCTACCATGATAAAAAGGTACAACTTACACTTTTTGCCAATATTTGGTTTTCACCATATAGCTCGAAGTATACATGATTATCTACCTATATAACATATCTCTAAAACAATCCAATTTTATGCACCAAGCCCTCCACATATTTAACCTGTTTAAAATATTAGTTTGCACGAGTCTATGGAAGCTAAGCACAGTTTTTATACATTATCTCAAAATAATTAATATGCCAGTTACCCAGCAAACACAAAACGTTTTCGACATCATTCGCAAAAGGTTATAAAAGGTTGTCAGAAAACGTTTAAATGTCGGGTTATATGAAGGGTATATTAAGAGTATAAAACGTTTTCATAATCTTAAAAACATTTTTGATAATCTACTGCTCTGTAAACAAAAATGTTTTACAAAAAACGTTTGAATGCCGGGTTATATAAAGGGTATAAAAACGTTTTTTAAAACGTTTTTAAAACGTTATTAAAATAACATTCCAAAAACATTCTTGAAAACTTGATACAAAACATTTTAAACAGAATGTTATTTTGGGGTTGAAAAAATATTTTGCGAAAAATGTTTGCACAAAATATTTTCAATAACGTTTTAAAAACGTTTGCATGACCTTTATATAACCCGACATTTAAATGTTATTAAAAGGTTTTGAAAGAAACATTTTAAGAACATTTCTGTGTTTGCTGGGTTCAAATATTTTAACATAATGTTATTTAAGTATTGACACAATATTTGCCAAAAATGTTTGCAAAAATAGTTTACAATGACATTTTTTGAAAACATTTAAAAATATTGTTGGAGTGTGTTTTCATACAAAACGTTTTAAAACGTTATCATGGCCTTTATATAACACGACATTTTAATGTTATTAAAACGTTTTTACCTAAACCAAAAGCCAAAATATAACTTATTTAAAACGTTTTAAAAACGTTTTTTGTGTTTGCTGGGTATGCCCTTTTGTTGTGGTAGGGCAGATTATTATTTACTTGCGGTCTGGTTTGACTGAACCAGTATTATGGTTGTAGCGCCATCTTGCTTTTATGACTTTAAGCCGTTGGGCTTTTGCTTGAGCAGTGTCGCCATCTCTTGCCATTTCATTGCACTATGCCTTTTCTTTCATTGCATTTTAAGACTTATCAAAGAAGAGGGCTCCTTTTACACTGTGCGACACATACTTTCGGTTGTTTTCCACAATTTGTTTTTATTCATATGTATTAAATCAATTTGTCTATAAGATTTTAGAGTATAAAGCAGTATACAGACTTTTTATTGTACGTACAATATTGTATGTACTGTATGTACGTTATTTAATCTATTGCCATTCTATTTCCAGTAATGTTTAAGTTCTAACGAATGTTTGATGACGTAAAATCGATAATATATTTCTGCTAGATATTGTATGCAACATATTATCGATTTTTCGTCATCAAACATTCGTTAGAACTTAAACATTACTGGAAATAGAATGGCAATAGATTAAATAACGTACATATTGTACATACAATATTGTACGTACAATACTCGGAGTCTGAAGCGCGCTTAAGTTGACGAAGCATTGTGTGTTCACTCTCTTTTCTTTCTCTACTTCCTACTATCAAAAGAAACATCACAATTTCTCATTCAATAATTCAATTGCACTACTCAAATTGAACTAGTCAATTTAACTGGATAATAAAAATGTAATAATAACGCCAAATTACCCTACAATTAAAACGATTTAAATTCTTAGGTGCCTGCACAAACTGTTCTTTTCTGTTATTTTTAGATTACCAAAGTTAAAACAACATTGTAGGTTAATAATGTGGTAGTTTTGTGTTTGTGGCCAGTAAACGGGAAGGCAACATTATAGTAGTTTAAGAATGGGATAGTTTTGTGTGTGTCGCCAGTAAATGGTACGACAACATTACAGGTTACGAAAGTGGTAACTGTTTGCGGTCTCAAGAAAACAATAAAACAACATACCGTAGTAGTTTAAGAATGTGGTAGTTTGTGTGTGTGTCAAGTAAAAGTAGTTTTGTGCGGGTCTCCAGCAACCGGTAAGGCAACATTGCATTTTAAGAATGAGGTAGTTTAGTATGGGTTTCAGCAAATGGTGAGACAACTTAATAGTTTAAAAAAATGTGGTAGTTTTGTGTGTGTCTCCAGTAAACGGTAAGACAACATTATAGTTTAAGAATGAGGTAGTTTTGTGTGCGTCTCCAGTAAATTGTAAAACAACATTATAGTTTAAGAATGTGGTAGTTTTGTGCGCGTCTCCAGAAAGCATTAAGACAACATTGTAGTTTAAAAATACAAAATTGTAGTTTATACGAATGTCGTAGTTTTGTGTGTGTCTCCAGTAACCGGTAAGACGAAGATGTAGTTTAAGAATACGATATAGTTTTCTGCGGTTGCACATTCAAGAAAGACAACATCGTAGTTTAAGAATGTGGTTTATTTTGTGTGGTTGCACATTCGTAATAAATTACCGTGATTACAGTATTCTCCAATTTATTGTTGTAATAACTAAATAAAAAATGTAACGCATCGAGTCACGTTGTTTTCATAATATTTTCTTTTAAGCATGATATAAAATTGTTGCGTGTCGTATTGAATTAATTAATTAATTATTTACTATGTTTTGTTCATTTGTTTTTATTCCTATAGTGTGTGGTTCCAGTTATTGAAAAAGCAGTTTTATTCAAATATGGTTTACATAATACACGTTTCTTTTACTTTGTAAACCATAATTGAATTGAGTTCCTTGTAAGCCCTTTTGAAAGGCATTACATTGAATAAACGCGCTGGGTTTTTATTATCATTGCTACCATCCAAAAGCAAAATTAGGACATTGTTCCGCTGGTAACATGAGCTCCTGCTCTATAAAAGCGACCAATATGTCCTAAATGTATTAATAGACTATAAGATGGGTTATTCCAGTTGAAGTCCATAACCCCTATGGAAGACATGACCTTAATCTCCCATACAGGGGTGTAAAGTTTAAATCACTCATTCAGGTAACCCCATTTGAAATGCACACTCCCTGTGTGGACGATTGAGGTCATGTCTTCGACAGGGGGTATATAGATTTCAAATGTAACAGCCCAACGTATGTTGACTACAAAGATCAGAAGAGCGCTAAACCTATACAACAACGTGATCTGCGTCACGGAAAGGAAGACCGGAGTAGTGACTCAGTTGACACGGTGACAGAGAACGGGAATTGCGAGGACAATTCTCGCGTTACTACGCTTCCATTTCCCGTTTTAGAATGAGGTACTTAGAACCTTTTAAAACTGGACCGCGGAATGATTAAATCTATGTCATAAGTCTCTGCTTTATGCGTTCACTTATGCATGGCAAAGGGGGCTCTCAAAGAGGCGAACTGAATGCCAAAAATGGATGAAAACACTTGACCTTTTCAGTTTAAAATTCCAGTTTTAACAAGAGAGCAGTGCATGCGAATGACCTTATAATTTGCAATCATGTTCTTGAATCAAAGATTCTACAAAATATTTTGATATTTTACTTCAAAACACGATTGGAGATACTTTCTGGCATAATTTGCAATCATATTCTACAACCAAAGATTTTATAAAATATTTTGATATTTTACTTCAAAACACGATTGGAGATACTTTCTTGCAAAATGTGCGTTACTTGTCCTGTTTTTCTTAGCATAGTGAAAACATGTTTTGCTCGGCTTTAGCGAGCTCTAGCTTTATATCAAAGCAATGTTTCGTACGTGCTCTAGTGACTTGATAGCTATGATAATTTTTTGGTAATCCAATCCTTTTCAATATTGCTTTATTCATATACTTTGACAGTCGGAGGCATCTGCACTTTTCGCTGCCGTGCTGTATATACTTTCAAGGGAAATAATATATTGTGTATTATTTTGAATACATTACCCACGTGGACCACGCGCGCACCTGTGTGCTAGTTTTACAGGACGTCTGTCATGAATAATTCATGTCCGTTCATGAATTATTCACATCGGTGTTTGTGTCCACTTTGATTAGTAACCTGACATACATTTATGTTTGGACGACGCAGCTACAGATTTAGTTGTATCAAAGAAAAGGTCGTTTTATTTGAACGTTCTTTCGAAACTATACTCGTAATAATATCTAGATCAAAAGTACCGAAGCAATGGTCCTCGTTTGAAGCGATTTTGTGTGATAATCTCTTATATTTGCATGAAATGTAGAATAATATTTTGATATGTATTCATTTCAATATGTTTTTTTTTATATGAAGATTTACCGCACTCTGCGGTCTCGGCAAATATATTTGCACAAAATTGGTTAATGAAACAGAGATTTTAATTGTATGTAAATTACCATATATCATATTGAAGAGGTACAAAGCTTACGAATACCGACGACAGTTTATTTTCTGTGCTTAAAGGGAAGTATTTTGGAAAGAGAGAGCAAATTTTGGCAATTTGTTTATTTTAGAAATGATACAGTTATTTTCCAAGACTTAATTTTCCAACAGTTATTTTCCAAGACTTAATTTTGCTGGACTTAATAATAATATCTAAAAAGGAAATGTTGTATATGTTTCTTCTTGAATAATTTTACCGTGCTAAAACCAGAAATAAGAATACATTTTTGTAAATATTTTGTATAATACTATCTGCAGAAGACAGCAATTGCATACTATCTATACAGTAGATATCAAATACGTGTTATCTTCAGTAGATATCAAATGCGTGCTATCTTGAGTAGACAGCAAATGCCTGTTATCTTCAGTAGACAAGTAGACCGCAATGCCTGCTATCTTCAGTATAGACAGAAATTACGTGCTATCTCCAGTAGACAGCAAATGCATGCTATCTTCAGTAGACAGAAAATACATGATATCTTCAGCAGACAGCAAATGCATGCTATCTTCAGGAAACAGCAAATGCATGCTATCTTCAGTAGACAGCAAATGCATGCTATCTTCAGTAGACAGCAAATGCATATTATCTTCAGGAAACAGCGAATGCATGCTATCTTCAGTAGACAGTAAATGCGTGTTATCTTCAGGAAACAGCGAATGCATGGTATCTTCAGTAGACAGCAATTGCATGGTACCTTCAGTAGACAGCAAATGCATGCTATCTTCAGTAGACAGCAAATACATGATATCTTCAGTAGACAGCAAATGCGTATTATCTTCAGGAAACAGCGAATGCGTGTTATCTTCAGTAGACAGTAAATGCGTATTATCTTCAGGAAACAGCGAATGCATCTTCAGTAGACAGCAAATGCATGGTATCTTCAGTAGACAGCAAATGCATGGTATCTTCAGTAGACAGCAAATGCATGGTATCTTCAGTAGACAGCAAATGCATGGTATCTTCAGTAGACAGCAAATGCATGGTATCTTCAGTAGACAGCAAATGCATGCTATCTTCAGTAAACAGCAAATGCATGCTATCTCCAGTAGACACCAATTACGTGTTATCTTCAGTAGACAGCAAATGCATGATATCTTCAGGAAACAGCAAATCCGCGCTATATCTTCAGTAGTTAGCAAATGCATGCTAGTACAGCAAATGCGTGCTATCGCCAGTAGACAGTAAATGCGTATTATCTTCAGGAAACAGCGAATGCATGCTATCTTCAGGAAACAGCGAATGCATGCTATCTTCAGTAGACAGTAAATGCGTGTTATCTTCAGGAAACAGCGAATGCATGGTATCTTCAGTAGACAGCAATTGCATGGTACCTTCAGTAGACAGCAAATGCATGCTATCTTCAGTAGACAGCAAATACATGATATCTTCAGTAGACAGCAAATGCGTATTATCTTCAGGAAACAGCGAATGCGTGTTATCTTCAGTAGACAGTAAATGCGTATTATCTTCAGGAAACAGCGAATGCATCTTCAGTAGACAGCAAATGCATGGTATCTTCAGTAGACAGCAAATGCATGGTATCTTCAGTAGACAGCAAATGCATGCTATCTTCAGTAAACAGCAAATTCATGCTATCTCCAGTAGACAGCAATTACGTGTTATCTTCAGTAGACAGCAAATGCATGATATCTTCAGGAAACAGCAAATCCGCGCTATATCTTCAGTAGTTAGCAAATGCATGCTAGTACAGCAAATGCGTGCTATCGCCAGTAGACAGTAAATGCGTATTATCTTCAGGAAACAGCGAATGCATGCTATCTTCAGGAAACAGCAAATGCGCGCTATCTTCAGTAGACAGCGAATGCATGCTATCTTCAGTAGACAGCGAATGCATGCTATCTTCAGTAGACAGTAAATGCGTATTATCTTCAGGAAACAGCGGTTAAATGCATGCTATCTTCAGTAGACAGCAAATGCATGCTATCTTCAGTAGACAGCAAATGCATGCTATCTTCAATAGACAGCAAATGCATGCTATCTTCAGTAGACAGCGAATGCATGCTATCTTCAGTGGACATCAAATGCATGCTATCTTCAGTAAACAGCAAATGCATGCTATCTCCAGTAGACAGCAATTACGTGTTATCTTCAGTAGATAGCAAATGCATGATATCTTCAGGAAACAGCAAATGCGCGCTATATCTTCAGTAGTTAGCAAATGCGTGCTATCGCCAGTAGACAGCAAATGCCTGTTATCTTCATTAGACAGCAAAATTTTACGTGCTGTCTTCAGTAAATAGCAAATGCCTGCTATACTATAGACATCAATTACGTGGTGCTATCTTCAGTAGACAGCAAATGCCTGCTACCTCCAATTGATAGCAAAAGTAGATAGTAAGTGTGCTTTACCGGATATACCCATATTTGAATATCACATTGCACATTGTACGTGCTAAACCGAATGCTCTTTTAAAACCAGTATGTTATTATTACGGATCAGTGCTAGTGAAGCTTATAACTGACTTAATGCAATTTTATACCTCCTAAAACGGGTTATATTTTTCACCCAAAATCGCTGAAGTTGTCAATCACAGATTGTTATATTTTAATCCCAAGTTCAGGTAATCTCTAATTAACCAATTACTGTCACGCATAGAGTCATCACTGTTGTATCTCTACCATTAAAACACCTAGAGGCGGAAAGTGAATCACCCAATTAAAGGGGCCACTCAAATGCCTGGGCCTCAAATTGAAGTACAAATTGGAGGCACGTTTACAATTTTCGGTGAAATTTTAGAAACATTTCGTTGTTCATCATTGTAACAATGTCCACCGCCTCTCTTAAATTGCCTCTAGAAACAATGCTACCGTTATTGCAACAAACATGTTTTTAAAAATTGAGAAGCAACTTCGTATACCTTCATTAATCAATAATATATATCCATATGCAAGTCGCATTGTTAACTGCAGTATCTATCACATATCGGTACAGCCCCGTATATTGAGCACGACAATTCCCTGTAACTGTTTATGTACTCAGTAACACACGATCGTACGCAGTGTTTATACTGTCAACCAGCTACAGCTGAAACAGAGATATTTGTACTGCTCATGTTTCTCGGTGTCACCCCGAGCGCTTCTCAACAACTATTATCGACATTGATTTTCAATGCAAGATGACCTAGTTACCCTGAAGCCATAGAGAGTCCCTTTTTAACATGTTTTAAGGGCGGTCTTAAGGGCGGGGAGAGGTGAAGAGGAGTATGGCACAAAGAAGGTATTACACGACGCTTACATGACCATCCAATCGATACTTTTGTGTTAGCATAGTCGTGACTTTAAGGGATCTATAAACCAAGGTAAAGCAGGGTATGGAAAGTTGACTTTAGGCAATTCGCTTGTATTGTTTTCTCAGGAGTGAATTAGTATCACGTTAATACCTGTTTTCTAAGTGTTTTGTCAATAAAAAGGAACAGATGTCTTGTTAATAAACGTTGTATAAGGTATTGGTTTATTAACTTCCCGCGCAAACGTGGTGCAGACGATATAATTCACAAAATTTAGATATTTTACCCAATTTTTTCAACATTTTATACCAAATTCTCTCAAAATTGTAAATATGTTTATGTTCATGATGTTAAAGCGACATTTTCGAATCGATAGCCTCATTCTTCCCCACTTTTCTATTAAAAAAATAAAAGGTTGAGATTTTTATACCATCGGAAACCTCTGGCTACATAATGCTTGTAACGCAAAACATCTTGCAGATTCTTCGTTTGGCAAGAATATCGTCAAATTTGTATTTATGTTCTGTTAACAGAACGAAATTATAACACAATGGCGTAAGGAGCCTATGTAATATATATAAATCATGCGTACCTCGCAAACGCACAATCGGAATCAACTGACATTTTGAGAATAAAAAAGTAAAAAAGTAAAAAAGTAGTGGTTGCGTAGGTTTGAATAATGATAAGTAAAAGAGTCCAAGAGCAGAAATATTTGGTGTCAAACCACATTTGTATAAATTTATTTGCGTAGCAAAATTAAACACGAATTTTCGGTCATAGACCTTTGTCAAGTGATGACCTTTTGCGTGCCGGAAAACAATGAGCTTTTTCGTGAATATCTACAGAAATATATAGGCCTACCATAAAAATAGAATCACGAAATAGCCTACTCCTTTAAGTTAAAACAGTATGTATAAAGACCAATTCAAACGAGTATGCAACCTACAGTATTGACTATAGGCTAGTAATAGTATTGGTATTCTGATAATTGAAATACCTGGATTTTGGGATTGTTATATGACTTTATGCTTCGATTGCATGTGACAAGCAATTGAACGTAAACCAATTACATTGAGTCGTGTAACTTTTTAACTACGATCCGAATGATTGGTCAAAACCAATCGCTCGTCGCCAGTGCTTGCCTATAAACCTTGCCTATATAGCTTTAAGTTTATCAAAAGAGAGAATAAATTAATCAACATTAAAGTGTCAATAAATTTTCATGATGAAAATAAAGCGCTGATCGTGGCATGCAATTACAGCAGAAGATAATTACAATTCACAGCTTAAATAGATTGAGGACATTGACACTGTTTGGTGTTACAGAATGCCAAAGGATGGATGTATGTTAGCGCATCCAATCTGATCTGTTTCTTAGATTTGCATAAATTACAATAATATTCTAGATGTGTTCAAAAACAAGCTATATACAACATTCTATAGAGTAAGGAGTCTATATTGTTTTGAAATATTTTGAATAATTTCAAATAAAAACTAAGAATTCTTTTGGCAGAAATATGTTTTCTACCATGTTCCATTCTTTTTTTTTAAAGCAAAACTTAGAATATTTTGGTAGAAATATGTTTGAGATTTTATTATAATTCAAAAATGCAAAACATAATTACATTCAATTAACACAGAATCGTTTGAGATTTTGTTATAATCAAGAAATGCAAAACATAATTACATTCAGTTAAGGGGGTACTACACCCCTGTGGTAAATGTGTGACTATTTTTGCATTTTTCTCAAAAATAATAACACAATGGTAACAAAATTGTATGTATATTATTGGGGCAAGGGATCCAATTACTACACTGAAATTTCAGTAACTCAAGACCAGCGGTTCAGTGTATATGATAGGAAATGAGGTACATCCTAGCGGTATCTTATTTCTTATCATAAATAACGAACCGCTTGTCTTGGGTCACTGAAATTCCAGTGTAGTAATTGGATTCCTTGCCCCTATAATACACATAACTTTTGTTACCAGCGTGTTATTAGTTTTTGAGAAAAATGCAAAAATAGACACAAATTTATCGAGTGGTGTAGTACCCCCTTAACACCGAAACACAATAAGCCCATTGTTAAATCAATATCTGTAGTTTGAAGACATTGACGCCAATCAGTGACAAATAATGCCAAAGGATGGATTGCTGTATGTTAAGGCATCCTTTCTTTTCATTTCTTTTTTCAAAAACTAAAATTCAAATATAAAAAATCTATACCGTACTGTAAAAACTTCCATATTGCTGACAGATTAGTTGACAGAAATACTGCAGTTTTAATACAGAATGTTCTTCTGTTTTAAAGATCTGTTATGAGTTTTTATTTTCACAGAAATTTCTGTTTAAAAACAAAAACACGAAAATCTTTTGGCAAAATTGCAGCCTTTTGTTTCTGGAGTTTTAAAGACATATTTTGGTATATACCATTACACATTGTAATTCCAGTCGCTCTCGGTATAGGCTTATAAGGGCTGATATTGTGAGTTATTTCTTTTCTTGTAAAATTAGTAAGTATTAGTCCCCCCCCCCTCGTATTTCTTTTGCTCCTATTTTCTAGGATAGCTAAAGAAGATTGTAAAATACAGACAACGGACAAGTCACCGAAATATCCCATAGCACATCCGTAAACATGAAAACAAAAGTCATACAACTATAATAAATATACATGATCAGATGGAACAATATATTTATTTTCATATCTTCCGAAGTCAATTTTGTGATATCCTTAAAGCTTATTTTTAAAATATCGCATAAGAGGAATGAAAAATTGGAATACTGAAAATAAATATCATCATGTCTTTTGTAACGACAATATGAAGTCAAGTAGTTACTGATAATGTTCCATTTCTCGGATCATTGTCAATAATGGAGTCGTGTTCGTGTTTCAAATTGTAACTTAAAGCCATATTATAACATTTTCAAACAAAATAGATTAGCATTTCTTTGCCATAAAATGTTAGCTTTTACTGTCAGATATATCCCCTTTCATTTTTGAGCCGAACAACTACGGCAAAGCAAAGAAAATTGGAATTTACTACCAGCGCACATGTCACGCCCACTCCTGCGGTCATGTTGTGGTACGACCCTTTGTTGTGTATATCACCGTCCTGCACGCCGTGTACGTACTGTGTTATGAACATCGTGTATGCGTTCGGCGAATAATTCCATCGTAATAATAAAGCGCCGAATCCGGCGTTTTATTCAAAATCTCGGATTTTGACAAAACTACAGCACCTAGAGTCTTGATTTTTGCAGGGTATATTGGTTTAATAAAGTACAATTTAATCGTGTAAAAATGGAATTTTAAAAATTCAGTGAGGGCGTCTTCCTCAGCAAATGTTATAATATGGCTTTAAAGTATACACCTATCCGACTTCGCCATTACTGCGGTGTCCCCGATGTAAAACTGCGGTGTCCCGAGGTCGGGGGTTCTATCCATTATTTATTGTGTGCTATACAGAATTGTACCCGGGAATTATACACAACAGTGATATTCAATACACAATCATGAGTATTGAATTACGAATTAAATCTCCCGCTCTGGTACATCTGTGTTGCCGTCAATAGAGGGCCAAATACAGTAAACGCTTCTCGGATTGGTGTATACCATTATTTGTGTATAACATCAGTTGTTTATACGTTTCCTCAAACAAGATACTCACAATAACGTATAAATGAAAACGGTTAAGGTAATACACTATTTTAAAGTGTTGCGATTTGGTAGTTCACAACATCTTGCGAATGGTAGTGAGTTTCGGCAAAAATTGCATTGCTCATTTCCTTGCGAGCGTGTAGAAGAATTCAAATATCACAGAAATGCTTTTGTAGGTCATGTGGTTCTTGAGTTACGTTGTAAAGAGGGCTGAAACAACAACACTTTTTTAAAATGTACATAACTCATTAACAGCAATAAATTAAGCAAGTTTTCAAAGTATATGATTTGTAGAATGAACTTTTGCAAAACATCAAAGTGTTATTTTTCACTAATATATTGATTTAGACAATAAAAATCAATTTTTTTGGCTGCTTCGACCAACATTACCTCGTCTACCCTTAATACCTCGATATGTTATAATTATGTTTAGCGGTGATACTCTGAGCACCGAGCATTCTGAAGTGAAATTCTAACATTACAATATGAGCGCGTCAAATTTTAGCGCAATAACATTTGGGCTTTATGGAAGAACAGAGAATTACACTGAATAAATTACCCATGTTCAAGAAAAAAATATATCAAACAGACTATCATACACACTCTTTACCAAGTGTTCCGAAATGTAAAAGAGTGAAAAACTCACTCCCCAAAAGAGTGATTCACTTATAAGATCACTCAAAAAAGAGTGAAATGTTGTTTTTTTTTTTAAACTTTAAAACCACTCAAAAAAGAGTGAAAAACACTCTAAATGAGTGAATTTTAACTCTTTCAAGGAGTTAAATGAAGGGCAACTCTCCTTGAACGAGTTGAAATTCACTCTTTTAGAGTGGTTTTCACTCTTTTTTTATTTGTTTTAAAGTTAAAAATAACACATTTCACTCTTTTTTTATGGTTTTTAGTCTAATTGCACAAAACACGTAAATAATGAAATGGCCTTAAATTATCTGAAGATTTCATGTTCCATAAATTTTATGCACCAAGCTTTTCCCTTGAATGTGGTTGTAATTCTAGTTGCTTGCTTACGGTATGTATACTGCTGAAAGCTTTGGTTATTTATTCTCTTCTAAAAGTACCTCTCTGTATGGGGTTTGCCCCTTTTTTTCTGGGACAACCAAATAAGATTTTAAATAACGACAACGAACCTACAGTCAAGTTAGCTCAATCGATAAGGCGTTCGACTATGGTGCGAGAGGTTGAGGGTTCGAACCCTGGCGGTGCCTAGTAGTAAGCTCTCGTGGAAAAATTGAGTTAGCTTGAAATTCCCTTGGACAAGGAACTTACTGCTAATTGTCTCGTTGTAACCCGTACGAAACTCTGGGAGCTGATCCTGGTTGCGAAGGTTATTTGTGGAATGTCTAGGGTGTGCGCTCTTGAAGTAGCAAAGTCCCAAAGTTGTTAAATGGTTTATAGAATGATGTGGGGCCGTAGTGGTCAGCGACAACCTGTAAAGTGTGCTGAGGCTTGTGGATCAACGTCTTGGTCATCAACGCATCCGTAAACATGACACGATTTTTACCCAACATCAATAAGTATTGTATGATCAGACGAAAATGTGTTTATTTTCATACAAAGTTAATTTTGTGATCTGAGCTATTCTTAAAATATCGTATAATTATAAAACATTTGAATACTGTAAACAAATATCATCTATACTTCTGTATGTCTTTTGTTTAACGACAAAAGTCAAGTAGCAACCGATAATGTTTCATATCTCGGATCATTGTCAATACTCGGGTCGTGTTCGTATTTCAAATTGTAACTTTAAGTATACCGTTATTTATGTAACCTCGGTTGTTTATACGTTCCCCCAAACAAGACATCTTATGTCTTGTTTATATTCACAATAAGTTAGTAAAGATAACGCTTAAACCTGATATGTATGTTTAGCGGTGTTACTCTGAGCACCGAGCATTCCGAAATGAATTTCTAACAATTTGAGCGCGCCAAATTTTAGTATAATAACAATACGTTGTGCACCAAACAGAACAGGCATAACACACGTTCTTCATATAACAATCCTGCCTTTATTAATGTTTCTTTATCAACAAATTATTTCAAAATATAAGAAATACAATTATCAGTTACATGATGAAGGACATGTATACGTCTCCATTCTTGTAATCTTATACATTTCCAACTTTCAACAAAACAGTACAATATTTGGAGCTCTTTGGTATTCCTACATTTTTTTGTTCTGATTTGCATACGAAGACTGTACAATTGTGTTTTTAAAGATTACTGTGTTTCATCAGAAATATCTACATTACAACACAAATGTGATATTGTGATATACAAAGGCATAATTATACCACATTTATATATTTCATACTAATCTTTAAAATGAAACTTTACAACTTAACAAAGTGTTTCTGATGACCAAAATTCATCACCAACTAAAAATGGCGCCAATTGACTCGGCTATTTTGAAATTATAATAATTTCATATATTTCTCAATTCAATTTAATGTGATACAGACTTATCTGACGGTACATTTCATAAACACGTTCCACACTCTTAGAAAAGGTTCCAGCTAGGATCTAAAAGGTTCTTAATCTCAACTGTATTATGTAGAGCTTTAAATAGTTCTACAAATAACTTAAAATGGTTCTGCAAAAGCCATAAAGGCACATTTTAGACATGAAAAAGGTTCTGTGAAGACCATCAGGAACTATTTTGGGATTCTTGTTAATCCCTAGAACCCTAACTGTCCTATCTGTAGAACCCCTTGAACCTTTTTCTAAGAGTGTATAATTGGTCAATTGCCATCCGTTATACTGTTATAGAACACACGTTAAAATCTGTAGCCTGCACGGATTACCAGATAAACGATACAATTATAGTTGGTTTCAATTTTAACCAACAAATTTAAACTAATACGGTGTCCTCGGCGGGACAAAATTGAAAATAATGTATACTTGGCTGCTTCATATCCATTATTTTCATTTTGTTTCGACTAGTTCGGACGCATTATTCATAAGATACTGCATCATCTAGTAGTAGATGGGACAGGTGGGCAGAGTGCCCCTCCTGACAAAAATATGTAAGAAAAGTGCCCCTCACAAAGAATGAAACAGGAAATTGTGAAGGGAAAAGAAAAGGAGCAAGGAGCCCGTTTCCCACTAAAATATGGTCCAATTTCGGCATTTTGGCAATGCATTGGTATAATTCGGCAAATGTATATTAAATCATGTATACAGGTTTATTAAAACCCGTTATTGTCTCTCTTTTTTCTAGCCTGATCATTTATATAGATTCAATACCCACCATCCACAACGTTAACCACACAAGCAACGCGTGGGCTATCATGATCATTCGCTGAGAATATGACCCACTATCTTTGTGGCGCATCACGGGTTTCTATGAGGAACCCAATTAAGGTCGGCATCCGCGCGTTGGTGGGTTTTATCAGAGACAATATACATACCCAGCTCTTGTCTGTGAAATTTGGTGGAATATTCATGGCAAATTCATTATTAGATCCATGGACAAAACAATCTATGATCAAGTTATATAGAATACCATGAACTTGTCATACAAGAATTATATTTAAATATGAAGAAAACTGCTCAAATGCAATATAATAGTGGTAAGCTTGTGAGTTTGCCGAATAAGACGCTTTTGTGAAAGCCTTAGTGGAGAACGCATATATTTTGTCATATTTTTAGGTTAAACAATACAATACAATTAAAAGTAATTAATTTACATAATTAGTATGTTTTTATTATCATTTCATTATTTAATACAATATGGTTTTTTTTTAATTTCAATGATATGTCAACATCCAGCCAACAAAGGCAAAAATCGTCACATTTTGGTTAAATACGTGTATTTTAATAAATACCCCCTTTTCCTTCTTTGGAATAAAGGTTCTGCATGGTTATATTGATGAACATGGTCCCAGAGAGTGTAAACTTAGTGAAAGAGGTCATTCTTAGGTTGTATTGCAAAATAATGATTGGATAAAACCCAAGGAATTCAAGTTTCATGATTCGGTATGCAAATATTTGTCACATGTATGTGTACCAAATTAGTACAAAATTGGCAGTGATAGAGGAATCAAACGTTACGTTCAAGAATTACAATATGTATAAAAATGATAACATTAACGTTTCAAAATTTCCAGTGATTATGGACAAGACTGTCGCCTGTAAATGCAATACCGGACAGGTTGTCACACTTGCAAGACAGTCTTTACAAGGGATCACACCACTAAATCAAGTTTCTATTCTTTTATGTGTTAAAAGGTACCCACGAAATCGTCATTTTCTCATGGTTATAACGTCATCGTTCATTCAAAACACCATTTTTCCTAAAGTGTATGATATATTCTACCCTAGAACCAGCATTTTTTTGGTAGTTGAGCGGTTCGATTTTTCGCAGTGGTGCATCGAACATGATGTAAACCATACCAAACTCTACAGCTCAGCGCCTCTATGTTGTAACATCAGTTGGTCCATGAAATAAAAACCTTCATACGATTTCAGAATTGTAGTATTTTTCATCTTTTTATGCTCAGATGATGAGAAAAACATCCACAGAGTACAACTTAACTATCATCACAAAATTGGCATATCAACCTTCATTTCAAACTTTTTTCCATTTTAATGCACCTGGTATGATCAGCAAATTTTAAAAACACTGGTTATTATTTCTCCAGTCAGATAGGGTTGGACCCGATTTAGTTGTGTGATATCACAATGGGCTCTTCCGGTTGAAATCCACATTCCCCCATGGAAGATTTTGGAAATATCTTCCACAGGGGGAGTATGTTTTTCAAATGTAATTGGTCAGAGTTAATCATTTTGAAAACCACACTTCCCTGTATTATGGCTTTACCTATATCTTCCACAACTGGAGTAAATATTTCAAATGGAAATTACCCAATTGTTGCTCTTTTCAAGGTATATTTTGTTCTTACAAATGTACAAGTATACAATATGTCATATTTTTTTGATGGCAATAGATGAAATGAAACTATGAAAATGTTCTTTGAAATATACACAGCATCTTTTATCTATTCATATTGAATACACAGGGAGTGAGAGAATATCGGCCAGATTTTTAACATTATACGCTGCAAATTTATTTATTCCCTTTTTACTCAACACTGAGTAAGTTTTACCATTTTTTTTTTTATTTAATGTGATTTGACAAATCGGACGCGTTCTGGTTTTTTATCGTCTTTGGGGAAAATTTGAAAAGTGAGGACTGTCTCTTGTCAACAAAGAACAGGCAAATCTCGCCTATCTGCTGATGTAAAAGATTTGGTGGCTCTGAAAAAAGTCGTTCATTGAAGACTGCCCCTTGTCAACAGAGAACAAGCAGATCTCCTCGCCTATCTGCTGATGTAAAAGATTTGGTGGCTCTGAAAAGAGCCGTTCATTGAAGACTGCCCCTCGTCAATAGAGAACAAGCACATCTATCCTGTCTGCTGATGTAAAAGGTTTGGTGGCTCTGAAAGAGCTGTCCAATGAAGACTGTCCTTGTCAACAGAGAACCACACAAACTGCTATGCCTATACTAAATGAAATTATACACTCATTTGATTTACAATGTGCATTCTGTTTTTGAAAAATGCTAATAAATAAGACCGATCCTTTACTTTACTTGAGTAGTGTATAGTATGTTTTATACTCTGAGTTGGTTAACACAAAGGAGTTCTTCTATTAATGACTCAATTGGTCGTCATGTGACCATATAAAAATGCTTTGAATGATCATTTTAATACAGGAACGTGAATTTCTCAGTTTTGGGCGCGGAAAACGATCCAGGGTCTATTCTTCAGAGAACCGCCGCTCCAATTAATGTCGAACAGTCGCATAATTTTTTGACAGAAAGGTAATTCTATCATCGGTTAAATAGGTCGTGAGAAAAAAGAAGATATAAGAAGAAACCCCCAAACAAAAACAATGATGTTCGCTATGTACGTGCAATGACAACATGCGTTCACACGGAGAGTATTATCTTGGGTATTGTTGGTCATTGGGGACAGGGATATTACCCGAATAGTTGTCGGTATCCGATGCATAGTTTATTTAATATATTCAAATGGAAGCCTATTTCGTTTAGTTGCAATCAATACAGGGGTACACTAAATGTCAGCTCACGGAGTTAATGATAGACGTGCATTAGTTTTATAATTTTGGTGAGTTCAGGGACTTGTACTACTGGAATATGAAAACAACATGGTTAAAAACGGACGATATTGCTATATGGTTTAGGTATAAAGGTAATGCGTCAATGGGACACTTTATTATTCATTATAAACTGATAAAATAAACAACAAACCACACAAAGAAGACAAAAACGTTGCCAAAAACAGCGTTTTCAAACTTAAAATCAAGGATTTGAATACTTATTGAACAACACTTTCAATCTAAAATTGGGATCTTTCAAAGCCTTCCAATTACTCGAGATAGCCAATTTGCGTTGATCCAAAACCTGATATTAAGGCCGGGTCAAGCTATGGCCGGGTAACATTAGACAACCAGTACACGAATGTGGACATCTTTGATTTAGCACGGCAATGAAACATAAACATTACATTACATTCTTTCTTCCCAAGTATAATTAGAGTATCTGTAACGAAAATGCAAAACACATACTGCCTTCTTACTTGAAAAACAGGTGGTTTTGATGTTAGTCTTCTCACAAAGTTTAAAACGCTGCATCTACAATAAATCAAGTCCCAGTTCCAGAAAAATACAGCACTATTTTTTTAATTAACAAATATTAACTTGTTTTGCGAACAAAACATAGCTAAATCCTAATCATTTAGTCGTAGTTCTAACTGGCAATAAAAGTCAAGTTTTAATATTTATGCAATTTGAGGTAAATTGGACCAAAAACACGCATTTTCGCACGTTTTCTTACAGTTGTAGTCACAAAATTCTAAGCCTTGGCACAAGTCTATAAGCATTCAAAATCTTGAGTATAGGCTAAGAGTTTGCTCATAATTCTAATAATATTCTATGTTATTTTTGATAATTGGTTATGAAAAAAGATTAGAAGTGTAACTTGAAATTAGTCTTTGCACAAGTCTTTGGGCTTGATTGTCACAACATACGAAAAACGCCATAAAAACACATGTTTTTGGTCTTTATTCCCACAAATTGACCAAATATTAAAATTTGACTTTCATTACCAGTTACAACTAACTCAAGGATTAAGATTTTGTTATGTTTCATTTGGCAAAAAAAAGGATAATATTTTTAATACAAAAAAATTGAGTGCTGTATTTTTTCTGGAATCGGGGGCATATACTATGTTTTCAGTGAGGCAAATAATTTGAATCAGTCTTCTCAAGTAAAAAACAGTATCTACCAGTGATTATCAAAGCAGATATTACTTATATACTTAGGATAACAGACATGGTACAAGACATCGTTAAGATGAGTTCTCCAGATTGAGTGTCTAGAATTCCCTGAAAGTTCGCCGATGAGTAATAACGCGTTTGTCAACGCCCTTACACCATGTACACCAGGCGCTTTGTTCGAGTACATATTTCTGTTTCTTAACATATCACACATGAACCAGGCCAGTCACTTCTGATTTGTAAGGATGGTGATATGCAATACTGCCGTACAAGAGGATATACCCCATTTCTTTAGAAAGGGTATACATTTCATAGTACAATATATGAACGACTTTGTGATTTCGTTCTCTTACATCAAAACGTTCCCTGCAGGGTTGCTTTAAGCGTGCGAGGTATACGGCCCGTTGTTATATTTAACAAACAAATGACATGTTTGTTCGTATTTAGTAGCATATCATTATTATATCAATGAAATAATGCTTTTTAAATAATATTATTAATAAAACATTCTGTATTATACTATGAATACCAAGGATTTATTGTATTCTACTCATTTATGCCACAGTGCATCGTAACTTGAACTTGATGGATTAGTTTCAATATCATTTTTAGTGGTAGAAAATCATATTTGAATATGAAATAATCTTCGCAAATAATAAAGGAGACATGTAGAAAAAGTGAGGTCCTGGGTTCGATTCACAGGCGGCTTCGCATTTTCTACTTGTCTCCTTTATTATTTGCGACGGAGAACCTGGTGAAAAATTATGTTTATTTTATATAATTCCCGTCGATTATGCCTCTTTTTTCTATTCAATTTTGTCTATTATCATGTGACAGTAAATTAACCCTTTTGTTAGATTGTCGCTACTACGAGCTCGTATTTGCTGCTATTTTAGTATTTTATTTAAAAGAATTTAAACTGAATTTTGTAGCCTGCTCTCTAAATCCGATATATTAAATTGAACTAATCAGATTGAAATTTTTGATCCAATAGATTGAAATTCAAATACATTCAATTAATTACTTGGATTAGGAGCTATTTAATCCAAGATTAATCCATGCTAAGATTTAAAATGTCAATCTTATGGATTTAAAATGTAATTTATGAGATTGAAAAATTTTAATCTAATTTAGATAGTTCAATTTCAATCTATTAGATTTAAAATGTTTAATCTAAGCTTGGATTTGTCCCTCATCGCAATCCAATAGATTGACTTTTTAATCTGAGGAATTTAGAAAGTATTTTGTACAAATCATATTGCCTCTGCTTAAATTGTTTCGGAAAATATGAAATATGTTATAAGTGTTTAATAAAGTTACCCCCCCTTCTCATTTCTTGATCTAAATCTTAAGGTATTAAACGCAATACTGTTTAGTGTAAGAACAATGAATGCGCCGAAGATTTAGTAGAGAGGTTTAGATTTTCGGTCATGAAAACTGTATGTGAACGTGTGACGTAAATATGATGTCACTTCAACCGCTGTAACCATTCAGTACTCTAAAATGACATCAATGATCAATTTAACATCCCGTTTTCACGTATGAAAATCTAATCCTCTATACCATCTTAAAATGACAGAAATATGCTAACGACCGGACCGTACGCCTTTAAAAACGTCGTTCACGAGTTCATTGTCCTTAAACCGTTAATTAAGCGCACGTTTAACAGGTTTTGTTTTTGCACAATTTCTTGTGATCAAGATCACTTAACGCTATAGTAATGAATATATTTATTGGAATTTCCACCTGATATGTCCAATTCTTGGGTTTCTGGATGTCCAAGCAAACCACGGTTTAATTAGTTGGCGATGATCGCAGCTGTCAACTAACTTACGCCGATGCATGCCTGTGTTTTCTTTGCGGTGTTACGTTAATGTCAGAGTTCTAAATCATTATAACAACTGTTCATTCTACTGTCTCTCGGTCATCACATCTTGGACTTCGTAACAAAGTGTACATCATTATGTCCGGTATACGTAACAACATGATTATTACAATGTCCAGCAATTTATTATGTACGTAACAAAATAGTCACGAAGCTTGTATCCAATATCTTTGGATGCCTTACACCATAGAGAATGACCACATTCACCTTCTCATGGTCACGTCTTTCGGACATGACCATAAGGCTGCTTCGCTCACATCACGAACCGATTTTTGGGTACTTTCAGTCCAATTACGCATCTTTGTATATCAGCATGCGTAAATTGTCAAATGGCATGTAATAGGGTGGCTTCCTTTTGAGTAAATGCTGCGTAAAACACATTTTAGCTGTCCACGGTCGAACCAGCCTTCTATGTTTCATTTCAAACACAAAAGCATATAAATATAGATGGACCAACATGCGATTTCTTTTATCTCAAATATTTTACCAACCAATATGATTACGGTGGTGACGATCCTGGTTGGTCCAGCGCTGATCACTCTCTCGTCTGCAATAACTTAGTTTGTTTGATCGTGTATTACCCAAGATATTGTGATCGTTGCTCTAAATTGATCTTCTCTTCGTGTCCATATACCCTGGTTCGAATCTTGTACTTGGTTCCATATACAATGATCATTAATGTTTTGGTTGTTTCAAAGTAATATTGTATACAATGCCACGTTGAATACCACAAATGATTTTTCCTGGATCATACAACGTGTTAATACACAGACAACATGACAAATCGATACCATGTCCGCACTTATCATGTAAGATACGGAAACATGGCAAAAGCATACTTATCTTGAAACTCTATATCTGATATTCTGGGGGAAAATTGCTCTGTTTAAACATACTCATAATGCCAGATACGGAAATATAACTTCTCTCAACATCCGGCCGGTGAGACCACCTAAAGCTCGCATCTATGTTGGCACCATGGGTACATCCGCAATATTGAGAAGTATATTCTGATATGTCGATTCCAAGACCATGCTACCAACTTATTTGTCTTTTTGAAAGTCTAACGCAAGCTGTTCAAAAACTTGTCGGACGCATTCAGATGTAACGCATTTAGATAAAAGTCTGACGCGTCCTGAATATTGCACCGTCGTCTTTAGACAATGTTAGAAAGAGTTATCCATATTCGATTCATAGCATTTTCCAAACAATATTCTTCCTCCATCCAAACATATTTGGTAAAATCTGGTTACTTGGTATTAGGTCTTGGCGTAATCATGAAATCGCAATTGGCATAGATTCTTTTTGAACACCTCGAACACATCCAGAACGCTAATGGACGCGTCTGATATATTCTATAAAGAATCTGCAGTATCACATTCCGATGTATCTTTGAGAACATTTTCCGAAGTGGTTTTGCTCCAATCGGTTTATTCCAAACGGCCTTACTCCAAAAATGATATAGGTCATTAATCTGAAGGAGCAAAACCCCTTCTGTATGATATTTTCGGCGCAAGGACCCTCGGAGTAAACACCTGTCGAAAACAGACCTTTCGAAGAAGTGACCGTTCGGATCAAAGACCGTTCGGAATAAAGTACTTTCGGAGCAAAAACACTTCGGAATATAGACCTGCTCCAGTATATTTTACGGATCCAAAGTCAATAACATAAATACCTTATACATGAACATGAGATTAAACTATAAGTATAAGCGGCAAAGATGTCCAAACCGTATAATGCCCCGGCTAATGGCCACATTCATCTGACCGTATGGTCAAATCTTCTTGACATACATGCTATAAATAGCTAACCCGGCCACAACGATATCCGCATGAATGGAAATCTATGCATTATTTGCCTTCAGTGCCTTTTACACAATCTAAAACGGGTTTGAAAGCCACCTTTTCTTGTGTCCAAATCTTCTCTGACATATCAATGAATCTTTCCATTATGCATTACACACAGGTCAAACAACAAGCAAAATGAGGCCCAATGCCATGTCACATGTCAAGTTTGTTTACCCATACGGTTAAACCCTTTATATTGAACGTATTATATCAAAGAAAAGGCTCGTTTTAAGGGTGTAAAATTATTTCATCGTAAGGTCGATTCTCTCGAACACAACGATACGCCTTTATAATACATATTTCTTGCAAAAAACGTAGAATTTTTGCTTATCAATGTGTCAAATGATTAAATCAACATATATAAAGTAACAAACAATTCGGAAGAAACTGGAATTTATACATTCGGTGTCAAATTATCTAACAATAATGGGGAAGTGAAATTTACTCTTAAAGAGCTATTTTTGACAAATAACTAAATGTCCCGATAATTTGCTTCTTTTTTGAGTAAATTTCAGTCCTTATATTTATGTTCGAAGATGCACTGATCTTTTTGTAATACAAATTTTCTGTATACAGTGTCACATTTACTCAATACTTCTTTTTTATAACAAAATGGACTCAGATATTCTAAAATAATTACAAAGTAGTATCTAATGGTATTTAAGGAGATACCTGAACTGAAATAGTTTAAACATTTTATGAAAGACTTTTTTAATCTTGCAGCATTGTTCAGAGCAGCATTGGTGTTCTAATATTTCAAAATTTTTGTATAGATCCGGGTTGCATTTCTTGAATTGTGAAAAACTTTCAAATTTCGGTTTCTACCTTCATGAAATATTATCACGAATTCTATAGGCTTTGTTTTAGGGTTTAGTGTTAAGGTTTAAGGTTAGGGTTTAGGGTTAGGGATATAAAGATTTCGTGATGCTTACATGAATGTAAGACCAATTTAAGGTTGCTAGCGCAGTGCATTCACAACTTGTTTAAACTATTATCTATGTTACGTATCTCCTTAATCACTCTAATTAATGCAATTAGTTCTTATAACAACCATCATGCTGTACATTATTTACTGACCCCTTGTAACAACCATCAAGCTGTACATTGTTTACTGAACCCTTATAACAATCATCAACATTGTTTATGGGAGTAAAAATAGAATGACTCTTTGACTCCAAAACAGGAAAACTACCATTGCGTTCTTGTATTTCTCGCCTTGTCAGCGCCATGTACACACTTCGGTCAACAAAATGCGGTCTCTCCACAAATGTTTGCTCAATATTAGCGTATATGTCGTCTTTAGATCTCGGACTTCTTCTTAAGTTTTGCTGTTTAGCATTCTGTGAGAAAGTACGATGTTTAAATACAAGTGTTATAACCATTATCAAGAATACAAAAGCTAAAAATCCTGCCGTAACTGTCCCAATAATCCAGTAATGAAGATACTCTGAGGAAGTCCATGATGAACACACTTCTGTACATTGAACAGCTTCAACACTCCCTGACCCACCGGGTCCTTCTGTATAAAGCTGAAGTTCAGATGAGATAGTGGGGTACGATTCTTGAATAGTTAGCCCGTGTTCAACAGGGTCTGAGTTAGAGGGTAACACTGTAATGGGGCCAATGTGACAAGAGTATGATTTTTCAGGGAATGTTTTACTCTTTACCTGACATAAGAATACCGCTCCACTGTCGGAAACTGTTGGACGAAATAAAAGTTGCGAATACACAATTCCTCTTTTAACAATACTTGTACTTTTTGGTACGACATGATCCCCAGTTCTGCTCCATTCTAAACTTACAGTGGGTCTTGCTGCATCGGAGGTACAGTTTAACGCTATCAGGCTGCCAGCGTACATCGCAACAGATTCACTCGGCGAACATACTGGGTTGTTTTCGGCTGGGTAGTACTGTATGGCAATAGATGCGCTATCGACAGCGATAACAGCAATCATAGTAGATGCCATACCTACAACTTTACAGGAATATTCCCCTTCATCCGAACGAGCAACGTCCATTATGGATAAAAAGTAGACCGTTGACCCGTCCCGCATTTTACGTATCGCCAAGAAAACTCGGCCATCGTCGTTGGTGACAATAGTCTTATCCCACGTCAGACCTTGGTTTCCATGTCTTGAGATAGCAACATTGTAATCTGCCTCCAGATTCCAAACCTGACAATGTACAGACAATATAGAGCCTTCTTTGACGGGATTCACCGGAACAGTTACAGAGACTCTTGTACTGCTAACACTTGCTTCACCCAAACCGATGAAGATTGTTCCGAGTAAGCAGACAGTGGCTAATGTTGATAAATACATGATGATGATGTCAAATGTCAAGCCATATGTCCAAGTAAACAATGTTTTGATGTCACAATGTCAAAATGATCAAATTGATGCCCATAGATTATGAAATACGTCTTGAACTACAGCAGGTTGTCGCAGTGGTATCAGTAGCAGTAGATGAGAGCCAATTAGGTTCCCACATACGCCTTAACTCCTCATCGCACCAAAAAGAGGCCAGCTAGCTAGCATGGGTGCGCGCGTTAATATCTCATCTGTAGATATGATCTCGTTTTCAACTAACGCTGTAAATCATCATCATTATCATCTACTAACTGGCTCCTACTAAAGATGCTCCTCTTGATATCGTCATCAACATATCATTTCCAGTCATCAAGTCGTTGGAGTACACAAGATTGAACTGAAAAAAATTAACTGAAAATGAATTGCAGTTTAAAAACCCACAAAAAATTCACGAGAGGAGTCTCTCCACGGGAAACAAGCGGACTAAACGTAGAAACCTAAGTGACTTTGTGCACTAGGCAAGTCGATATTGGTTTCAAGTATTATGATAAATAATGACGTCGTTTAAGTGACACGCGATCGACTAGCTATGGGCAACAAGGAGTTTATCAACCGGGGATGAATTGTAACTTAATGATGGTCCCCGGTTAGGGCAGTGAATAATGCAAGCCCCCAAGCGAGTGCCATAATTGACGGAAGCGTGTGACTCGCAGAAAGAAAGAAATTCCCAAAAGCTTGAATAATTTGAAAATCAAAGTGTGTTAGGGCATATGATGTAGGGCTAAATACCAATTAGTTTGCTTAGGTTTCTGTATTGTAATAAGCCTAGCTGGTATATTAAGGTAATCTTGTTATAAGCCAAGCTTTGTTTTCGACTAAGCTTGATTTAGGGGGTATAATTCACCTAATCATTTTACTTATATGACTATGCGACACATTTCGGGGGAGAAGATATAATACGGCGCTGTATCTTTTGAAATTTTGGAAATTAGGTAATTATTTATTATTGCACCTTATTGGAAGGATAACGCGTACCATCTGCTAACGTGTAAATGGCAACACAGTGCTGTGATATATTTGAATCAAGCTGGTAGAATTTAGAACATTTTGTTCACAGATCTACTTTAAACCGATTATTTTCAAATATTATGATAATTGTGCACTTTTGACTTACTTAATTCGAGTAGTTTCCTTGAATCACTTATGCAATTGCAAAGCGAACGATAACATGATTTCCTTAAGTTGATTATTGAGCGCGACTTCATCCCTTGGGTTTAGCATGAGAAAAACAAAAGTAAATTGGATTTAAAAGCCATTCCCCAAAATGGAACTCAACTAAAATTTACTCGAAATATATTTGAAAACCCATGAAGTTAAACTAAAGGTTAGCAAAATTACTCCAGCAAAAAAAAATCAAATTTCAATTTCCTTTTTCTTTGTTAAATTCCCTTCGGTATATCACACGTACCGAGTGTTAGAACGCGCCTTAGTGATAATGTACTCGTTGGAGGTGCCAAATTAATTATATACTAAGTACAATTTTAGCACGTCGAATTCATTACACACTTCGCTATTTATTTATAACTACGCTTATTTGTATGTCAGTAGGATATAGCATCACACACAGAGAGAATTTCAAATAGAGCTCTAAGTATTCTGCAGTCGGAAAAGGTGCACTTTAGGACCTATATACTCATCAGTTGAGGTCAAAAAGCGCTTTTAATGCCACTTTCAATCTCGAATTTTAATTTAGAAAACGCGCGTGTCTTGTTCCCCCTTAAGCAAGTACTGCTTTACAATGCACAAATCATATCAAAATACCCACAAGTCATCGCGATAGAACACTGACCCGAGCTTATCTTTATTAAATCTGTATGACTCCGCCTCAATTCAATTATTATACGTGTTGTAATTATGTTTTTATATTTATACCAGCAATAAAAAGATTGTGGGTTTAATTATGACGATATTTTATCAACGATAATTAAGTAATGGGATTATATATTTAGTTTTACTTGATTTCATCAAGCAAATATGATTTTTTTAAATTTTCGAACTGGCAACAAATATTTATGCTGCTAAATTTTGTTTGGATATTAATATAGAGCCTTCGTTTATCATGTTTATAATAATCACAATATTTTCATTATATTGGCCTCAATCAGTGAAACAAACTTATTAGCCATATATGAGAGAAGACGTAGCTACGAGCGGTTGGCTGATACTATAAGGAAGTCGCGTCTAATATTAAGTTGATAAGGCTCCGAAAAATATATTTGTTTTTATTAAAGTAGCAAACACAATCCACTTCAGAAAAAAGAATAAATATAGCTTAGTAACCAATAACAATGTCATTTCCACAATATTGATAGCACAAGTGGATACCATTGTAGGGGTATTTACTTCAACGTCAGTGGTAGACAACGCCTTCATCAATACCAATATCAGCAGTAAATAAAGTCTTCGTCAATACCAATATCATCAGTAGATAGAGTGTTCATCAATACAAATATCAGCAGTGATAGAGTCTTCGTCAATACCAATATCAGTAGTAAATAGCAGCTTCATCAATACCAATATCAGCAGTAGATAACGTCTTCATTAATACCATTATCAGCAGTAGATAGAGTCTTCATCAATGCCAATATCAGCATTAGATAGAGTCTTCATCAATGCCAATATCAGCATTAGATCGAGTCTTCATTAATGCCAATATCAGCAGTAGATAGAGTCTTCATCAATACCATTATCAGCAGTAGATAGCGGCTTCATCAATACCAATATCAGCAGTAGATAGCGTCTTCATTAATACCAATATAATCAGTAGATAGAGTCTTCATCAATACCAATATCAGCATTAGATAGAGTCGTCATCAATGCCAATATCAGCAGTAGATAGCGTCTTCTTCATCAATACCAATATCAGCAGTAGATAGAGTCTTCATCAATGCCAATATCAGCATTAGATAGAGTCGTCATCAATGCCAATATCAGCAGTATAGATAGCGTCTTCTTCATCAATACCAATATCAGCAGTAGATAGAGTCTTCATCAATGCCAATATCAGCATTAGATAGAGTCGTCATCAATGCCAATATCAGCAGTAGATAGCGTCTTCTTCATCAATACCAATATCAGCAGTAGATAGAGTCTTCATCAATGCCAATATCAGCATTAGATAGAGTCTTCATCAATGCCGATATCAGCAGTAGATAGCGTCTTCTTCATCAATACCAATATCAGCAGTAGATAGAGTCTTCATCAATACCAATATCAGCAGTAGATAGAGTCTTTATCAATACCAATATCAACAGTAGATAGCGTCTTCTTCATCAATACCAATATCAGCAGTAGATAGAGTCTTTATCAATACAAATATCAGCAGTAGATAGCGTTTTCATCAACGCCAATATCAGCAGTAGATAGAGTCTTCATCAATACCAATATCACCATGGATTGACATATGGATTGACCCGAGCTTATCTTTATCAAATTTGTACGACTCCGCCTCAATTCAATTATTATACGTGTTGTAATTATGTTTTATATTTAAATCAGCTATAAAAAGATTGTGGGTTTAATTATGACGATATTTTATCAACGATAATTAAGTAACGGGATTATCTATTTAGCTTTACTTGATTTCATCAAGCAAATATGATTTTCAAATCTTTCAAACCAGCAACAAATATTTACGCTTTATTTGGATATTAAGGTAGAGGCTTCGTTTATCATGTTTATAATAATCACAATATTTTCATTATGTTGTGAAAACACAATACAAAAATATTTTTTAAATGTTTTCAAAAGGTTATTGTAAAAAATGTTTTTGAAACATTTTTGCCAAATATTTTGTCAACACTTAAATAACATTATGTTAGAATATTCGCAGTAAGTTATCAATTATTGTTATTGAATGTTATTAAAACGTTGTATACCTTTTATATATCCTTTATATAACTCGACATTTAAACGTTTTCTGACAACCTTTTCTAACCTTTTGCGAATGATGTCGACACTGTTTTGTGTTTGTTGGGTTAGGTTTATGGTTAGGGTTAGGGTTAAGGATATAAAAAGAAGGCAAGACAGAATTTTGTATTCCTGTGTCGATAATTTTTCATTGAATGCACCCATATAAATATGGCTGGAAATGGTTGGATTTTTTTAATCCTAGGGGAACAATCTCTGCGCCTCAGGAAGTTTGACATGTTCTTTCTATGTATATTTGTTGTTATTGTGTATAAGGCATATGTTTATTTCGCGCTACGATACTAGAAGCCTGAGTAAATACCGTCCTCAAATAAGAAATACTAATTTATTTCTAATATTGATGTCAGGAACTGACTCTTGATCTGTTTGTGACATATCTTCCTCAAACATCAATAATAAATTCTGAAATCAAAAGATCCATGATTATTAAACTTTCTGAGCGAAACTGATATGCAATGACTTTCACTTGAAGAGTATATGAGTCAGTGTGGCGATCACACAAATGTTTTAATCCGTTTCAATCTGGACTATAAAATTAATGAGCTACGCATTAAATACGCAGTAAACCGTGACGCGGTAAACGCGAATAATTTGTCTCGATCGAGCATACATACTGCCTAATTTATCTGAATTAGCTCGCAACATTTTCCCTGTAATTAATATTATAAATGATACACACGCATCCGAATCAAACTGGACCTAAACCGATTTGGACTCAATGTGCCGTGTTGATGACCAAAGTGACAGAGGAAAGAGGAGCCCTGGAGGTCCATCTCTTGCCATCGGTGAATATCGATGGGTAATGTATACGACACTGAAGATGAAATTTAACACAATTGTTCAAATTTTTATTGACTACGGGGAATATGTATACATGATATTATTTTGAACAAAGAAGAGAAATAATCTACGAGGGTGTAAGTCTACATAATTAACGATCCGTAGGTTGTGTTCCCTTGGAAATTGGCGTGGTGACAGATAGAAGTATGCGTAATTTATTTATTTGTGTATCAATATTTTACTTATTTTACTTCTTTATTTATTGCACTTTGGTACTGACATAATAAGTTAACAGATAATATTGACCACTTTCCCAGCAAACACAAAACATTTTCGACATCATTCGCAAAAGGTTAGAAAAGGTTGGCAGAAAACGTTTAAATGTTGGGTTATATAAAGGATATATAGAGGGTATAAAACGTGTTCATAACATTCAAAAACATTTGTTTATAACCTACTGCAAATATTCTAACACAATGCATGTTAATCAAGTGTTGACAAAATATTTGGCAAAAACTGGTTGCAAAAAATGTTTTACAATAACGTTTTTAAAAACTTTTTAAAATATTGTTGTGGTGTGTTTTTCATTCAAAACGTTTTAAAATGTTTTGTTGTTACCTATATGATATGATGATGGTGAAAATAAACTTGAAACTTGAAATTAAAACTTCCATGACCTTTATATAACCCGTTTTAATATTAGTATAACGTTTTTATCTAAACCAAAACCCAAAATATAACATATTTTAATCGTTTTAAAAACATTTTTGTGTTTGCTGGGATGGTATATAAGTGAAATGACCTTCCAAATCATAAGAAGGCTATAAACCAATGCTATGTCTCAAAGAAGCGCCCGCACGTATTGTTTTCTTATCGCTTCCATTTCAGCTGAAACGGCCAATTCATTTTTATTTCCCTTTTTATTTTTTGCCGTAAAATCAAGCAATTCTGAGAAATATTTGGAAGAAAATGTACCTAAGTCGATACTCGCATATTTAGGTATAAAACAACTAATATTTGTACTTTAATTATGTAAATGAACCACACTTTTATGCTGTGTACTTTTGAACACTCGCAAATGACATCTTAATTAAAAACCCGCATTCCGCATTCGTTTTTGCGATATAGCACTACTTTTTAGTATCAGAAGTAGATAGCTACTTCATCACCACTCATATCAGCAGTAGATAGTTACCTCATCAACACCTACCGTATATCAGCAGTAGATAACTACTTCATCAATACCCATATCAGCAGTAGATAGCTACTTCATCAATAGCAATATCAGAAGTAGATAGCTACCTCATCAACACCCATATCAGCAGTAGATAACTACTTCATCAATACCCATATCAGCAGTAGATAGCTACTTCATCAGTACCAATATCAGAAGTAGATAGCTACCTCATCAACACCCATATCAGCAGTAGATAACTACTTCATCAATACCCATATCAGCAGTAGATAGCTACTTCATCAACACCTATATCAGCAGTAGATAACTACTTCATCAACACCTATATCAGCAGTAGATAACTACTTCATCAACACCTATATCAGCAGTAGATAGCTACTTCATCAACATCTATATCAGCAGTAGATAGCTACTTCATCAACACCTATATCAGCAGCTAGATAACTACTTCATCAACACCTATATCAGCAGTAGATAGCTACTTCATCAACACCTATATCAGAAGTAGATAGCTACTTCATCACCACTCATATCAGCAGTAGATAGTTACCTCATCAACACCCATATCAGCAGTAGATAACTACTTCATCAATACCCATATCAGCAGTAGATAGCTATACTTCATCAATAGCAATATCAGAAGTAGATAGCTACCTCATCAACACCCATATCAGCAGTAGATAACTACTTCATCAACACCTATATCAGCAGTAGATAACTACTTCATCAACACCTATATCAGCAGTAGATAGCTACTTCATCAACACCTATATCAGAAGTAGATAGCTACTTCATCACCACTCATATCAGCAGTAGATAGCTACCTCATCAACACCTATATCAGCAGTAGATAACTACTTCATCAACACCTATATCAGCAGTAGATAACTACTTCATCAACACCTATGTCAGCAGTAGATAGCTACTTCATCAACACCAATATCAGAAGTAGATAGCTACTTCATCAACACCCATATCAGCAGTATATAACTACTTCATCAACACCTATATCAGCAGTAGATAGCTACTTCATCAACACACATATCAGCAGTATATAACTACTTCATCAACATCCATATCAGCAGTAGATAGCTACTTTGGGAACACACATATCAGCAGTATATAGCTACTTCATCAACACCCATATCAGCAGTAGAAAGTTACTTGTTCAACATCTATACCCATATAAGTAACTAGGCTACTTCGTCAATACCCATGTCAACAGTATATAACTACTTCATCAACACCTATATCAGCAGTAGATAGCTACTTCATCAACACACATATCAGCAGTATATAACTACTTCATCAACATCCATATCAGCAGTAGATAGCTACTTTGGGAACACACATATCAGCAGTATATAGCTACTTCATCAACACCCATATCAGCAGTAGAAAGTTACTTGTTCAACATCTATACCCATATAAGTAACTAGGCCAAACAATACCCATGTCAACAGTATATAACTACTTCATCAACATCCATATCAGCAGTAGATAGCTACTTTGGGAACACACATATCAACAGTATATAGCTACTTCATCAACACCCATATCAGGAGTAGATAGCTACTTTGGGAACACACATATCAGCAGTATATAGCTACTTCATCAACACCCATATCAGGAGTAGAAAGTTACTTGTTCAACATCTATACCCATATAAGTAACTAGGCTACTTCGTCAATACCCATGTCAACAGTAGGGAGCTATTTTGTCAACACCCATATGCTGTGGATAGCTACTTCATCAACACCCATATCAGCAGATAGCTACTTCAACAACACCCATATCAGCAGTAGATAGCTACTTCATCAACACCCATATCAGCAGTAGATAGCTACTTCGGCAACACCCATATCAGCAGTAGATAGCTACTTCATCAGCACCTATATCAGCAGTAAACTACTTCATCAACACCCATATCAGCAGTAGATATAGCTACTTCGTCAACATCCATATCAGCAGTAGATAGCTGCTTCGTCAATACACACATCAGCAATAGGTCAATGGACTTAACTGTTTTTACAGGACAACAAACTGATATAAGACAACAAAACTATTATTGGTTTCAATTTGATTTGGTAAAAGGGATTTATAAAGATTAATTATCACCAGTAAATCTTTACATGATTGTTTTGTAGTTTACGCCTGTTTAGTAATAAATATGCTTAATATGAAAACTTCAATCGAAAGGTTTATATTTTTAGCATTACTAAAAATACATTTTGCTTTTCATCTATGATGATTCTATTTTGTCCTTCATGCTGCTCAGATGCAGATTCTAGTACAGTATGTTGCGCATGTTTTAACATGTTTGATGTGTTTGAAGAATCAAGCATTACATTGTGTGTACGTGTAAGCTCAACAGTACGATGCCTCAACTTCGGCGAGGTACTCAAAAGCTAATGCATGAAATAAACAAAATATTACAAATAATTTTTGTTTTTAAACTCCCAAGAAAAACATAATATGGCAAGGTATACGATTTCAAATACAACACATAGTTTGTATCTTATTCGCTACTGTAAATATACGAGTCAAATATTATTGTAATTCCGGGTGAGCCTCTGTAGTAATCTATATGAAACCAAGACACGTAATTCAATGCATGTCTCTAGCGATTTACTAAAATATACAGCCAGTGTCTTAGTCAAAGTGTCTTTGCCTTGGCATTGCCTTCTGATTGAACTCGAGTACAAATACTTGAAGCAGTGTATATTTGCAGGTTATCCGCAACATTAAGTACACATTAATGCGTGCCATGCAAATACAGAGCTGGATGTGTGAGGTTTGCAGCCTCACGGGACCTATTGTGTGATGGGGTGATAGCAAAGAACTGCCCTTATGCCGACCTTTTTACTATGTTTACTATATACAAACCGTTGTTGCAAAACGTTGTATCTTTATTCATACACCACGAATCATACATTTAAGATGTCATTGTTATGTCATAAGCTTTTAGAGTTTTTTATGGAAAAGAGTTAGAGGTCGTAACAAGTGCAGTAATTTTGTATTGCAAAATTGTGTGAAGTCAGTCATTAATAAAAAGATTGTATCCCCTTAACCTATTTAGCATCGTAGATGTGGGATGACTGAATTCCTGTGGGTGCTCAGAGATGAATACGGCATAATCTATCTAAGAATTGAATAAGTGTCGTATTATAGGAAGCATATATTATACCATGAGAGGCCTATGAGTTTTGATGGAGTAGCTATCTACTGCTGATATGATCATTGATGAAGTAGTTATCTACTTGTGGGATAGGCTTTTACGACGGGAATTCATAACAATTAGTAGGTTTTTAGCGGGTTCGCCGTCGGACAAGTTTAGAACTGTCAAGCTTTCGTCAGGAGTAGCTCTGACTTCTTCAGGACAAAGTACCTAAGAATGATACATGTAGACCTCCCCTTGTCTACTGATGACTCTGAAAAGAGCCGTTTGCTGAAGACTGCCCCTTGTCAACAGAACTAGCAGATCTCGCCTATCTGCTGATTTTGTAAGTTTTGGTGGCTCTGAAAAGAGCCGTTCAATGAAGACTGCCCCTTGTCTACAGAGAACTAGCAGATCTCGCCTATCTGCTAATATAAAGGTTTTGGTGGCTCTGAAAAGAGCCGTTTGCTGAAGACTGCCCTTGTCTACAGAAACAAGCAGATCTCGCCTATCTGCTGAATTTGTAAGTTTTGGTGGCTCTGAAAAGAGCCGTTTGCTGAAGACTGCCCCTTGTCAACAGAAACAAGCAGATCTCGCCTATCTGCTGATTTTGTAAGTTTTGGTGGCTCTGAAAAGAGCCGTTCACTGAAGACTGCCCCTTGTCAACAGAAAACAAGCAGACCTCGCCTATCTGCTAAATTAAAGGTTTGTTCGCTCTGAGGAAGAGCTGTTCAATGAAGACTGCCCCTTGTCAACAGAGAACATGTAGACTGCATATACTGTATCTACTGCTGGTGCGGGTGTTGATGGAGTAGCTATCTACTGCTGATATGATCATTGATGAAGTAGTTATTGCGGGTGTTATCAATCTACTGCTGATGCGGGTGTTGATAAAGTAGCTATCTACTGCTGATATGATCATTTATATAATCATTGATGAAGTAGTTATCTACTGCTGGTACGGTGCGGGTGTTGATGAAGTAGCTGTTTACTGCTGATATGATTCTTGATATGAAGTATATATACCGGTACTGCTGATGCGGGTGTTGATGAAGTAGCTATCTACTGTTGGTGCAGGTATTGATGAAGTAGCTATCTATTGCTGGTGCGGGTGTTGATGAAGTAGCTGTCTACTGCTGGTGCGGGTGTTGATGAAGTAGTTATCAACTGCTAATATTATCCTTGATGAAGTAGATATGTACTGCTGGTGCACGTGCTGATAATGTAGCTATCTACTGCTGATATGATCCATGATGAAGTAGCTATCTACTGCTGATGCGGGAGTTGATGAAGTAGCTAGGTGTTGATACATTAGTTATCTACTTCTGGTAGTGGGTGTTGATGACGAAGCTATCTGTTGCTGATATAGGTGTTGATGAAGTAGCTACATCTATAACTGCCAGTATGGGTGCTGAATGAGCACATATTTTACAACTGATATAAGCCTTCATGATGTATAGCATCTACTGCTGATATGAGTTTTGATAAAGCAGCTATATATCTATTGCTGCCATGAAAATGAACAAAGTGGCAATCTACTGCTGATATGGGTTTTGGTGCAGTAGCTATCTACTTCCAATATGGGTGTTGGTGAAGTAGCTAGCTACTGCTAATACGAACCTTGATGAAGCATTTATCTACTGATGATATTGGTGTTGATGAAGTAGCTATATATCTAAGTATTGTCGATATGAGTTTTGAGTGATACAGTAGCTATTATGTGATGAAGTAGCTATTTACAGTTGATATATGGGTGTTGACACGATCGTTGATGGAGTAGTTATCTACTGCTGACAAAAGCCAATGTCGCATTCAGATTTTCTGATGCAAAAAGTAATAAATTTGATTCAGATTGCATTACCGCAAGCTAACACTATAGTTGTTCACCTTTTACGTAAATAAATTAGACATTCCACTTCTGAAAGCAAATACTTCTCGATGATTTTATTCAATAAATAATGCTCAATCATTTCAAATTTTTGCATTTCTTTTTAACAGATCCATTTTACACAGGTCTCCGGGAAACGGTAAGTTCACATTGTAGCTACTATACATGCAAAACCAGCGCCGTGACTAAAGGACACCAGCGCCGCCAGTGCATCGCATGCACACATACAGGGCAATTTAAGGGCACACGGCGGAGTTGGTCCGGGGGTTCTGTGCGTCCCTAACTCACGCAAATATCGAGGGCGCAGTGCAACTGCCTCATAGATCTACATTTGACCATTTTGAGAATTTTGGCCTCGTATTGGATATAATGCTATTCCTGTGGCTTTATCTGGGTTGGAAATGGATAAGACTTTGTTGTCACTGAAAACCCTTAACGAAAATTAATTATATGTTATGTCGAATGTCTGGTAGAAATACATTATCGAGTTTTCGTCATCAAACATTCGTTAGAAGTTAAATAGATTATATTAGAACGTAGGTTTGATCCACCAGTCCTTCAACTGCTTACGCACAGTCAGCGAGTTGTGCTTGCAGGAATGAGAAATGGCCATTTTGTTCCGCCATGTTTACTAGTTTCGAGATCGGGGCCGAGGGACTCAGGCTATTCAGAACGGGGATATTATAAATAACGACATAGGGGGGGCTACTGCATCGAATATTCTACATCCACTAAAAAGTCTGTAGCAACCCTTACTTAGTTCTCTGCAAAAGATCGTGGCATTTTAACAAAAACAAAACCTCCAAAACACTAAAGTAATTGTTGAATCGCTCAATGCCGCTTTAAGGGTAGACGAGGTATTGTTGGTCGAAGCAACCTAAAAAATCGATTTTCATTATCTAGTTCAATATATTATTGAAAATTAACACCTTGATGTTTTGCAAAAGTGCATTCTACAAATCGTATACTTTGCAAACTTGCTTAATTTATTGTTGTTAATGAGTTATGTACGTTTTACAAAAGTGTTGTTGTTTCAGCCCTCTTTACAACGTAACTCAAGAACCGCAGCACCTTTAAAAGTATATCTGTAATATTTTAATTCTTCTACACGCTCGCTATGAATTCAGCAATGTAGTTTTTGCCAAAGCTCACTACCATTCGTAATATGCTGTGAACTACCAAATCACAACAGTTTAAAATAATTAATAACCTTAATGATCTAAATGCTCCGACCAACATGATGGCTGGGTTCACTGACCGCACGTTATTGCGTCCATATAATAGGGTGACATGTTCACGGTATTATTTACAACACTGGAGTATAGTAGTGATGTCAAAGTCAATAATACGGCCAGGAACTCCCTATAATACATTACACGTGACAGGATGGACACTCGGAACTAATTTTATACTTTATATCAGTCAGCCGCGATGAGCTACTGCTTTTTGAGCCAATAAACGACACCGTACTTTATGGTGCATGAAATAACGTTCGGTCTTATTGGATAAGTATTTATGCATGTTCTTCTTGCTAGCAGTCAATTGTTAATAGAAAATAGATTTAAAGTATGCATATATTTCCCGGAATATACGACCTGCATGTACCAGAACTATACTGTGCTCGCTTATATCCAATCTACGCAGTTATTTTAAAAGTGATGGGATTTTTCTTCATTTGGTAGGCCTATATTAAATCAGAGATGATATAAGGATCAACCTTCTTTACATCCTCTGGCATAATGTAAGAGTACATCCATTGAGGCAGGAGTCATATAAGCACACACAGGTAAACACAAGATCAATACAACTAGAGCTACCAAATTTGAAAGACATGCTCATGCAGACTATATCAAAATGATTATTCTTCATCTAGTTTTTGTGGTTTTTTTTATAAAGTCTGCTTCTTCCAAACGATTCCAAAAGATCCGATTGAAATGATCAATTTATGTTTGAAATTCTGATCGTTTCAAGTGAATCCATTGGTACCTTTGGAAGAGTCAGGGTTTACAAAAACATCAAAGTCCGGATACAAAACAATTACTTTTATATCGTCTAATACTGTACAATCAGTCAGTTTCCTCTTTATTATAAATACCGTACACAAGGACACGATATACCTGAAGAATTTCATCGACCAACATAATCTGCGCGATTTGGCATGGTTTTTGTGAAACAGTGGAATCAATATGGAAATTAATAAGTCAAAAATAAGATCATTGGTATTATAAAATTTAAGTTTACATGTTCCAAATTCAAGGATGCCATTCACTTAAAAGCGTTAGATAATATGATCGTAAAATTTTACATTTTTTGGAGCTTTTGAAAAAATAAACACATTACGAGTTAGGTATTTTGCCTGCAAGCGACATTTGCTTTCAAGAGCAGCAGTAAACCACAACACGAATATAATACATGTATACATGTAACTAGATGTAGAGATAATAAAATGAGACGAGGGTACATCCCCTCTATGTCACTGTTGATCAACTACATCCACACTCTACACGGTGACCTGCTCTACTAATGTAAATCCTTACAAATACATACATCATGATTTGTGACAAAGATGAAAAGTGAAAACGAACATTACAGGCGTTACGTGTTGTAGTCTGCACAATGATAACGTACCAGTTTTAGAACATGACCTCTCAGCCCTGGGCGACAATCGCGGGGTGCGGGGGGGGGGCACGCCCCCGCCGTTTGGCAATATGACCCATTGTGTGTTCTTTTCAGCCGATTGCCCCAACCCCCACACATACACACATTTCAAGCCAGAATGGTGCTAAGGGGATTTGCCATTTGGTCTAATACCATTTGGTCTAATATCCATTTTGTCTACACCCATTTTATCTAAACCCATTAGGTCTATATCCACTACGTCCAATAATCATTTGGTCCTTTAACCATTTGGTCCGATAACCATTTGGTCCGATAACCATTTAGTCTAATAACCAATAAGTCTAAAACCATTAAGTCTAATAACCATTTAGTCTAATACTCATTTGGTCTATAACCAATAGGTCTAATAGCCATTTGGTCTAATACCCATTTGGTCTACACACCATTTAGTCTTACAAGCATTTAGTTTATTAATAAATAGACGAAATGATATTAGACTAACTGGTTATTAGACCATACGAGTATTAGACCTAATGGTTTTTAGACCAAACGGTTATTAGACCAAATGGTTATTAAAAATATTAGACCAAATGGTTATTAGACTATATGGTTAGTAGACATACCGGTTATTAGACCAAACAATATTAGACTAAATGGACATTAGACTATATGATTATTAGACTAAGTGGCAATTAGCCTTTCTGGTAATAGACCAATCGAATATAGACTAAGTGGGAATTAGACGAAATGGTATTAGACCAAATGGCAATAGACCGGTGCTAATGTTCTCGACTATGAAGTGATGGTAGGTTTCAACAATCACTATAACCAAAATGTGCGCAAGAATGTTCCCATCAAGTTTTATAATTGCTAAGCTGAACCTGGCTGTGATGATTTATTGAGGTTTAATAGGGTGTCCGCCTCTTAACTGTACGTCCCTGATTGTTGCTTAATGGTTTATGGTGTGTCTTGAGCCACAGTTGTAATAGTCTAAGAAAATTGACGTTTAACCTAGAACTAATTGCAACCAAAGGTTTTTTAGCACAATGCATTTTGTTAATATGCCCAAAATGACATACTAAAAGTCCAAAAATATCCGAGCTGCGGAAATATGTCTAATTTGCATAAATTCAATATGGCCGCCATTGTGATTGATTTTGACCATATCAAGAGATCTAAGGCTCGTAGAAGAAAAATTGTGGTCTCGACACCCATGTTTTCAAGGGCTACAAGTCCAAATATGACAGTTAGAGTAACAAGGGATGTATGGTTTAGACCTAATTTGCATAAATTCAAAATGGCCGCCATTTTGAGGGATTTTTGCTTCATCTTGTGATCTGGAGCTCGTTGAAGAAAAATTATCTGTCTAGTATCAATGCTGTGAATGCAAATATGACAGTATCAATCATTTGGGACATTAGGATAAGAATTCTTACTGGCAAAATCCAAAATGGCCGCCAGATGGAAAAGTGGAATTCCTAATATTTTTCCTCATTGAAGGGCATGTAATTTGATCCTCACAGCGAATGATTTGACTTTATGCAAATACATCCCGTACCAGTCCTAAGAATTGGAATCGTCTTCTGCTTCAAGTTCAACTTCCGGCCGTGTGGAATTGACACATGATATACCATGGCATGTAAGACATGCTCTAGATCTAGTGCACTCAGTGCGAGAGTTCTTGCAGCTGCATCTACGTGTTGAATAGTCTGTCTTGCATCCACATTTGATGACCTCCAACAGTTCTTGTGATGTGGTGCAGGTTTTTGGTCAGTGAGTTTTGGGACATATTTCCCATTCTGTACATTCCAGCCCCAGTCTTCTGGTAGAAGACCTGTTGACTGCACCTTCCACCCAAGAAGCTGGTAGTACACACGAAGGCAGTGGTATTTTGCTGCTGACGATGTTGGTGGCAATGATTTATCCTCTACTGTGATGGGGCTAGATTCAATCTAAGCACAAAATTGTCTGTATCTAAGTTCATCCAGAAGATATCTATCAAACGATCAGCATCCCCTCTTGCAAGGATTATCAAGCAACCAGCTTTCTCCAGTTTCTCACTGAGAAGGTTTATAAAGTTAAATTTCCGAGACTTCAACACAATGTCTTCATTAAACTGTACTGTCAATCCTTGTGTGGTCAGAGTATCCATCAAAACAATTGACATACATCTGACATTCCTTGCTGTAAGTAATTCCACGTGGCCATGGTTTCCGGTGCGTAAGTGCTCCACCATTAAGTGTGTAGTGCACAATGTTACTCCTAGAAAGAGGCTCTTTGTGTTTGACCTCTTTCCAAAGCGTGTCTGCTAAGTCTGCTTTCTTGGCTTCTAATGGAAGGCCTGAAGACTCAAACAGGGCAGGAGGAAAGCTACATAGCTCGTATTTGAAGATTTCCTGTTGTTCATCATCTGAGCGTCCCCTGCCAATAGCTACCAGTCTCTGAAACATCAAATGTGGGTCAACTTGGAATACATCATCCTGTACCTGGTGTTCTCATACCCAGGGTGACAGACTGGTTAGATTTCCTGAAAGTGAAGTCTTCTACTTCTTTGCCAACCATAGAGTCTACTAATCTTTGACCGATGACTCTTGGTCGCTCTATTTTAACATTTGAGTCTGCTGTACGACTACTTGCGATGCTCCGAAGAGAAGGTTCTTGACTGAATGGACTACGATTCCTGAGATAGGTAAGTAATTCCAGTGTATCACTTACATCTTTGGCCTGTCTTGCATTGCTGTTGTCTTTGTGTTGCTCACTAGTCTCAAATATGATGCCGGTAAAAGACTGCTTTGCATCAGTAACTTCAGCACGAGTTGGCATTGACATCGACATCAACCAAACATTGCGTTGCGTTTTAGACATACCAGTCCCCCTTGTCAAACCTCCGCTGGTCTTCACACTCCGCATATTAAAGAACCTGCTCTATTATCAAGTCAGTAGACAATCCTGCCCAAAAGCGCTGACTCCTCCTATTAAACTACATGGTAACCTTTCATGAACATTGCATGAACTTATGGATGGGTCTTGTGCAAGTCTCTCATCATCTACAGGTAAATGTTGGCACTCTTGACATACAGATTATGTCCAGATGCTGCAAAATATGGCAGCATGTCATGAGTAGCTTGTAGATGCAGATTCCAGTTTCCGGTTCTCTCTTCTTTCAGAAACATAGAAAGAACATCTATCATGACCATATACTGTATCCATAGCAGTGCTGTTCTCGATTGCAGGCTTTCTTTCTTGGCCTGGATCTGTCCCCGAATGCGACTGATAACATCTGATGAGCAAACGCTGTCTGGCAGGAACAGTTTATCATACAGTAGTTTTGCATCAGGAAGATCTGTTTTTCCTGACAGTGTCTGACTGATTCGTCATGTCTGCAGCTACTTCAGCTTAGGAGTGGCTTTTTTCATTACTTCGGGCTTCGGCTTCGGCTTCAGCTGACAACTGACTATGTTCATCAGTAAAATGTGGACCTTGTAGCTCTGGGTCAGTTGAAAATTGGTGCTCTTCACTTGACAAATGTGTTGGATCTGGTTCTGGTGGATGTTGATTTACTTCACCTGGACATCATACATATCTTCAATAAGCATTGTGTTCAAAGCAGCACCAACAAGCAAATGTCCCCTCACAGCACGTGATATTGCCTTTCCTCGTAACATGTGGCCCACGGCATTAGCGGCATACATCAGTTCCTGAAGCTCATGAAGACCTGAACTAATCATCAGATGCCCTATAGAGCCCAGATATAATGAAAGACAAAGATAAAGACAATTTATCGCGTCTGACGTCACCTGTCAATCAAACTCGAGCACGGTTTGTTTACAAGTGTCGTGATGATGACTTGCTGAACGCGGATTTATAACCGGGCGTCTTATTGTTAATTTTGCACCTTTCGACATGCAAACCACCATCTCAAAAGTTAGGTATTTATAGTTGGAAACTTTCTTTGGTGAATACACCATGTCCACAATGCCTAGAAAAGCTGCTTTTTGCCTTGTAAAAGTACGGACTTTTTCGCCATTTGCTGCTATTCCTTTTCTCCGATCAGCACCAGATAGATCGGTCTTCCTTTTACGCGCTGATTAACCTGTGTAAACCAATCAAGGATCGTAATTGACAGTGACATCAGACGCGATAAATTGCATTTATCTCTGTCTTTAATTATAGCTCATCTCTGTGTGAAAGCCACCAAGTCTGAGAACTAGTTTGTGCAAACCACTGTCACGTGGCTCTCTTCTAATGATTGAAAGAGCTTTCCACCACAATGGCTGGTCAGAGGTTACGACGGGAGTGACATTATAACGTTTGGCATGTGCACACACAAACTCAAGCGTTGATAACGACAGGTCACTAGGGTTTAAGTCACTCATTGGTAAGAACATCACAGAAGATTCTCCAGAGCGGTTTCCTTTATTTACCATCTGCATCATTCCAGACCAGGAAGGACGTGGGGATCGAAGGAGGAATGATGCCTTCCAAAGCACATCAAGATTAGGTGTTGGGTCCAATACCCCCATCCCCAGATTCTGAATAGGCTGATAGGTAAGTGACTTTAATGGAAGAGATGGTTTCCAATACTTAATGTTGATTCTTCCAGCATTTGCATTATCATCAGAAATTACTGTTGTCCTTGGCACTCCCCTATAAATCCTGGAACCTGGGGTATTTGCAGCTATTATACCCATGCCATGAAAGGTGCCCGATCCATCAATGGTGCAGATGTTGTAGTCAACATTATCTGCAGCGTACTGTAAACTGTCCAGGTTTGAAATCTAATATATCGGTACCCTGTGACACAGCTGCACTCCTCTCATATTTCTTCACCTCGGCATATGAGCAGGAGTAGCCATGTGCATGAAGACTATCAATCAAAAACCATGATGCAAAATGATGGTGAAGCTGGATTCCAAGACCAAGTTGAAGAGACGCTATCATGACCCTACTGCTTGTATTATAGCTTGTCCAATAGAAGCTACTTTCAGGTCTATGTGCTTGCCAATAAAGCCCAGATCTCGAGATGTGATGAAATATGCATTAAAATGGCGGCCATTTTGAATTTATGCAAATTAAGGTTGAACCCAAAACCCAATTAGTTCTAGGTTAAGCCAAAAAATCCATTATCTTTCTTAGACTATAAGCGAATTCATGTAAAGTGTGCTGATGTTTGTGGGTTTATGCCTGTGTGTAGGTCACTATAAATCACTGCGCCTTTTATAACTCAAATTAAAGATAACATCCTTGCGCACATTGGGGTTGCCTTGATTTTCGAAATCTACCCTTACTTTAGCTGACGGGGCATGTTCTAAAACTGGTACCGTATTTATTATACACACGCTTAACAATGGGGATACTTTTAAGGTATGTGTATCTGCAGCTTTCTACATATTGAAGCAACCAAACCGGAAATGATATATTATGAAAAATCACTGTGATGAAAAATCTTGAAATTCAATCTATAGATTGAAGGTGTGTGACCAGATCAACAGCCTCATCCCCCTGTATTTTACCTCATAAAAACTGAGATTTTGATATCAGAAGAAACCTCATACGGTGATCTCATTACCTAGGTACAAATTTACCCCAGAGATAAGTTTCGATTGGATGATGTGAACAAAAACGTGGTAAAAAAGGTATGCGAGACATTGAGCTAAAAACGCATCTTGGCTCGGGAAAAAAATAATTGCGTCCAGCGTGCAGGCAGTGTTGCCGTCATATTGTCTGTTTTGTTTACGCTTTTGGCTGTTGCCACATTGAATAATGTCGTCCACCGTCGTCTGGGTACCATCTACCTTTTAATAACGCCACTGCTCTCTACTAAAGTTACCGTGCTTTATGGGTTACCAACATTGATATCTACTGAAGATAGCAATAACATGCTATATGGGTTAGCAACACAGCTATCTACAGAAGATAGCATATTGTGTGGGTTAACAACGCTGATATTAACATGTGCTATGGGTTAACAGCATTGCTATCTACTGAGGATAGCATGCTGTATGGGTTAGCAATACTGCTATCTACTGAAGATAGCATGCTGTAAGAGTTAACAACATTGCTATCTACTGAAGATAGCATGCTGTATAGGTTAACAACACTGCTATCTACGGAAACTATCATAATTATTGGGTTAACCACACCGCTATAACACCGCTATCTACTGAAGATAGCATACTTAATGGGTTAACAACACTGCTATCTATACTGAAGATAACATACTTTATGGTTAACAACACTGCTATCTAGTGAAGATAGCATACTTTATGGGTTAACACCATTGTTATCTACTGAAGATAGCATATTGTATGGTTTAAAATCACTGCTATCTATAACATGCTGTATGGGTTAACAACATTGCTATCTACTGAAGAAAGCATGCTGTATGGGTTACCAACATTGCTATCTACTGAAGATAGCATGCTGTATGGGTTAACAACACTGCTATCTACTGAAGATAGCATGCTGTATTGGTTAACAAGATTGCTATCTACTGAAGATATCATGCTGTATAGGTTAACAACGCTGCTATCTACTGAAGATAGCACGCTGTAAGAGTTAACAACATCGCTATCTACTGAAGATAGCATGCTGTATAGGTTAACAACACTGCTATCTACGGAAGCTATCATAATTATTGGGTTAACAACAACGCTATAACACCGCTATCTACTGAAGATAGCATACTTAATGGGTTAACAACACTGCTATCTATACTGAAGATAACATACTTTATGGTTAACAACACTGCTATCTAGTGAAGATAGCATACTTTATGGGTTAACACCATTGTTATCTACTGAAGATAGCATATTGTATGGTTTAAAATCACTGCTATCTATAACATGCTGTATGTGTTAACAACACTGTTATCTACTGAAGATAGCATGCTGTATGGGTTAACAACATTGCTATCTACTGAAGAAAGCATGCTGTATGGGCTACCAACATTGCTATCTACTGAAGATAGCATGCTGTATGGGTTAACGACACTGCTATCTACTGAAGATAGCATGCTGTATTGGTTAACAAGATTGCTATCTACTGAAGATAGCATGCTGTATAGGTTAACAACGCTGCTATCTACTGAAGATAGCATGCTGTAAGAGTTAACAACATTGCTATCTACTGAAGATAGCATGCTGTATAGGTTAACAACACTGCTATCTACGGAAGCTATCATAATTATTGGGTTAACAACACCGCTATCTAGTGAAGATAGCATACTTTATGGGTTAACACCATTGTTATCTACTGAAGATAGCATATTGTATGGTTTAAAATCACTGATATCTATAACATGCTGTATGTGTTAACAACAATGTTATCTACTGAAGATAGCATGCTGTATGGGTTAACAACATTGCTATCTACTGAAGAAAGCATGCTGTATGGGTTACCAACATTGCTATCTACTGAAGATAGCATGTTGTATGGGTTAACAACATTGCTATCTACTGAAGAAAGCATGCTGTATGGGTTACCAACATTGCTATCTACTGAAGATAGCATGCTGTATGGGTTAACAACACTGCTATCTACTGAAGATAGCATGTTGTATGGGTTAACAACATTGCTATCTACTGAAGATAGCATGATGTATGGGTTATCAACATTGCTATCTACTGAAGATAGCATGCTGTATGGGTTAACACCGCTGCTACCTACTGAAGATAGCATGCTGTATGGGTTAACAACATTGCTATATATACTAACGACAGCATGCTGTATGGGTTAACAACACTGCTATGTACTGAAGATAGCATGTTGTAGGGGGGTTAACAACACTGCTACCTACCGAAGACAGCATGCTTTATGGGTTAACAACATTGCTATCTACTGAAGATAGCAACCTGTATGGGTTAACATCGCTGCAACTAATGAAGTTAGCATGTTATAAGGGATTAACAACACTACTATCTACTGCAGTTAGCATGTTGTAAGGGGTTAACAACACTGCTATCTACTGAAGATAGCATGTTGTATGGGTTAATAGTATGCTGTATGACTTAGCAACCCTACTGTATAGAGAAGATAGTATGTTGTGTGGTTTAAAACACTGCTATCTACTGAAAATAGCATACTGTATAGGTAAGCAACACTGCTATCTACTGAAGATAACATGCTGTATGGGTTGATAATACTGCTATCTACTGAAGATAGCGTCCTCTCTGTGGATGAAAAACGCTGCCACCTATAACATGGGTTATAAACAGACGACGAAGAAGGAGACAGAATGAGGTACATTACAATCGAAACAAGTAAATATAATGAAGACAGAGAGAAAATAGAGGTACGACGGCAGGTAGATATTGTTAGACATGTAAAGGAAACAGAGATAACAAAACTGACTTGATGACGACAACCAGACATAGAGAAAGGTATACAGGAAACATGTATAATGGTGTGTCTCTGGGGCAAACATTAACTATAAAAACATGCACTGCAAACAGGGGAAATAAACACGCTTTGAATTTGAAAATATTACAAGGTCAATACGGTACAACATTCTAATGATGTTTATCGTATGTCTGAATTAGACAAGATAATGTTGTGACTGTATTATTTACCTTCTAACCCTCTCTACGTGGGTGTCGACTGCAGATGACAAGTTTCAAATTATTTAAAAATTCAAAAAATTCTGAATTATACATTTTCATGACCATATTTGGAATCAGCATAAAAAATACATTAAAATTAGTACAAAAAAGCCTAGTATTGGTTCAGTGGTTCTTGAGATAGCTCTTGATATTTTGAGAAAATATCTCTTGTGCGATTATTCTCTATAACGCGGGTGTCGACTGCAGACAACAACTTTCATTTTTTTCAATTCAAAAATTTCAGAATTGTACATGTTCATGACCATAATTGGGATCATCGTGAAAAATGCATTAAAATGAGTATAAACAAGCCTAGTATTGGCTTAGTGGTTCTTGAAATAACTCTTGATATTTTGAGAAAATATCTAAAAACTTGCATTTTTTATATTAAAGCCTATGGCTAGCATGTAGCGTATTAAGAAACAACACATCTGCGAATATATAACCAAACAGATGCTGCCTTCTTACTTGGGATACAGGTGTTTAATCAGTCTGCTCACCGTAAGTCACAATGTATTATCTACAAGTAGACAACGTACGTATAGCAGTTATTGGGAGCAGTGGTGTACTATAGCCAGCACTTTTTCAAAGGGTGGCCAAAGGGGAGGGTGGCAACGCAACTTTCAAGGCTTCTCACAGGGGGCCCCTTAGCCCCCCTGGCTACGCCACTGTGTGGGAGACAGATATTTTGATTCAGTCCGCTCCCAAGGTAAAAGTCAGTATCTGATATTAATTATCAAAGCAGATAATGCCCTTGTCATTTGCGAAGGTACGTTTTCAGGCGTTGCCAGCAGCCTGTGCACTTCCGTAAAGAGAATGGGTGCGCCAACATACCATGTAAATGATAAAACCAAACACGGCAAAATAAGGGCACAATGTCAAAATAATGTTAGCAACATACACTTCATAAATAGCATTATGTGTTAATAATAACACAAATTTGTTATTTTAGAAACATGGATGTATGTCAATAAACATCCCCGTAAACATCGTTGTTTAAATGGCAACACATTAAGGGGGTACTACACCCCTGTGGTAAATTTGTGACTATTTTTGCATTTTTCTCAAAAATAATAACACACTGGTAATCAAAAGTATGTATATTATTGGGGCAAGGAATCCAATTACTACACTGAAATTTCAGTGACTCAAGACAAGCGGTTTAGTATATATGATAGGAAATGAGGTACATGCTAGCTGTACCTGATTTCTTATTATAAATAACAAACCACTTGTCTTGGGTCACTGAAATTTCAGTGTAGTAATTGGATTCTTGCCCCTATAATATACATAACTTTTTTTTTACCACTGTGTTATTAGTTTTGAGAAAAACACAAAAAATAGGCACAAATTTATCGAGGGGTGTAGTACCCCCTTAACACGTTTATTAAGTTTTGCTCTCAATCTGTCTTGTTGGTTATAAATTGACACATATATTTGACAGGATAATACTCTAAACCGCACCACTTACATTCAATATGTCATGTATATAGCTGTTGTCTCATTTACCAGTAAGCATAATAAGGGGTGCTCGGTGGTGTGGGATTGTTAAGGCATTTAAGGGATTGGATAGCAAAGTTTGCACAGTATGACTTTAAAATTGTATGTGTTTGGGCAAAAGTGTATAACTCCAATACAAAATGTCAAAATGTTCAAACGATGGACGACTTTTCCTCCGATTCCAGCTAAATACACTTTAAGTACATATCATTAGATTTATAAAGTCTATTTCGATGACTTTTAAATGTCAAATATATAATTTTTTAATAATTTGCCATAAAGTTTCTATTATATCGCAAATTTCAAAAAATTCAAATTATTTGGTATCAGAAGGACATTCCTCGTATTCAGAATGCAATTTGGTGTGTCTGATGTGCTCTCATGTCCCACAAAAATACTCCCAGGTCCCAAAATACAGCATGCTATCTTCAGTAGATAGCAGTATTGTTAACCCATACAGCATGCTATCTTCAGTAGATAACAGTGTTGTTAACCCATATACAGCATAATATCTTCAGGAGATAGCAGTGTTGTTAACCCATACAGCATACTATCTTCAGTAGATAGCAGTGTTGTTAACCCATACAGCATGCTATCTTCAATAGATAGCAGTGTTGTTAATCAATGCAGCATGCTATCTTCAATAGATAGCAGTGTTGTTAATCAATGTAGTATGCTATCTTCAGTAGATAGCAGTGTTGTTAACCCATATACAGCATACTATCTTCAGTAGATAGCAGTGTTGTTAACACATACAGCATACTATCTTCAGTAGATAGCAGTGTTGTTAACCCATACAGCATGCTATCTTCAGTAGATAGCAGTGCTGTTAATCAATGCAGCATGCTATCTTCAGTAGATAGCAGTGCTGTTAACCCATACAGCATACTATCTTCAGTAGATAGCAGTGTTGTTAATCAATGCAGCATGCTATCTTCAGTAGATAGCAGTGTTGTTAACCCATACAGCATACTATCTTCAATAGATAGCAGTGTTGTTAACCCATACAGCATACTATCTTCAATAGACAGCAGTGCTGTTAATCAATGCAGCATACTATCTTCAGTAGATAGCAGTGTTGTTAATCAATGCATTCATTCATCATTCATTAAAGGTTTATTACACAATTGTCATAGCAGTATAAAAACTGAAATGCAACAACTTTACAAAAGTATACACATATAAAATTTTAAAATACATGAGTATAAATGCTAAAATACAATGTACATATAAATACAGCAAAAACATGAAGAAAATAGCAAATTACATAGTAAAACATCCACACATTCATTTTCACCCATTCATCCACATGTACACCCCCACACACACCCCTGCATCCCATATCCACTCATAAACTATCACTACCACAAGATCACACCCACTGACCTTACACACCACTTATTCAAACTCTTTCTCTACTCATGCACTAGTGACTACATACTCAAACTCCTTCTCGGCACACACATACTTTCATAAATGAATTACTTAGCATATTAAGATCATATTAAATGACAAAAAATGAATGAGAGAAACAGAAAATATATTGCACATAATAATGTTTATAAAATTTGGTGGAGATGGGAGTGAAAATGCCAATAGCCCTTTAAATGCCAATAGCCCTTTAAAATAATTTAAAAGCTAAAAACTAGGAGTCTTTTTATTCCACATATTGGCCATGTACACCAGAGGGCTTTTCTGACAACGCAATGTTCTACACCTTGGTACCGACAATTGGTCAGAATTTCTTAAAACTCTGCCATGAATGGTGCTCTTCTTTGGCGGTACCCAACTATGGAAACGCTCAGATTTGAAAAGCGAGTTGAAAAACTTCAAACATTGTTGCTCACGTCTCTCATACATGGATGGCAACTTACAAAGCTCAAGTGCCTCATCATAGGTTGTATACTGCTTGCCAACAATGATCCTACATGCTCTCTTCTGGATTCGTTCCAAAGCGGCACTTTCGTCGATGGTCAGACCAGGGTGCCACACAGGGGCAGCATACTCAGCTAATGGGCGTACGAACCCAGAAAAGATAGTAATAAGATCATCTGTTGGCAAGTTGAAGCGTGTGAGAAGTTTAAGCATATACAGTCTACCATTTGCCTTTTTTAGCACTTCAGTAACATGGTTACCCCATTTAAGATCAAAACTTACATGGACACCAAGTATTTTTGCAGCTGAGACAGACTGAAGGGGAACCTTAGCAATCATTAGTGGTTGGTCAACTGGGTTGTTTCTCAAGAATGACACTTTCATAGAAGCACACTTTAAAGGGTTAAGCTTCATGTGGTTTTGCACCGCCCAATCCTGGAATTTGTCAAGATGAGTCTGCATGTTAGATGCATCATTACGTGCTCTCGTCTCAACCAAAGTTAAATCATCGACATATTTCAATGTCGTAATGGAATTGTCCATAGCGGCATCATTAACAACGGTGACAAAACCAAGTGGGCCAATGCGTGTGCCTTGAGGCACACCACCTTTCAACTTAACCCAATCACTATTTTGACCACGGTACCTAACACTCTGTTCTCTACCATCAAGAAAACTGGCAATCCATGTCACTACTGAGGGACGTATACCAAGGGATATAAATTTATTGATGAGCACATTGTGGTTTACTAAATCGAAAGCTTTGCTGAAATCAGTGATAACAACCGAGCTCAAGTGACCGGGTTTGTCAGAATTCATGATCAGAGTATCCATTAATTTCACCAGATAATGTGTGGTGGAAACACCTTAGCGGTTCCCGTATTGATTGGGATCTATAGATTTCTCTAAGTCCTCTAACAACCACTTTGCCATAAAACCCTCTGCAACTTTGGCAAAGTGGTCAGTTAGAGATACTGGTCTCAGTTTATCCCAAGTAGCGGGTTTAGACTTTGGAATCGGGACTACAACAGCCCTCTTCCACTGGGGTGGTACTGAACCTTCAAATTATGATTGATTGAGGATTTCGGCCAGGGGTTTACTAAGTTCATAGGAAAACTCTCTAATGAGCCTGGCAGAAATACCGTCTGGACCACCGGCTTTTCCAATTTTTATTTTCTTCAGCATTTCATAAACCTCGTAGTCATGAACAGTAGGGCATGGGTTTGGATCTGGTCGATAAGCAGGAAGCTTAGCGGTATCAAGCACATCAAGGTCATTAGAAACTGATGCAAAGATGTTGTTGATGCTGTTCGCAACGGCTTCAAAGTCATTAGCATCAACACCTGGAGGGGGCTGAATGGTTGACTCAGAGTTGCTCAAATTTGCCATGACCTTGATTTGCTTGTACCACTCAGCTGGATTTGCTTTTTTATGTCGTTGAACCCTGGTTTTATAGTGCTCTTTCTTTGCCTTTGCAATTTCACGACTAATTTTATTTCGCAAACGTTTCCATTTTCGCGACCTATGCTCACGGTGGAAAACCTGTTGTAAGATAGCATGCAGCATGCTATCTTCAGTAGATAGCAGTGTTATTTACCCATGCACCATACTATCCGATTCTTTAACTCGAAAATTCAATTACCATAATTGCGAACGAAAAGTTATCTGTATTTATTTGTGTTTTTATTAAACATTAATTTTAATACCAAACTTACAGAAGATATTAACAAAGTTGAAGAAAACATACAGTCGAACAGGTTGCTGCTTTTATACGTCACTTTCAATTAAACAAAAGGAAAAGTATTCTGTATAGGCCCCTATATTTATTCATTGTAACAATATACAGAAAGACTTTAAGCAATAGTAACAATAATAATAGTATTTTCATTTTTGTTCTTCTCAAGGCAGTACATTGCTCTCGAAAGTACGCATGTAATTAGGTAGATACCTGTCAACGTTAAAGTGCTTAACAAAAATTATTCAAATACATACATTATTCACAAACAGTTCCATTGGGCTATTCCGTTTAAAATCCACACTATCCCTGTGGAAGATTTTGGAAATGTCTTCCACAGAGGGAGTATGAATTTCAAATAGAATTAACACATTAGGAGTTCCATTTGAAATTCACTCTACCTCTGTGGAAGATTCAGGTTAAATCTTTGTTAGAGGGTGTATGAAATTCAAATGGAGCTCCCTAATGTGTTCATTCCATTTAAGATACATACTCCCCCTGTGGAAGATATTTCCAAAATCTTCCACAGGGGGAGTGTAGATTTTAGATGGAATAACCCATTAATTGTCACGTTAATATGAAATATTTCTGTCTCTTCTCATTTACAAGTTATAGAAATCCAATTTGCTCAAATTATACTAGAAAAGTCCACTCACCTCACCTATCATGATTTAAATTAGAAGCGCATTGTTGTTCAGGATCTCATGGTAAAATATGCGATTTTAAAATTAAAACGCTTTTTGTATACACAATGGATTTTTTACAATGATTTTACAAAACCAAATATCGTACTTTTAGAAAAATAATTAAGTATCTGAATTAAACATTCTAATCTATACTGAAAGTGGACAATATAAGCATTTTAAACACAATAGGCATTGTCTTCTTTTAAGTGTTATACATATGTTGTTGTTTAGTGGTTATTTCAGTTGCATACAGTAATATGGTGACATTATACAATATATGTAAAATAAAAACAATAATAAAACTGATGAGATTCTTAGTGAGCTTCTAGCTGAACAGAACAACACGTTTTACAGAGATTTATAGATAAGACAGTTTTTTTTTTAAAGATTCATTTCAACATTACTTAAATGTAAATATAAGTCTACTTATACCTTAGGAAATTGTGATATACACAATAAATTAATAAAGAAAAAAGAAAAACGTCTCTCCGACAGTATTTTGATAAGCAATTCCCCCCAAAATAAACCCAATATCACATGTTAATAACACGGGACGCTGGTTATTCCGTCCTCTAAGTACAGCACCCCATGTTACGATGTAAATTACGTATAGAGAATAATAGCATAATTATGAAAAGATATTATCCCATGTGTCTGAACATGATATCTTGTAGATAAGCCCACAATGTTTATTTGAATGTTCTGCCAATATATTTGGCTGTTCGAATTCAGTTAAAGGTGGTTTGTTGTCTTATAGTATATAACAAGATGTATTACCTCACTTTAGGCCAATCACTTATACATTCTTATTCTAAGTCTTGAGGTAAATGGCTCCAGCGATTTGGGATTCCACAAGCATAAAATAAGTCCTCACAGTGACCAATAAAACAGTTGATGACATCTGCAGTTGGGTATAAATGTACCACCAAACTACCTTGTTTTTGTTCATATCGACCAAACGAAATATACCGTATTTCAGGCCTAAACTGTCACTGGGTAATGCAAGCTTGCACCTGGCTGGTATCAACGTCTGCATTTTGATGGGGTTAAGTGGGGTGAGGGATGAGTCTGTCAATTGTGTTACAAACCTTCTTTTATAACTACTATTGTGAATAATATAAAAGTCATGTTGAATAATTATGATAAAGTTACAATAATTAAATATCTTCAATATTGTCCCGTTTTTCTAGCGCCATATAAACCTTCTCACCTCCTCGCCTTCTTTCAAGATCGACATAGATATCTTCCGGATAAAGTCCTTCCATTGGTAATTTTCTAATAGCTTTACTAGGTTTGTTACGAGTTACAAGTTTAAGGAATAGAACCAACACAAAAAGCAGGAAAATCAACGCTAATGCACCTGTTACCGATGTAGCAAGTATCCAATAGAATAGTTTAGAGCGCGTTGACGCTTCGCAAAGATGGCCGCATCTTTGCGCAATTGGTTTTACAACATCATTGTCGTAGCTATCCTTGGTAGTTCTAACTGTGACATCACCAGATATTTGCGTAACGATGATCTCAGTGTCTTCAGAACTTGGTATGACTTTCAGAGGTCCAACATGACACGACTGTGTTTTATCAAGGAATGCCGGACTCGTCATAATACATAACAAAATTGCACCATCATCTTTTATAGATGGTGTGAAGGATAGTTGGCTGTGGATTTGAGAATCAGTTACGGTGCTGTCACTTTCAAGTGTTGTGAAAGATCCAACTTGATTCCATTCAAGCGATACAAGTGGATGTCCGGTGACTTGTGAGCTGCAATTAAACGTGGTTTCTTTACCAGCGATAAGAGTCATCGGCCCCGCATTTGGAGCACAATCCAAAGAGTTCTCATGTGGAAAGTAACTTACTATAACCTCTTCCGAGTCCGTTGCAATATCTGCTGTCTTTCCAGATGTTGTTATCACTTTGCACGAATAATTCCCAGTGTCTTCTGACGTGACTTGTATAATTGTTAGAAAATACACGACAGAAGAGTCCGGCATCTGGCGCACCGCAAGAAACATTCTGTCCTGATCATCGGGAACCAAACGGTTGAATGAAAGTGTTTCTCTAACGCTGCGTATAGTTCTTGCCATGATTACGGTATACTCTGGATCAAGATTCCATATTTGACAATGCAATGATAACATTCCATCTTCCACAGGCTCCACAGGTATCGTCAGTTGTAACTGTGTTTCTTCCGTAGTTTCCGAATTCTGCACCAATACAAAACATAAAGTGCACATAAACAATGCCGATTCTAATTGCAATAACATCATTACAAAATCGTCTTTACAAACGATATCCAAGTAGCGTTGATTTTGCTTTAAGTAAAAGGTGAGAAAATGGAAAAACAAAAACGACGTGCCTCAGCTGCATAAGTCTGGCCTTCTTAGTCGAAAATCAACATCTGCATTAGTGGTCTGGTGATGATAAAAGCAAAGACCGGTTTTCACCGCTTGTTGACTGGCTTTACTTACAGAATTAGTCTTATAAGAGCTGACCAGAACGTGTCACATGCCTATTTTCTATTGATCAAAAACGTGCTTTTGACGAGACATCGCTAATAAAAACTAGGTTTTATCCACTCCATGGTTGATTAAGTTGACAGGTTTCAAAAGAAAACAGGATTGGTTGAGATCAGCGTTCCCATGGCAACGTCCATTGCAGAGTAAATGAAAATGAATAAAAACCTGAACAGGTATGAAATTGACAATTAGACAAGATATTTGATCGATAGCGTTCGTGCTGAGCCAACGGGGATATTTTTGGCGGGTTGAAGAAGTCAATAAACCGGTCGGATAATTCGGCATGGTTATGTTATCCTTTTCGCGCCAATACTGGACGCAGACGATATAAAAAAAAATGTAATGTATAAATAAATATTAAATATTTAAACAAATACATACTTATAACAATGATTTACAGTTTCTTGTTTAATATGTAGGCTATAGAGTAGAAATATGATATTTGAGATGGTTTATTGGAGTTAGAAATGATAGTATTTAATTTGGGACTCCGGACCATTACAGCACTAACCGGGTATAAGCAATGTTCTTAGTGATTCAATCGGTGGCAATCGGGTTTATCAGTAGGAATGGTCTTTCAAGATTTTCCATCCATTAGCTGGCGAAAGTAATCAAAGAAAAAAATGATACTTTTTTCCCAACCGCTAGCGATTAGCAATTATTAATTAGCCAATCAGCTCCGATGTATCTTGATGTATCTCAAAGTACGATAACTCTCATTGGCTGCGAGACTAATTGCTTATTACAGACGACCAAAGTATAAATTCAATTTAACATGCAACATGGAGATGTCCAAACACCAATACTAATGCAATATTTGCTTAGAAGTGACCAGAACGCGGAAAACATAAAGTCACAATTTTGTTGAAACCAAAAATTATTGTATTGCTAATTTAATAAACAGACGCGCAGTAATAGCTTTATTATATTATCTATGTTAACAGTCCAACGGTCTTTGCTAAAATGTCCGACCAAGCGCGTGATTTTTATAAATCATAGAGAGCCAATATGAAGACAAATTATCACTTGGTTGTCAAAAGCGTAAAATTTATATTGACAAATTTATTATTTCTTCGGAAGTGACTTAATGTGATTTTTGTTTTCATTATATTTTGTTTTAGGGAAAAATCAATGACCTGTGTGGCTTACCATACGTGCTTCATAATGAAGATTCTAAATTTTATATTATTCGGCAAAAATCAAACAGATCTGACTTAAATGAAATGTCAAGTGCGTGAGACTTTACAATATGTATTTTGTTATTTTTTTGCTACAAAAAAAAGACTGAAGTTGCTATTTTACTTTTCTTTGGCCTTTCTTCAATCTTATTCCACGCTAAGAACCCAGAAAATACAAAAATGTTTTTAAATATTGTCAAAATGTTAGTGTAAAATATTGTTTGGCAAATGTTTTTGCAAAATATTTTGTCAATACTTAAATAGCATTATGTTAACATTTTTTGCAGCAGGTTTTCAAAAATGTTTTGCAATGTTATTTTACGTCTCATCCCCTCAACTTCAGCTGACCTTCGTTTGATTTTTTTTACATGTTCCCCTCCTCTTCTGGTTGACGTCCACCAACTTAATGCACACTCAGAGCGATTGTGCATACAGTTTAAATGAACCCGACATTTAAACGTTTTCTTTAAAACAGTTTGTGTTTGCTGGGAATTCTCATATTCTACGAGATATAAAAGTGACGCATTTATTAATCAATTAATTTGTTTGTTATTAATATCGTTCATTTTTAAACTGTTTTAAAATAACAGAAGAACGATAAGAAGAACCATTGACTGCTCAGTGCATGTAGGTAAGTGCAATAGCTGCCATTTGTAGATGAGAACAATAATTGAGAACAATACAGCAATTGCACTTACCCACTTCTGACACTGAGCAGTCGATTATGCTAATTCCATCCCACCAATGGGAACTTGTGTCATTGTAAAGTTTGTCACCAATTGTGGTTCATTTTGACACTCACCACAGATTTGAACCTCATCACAGATATGCAGATGCACACAAGCATATTTTATAACATACTAAGCCACACACACCCCTCCAAACCCACCCCATCCACACCCCAGCAAAATATACCCCACCCACACATAATATTTATGATCATGAATAAATTCATCAGGACAATTTATGTAAGCAAAATTAATGAAATGTTATTTCTTCGGAAGTGACTTAATGTGATTTTTATTCTATATAACACTGTTATCCAAATAACAGGGGCTTGTGAGTTTGTATAGGATTGGTGGGGTGGGGTGTGTGGGGTATGTGGGGTGGGTGTGGGGTGTGTGCATGGTATGGGTGGGGGTTGGTAAGTGCACCTATGTGGAGTGTGTTTATGAGTATGTTTGTGCTGGTTTTATCAAAATAATAGCAACATTCATTATTCAGAAACGATCAAAAAATCATACGATTTGTTTTGTGCGGGTCGCCTGGAACGTGTAAGCTCACAATGTTAACAGGAATAATTGCTAATAACGGTAATGATATAATTTAGTGTAACGGCGCAGCGTGTGCGGTTCATCAAGCCTAATCTGGATGATGACATGTGTAGGCCTATACTGCTTATACTCAATGTCTATCTCACGTATACAGGATAAAGAAGAATAACTGACAATAATACCGTATCTGGTGTCATCTTTGTATCTTATAGGCCTATACTTTATTAATATTTAAACATTTGTACAAATTTGAATACAATTCTCTAATTGGTCCGCGGATCATTAAGGAAGAAATTTACATATTAGAAGTCATTAATATATTAATGTGACAATACATGTATAATATGTACAAAATGACAATTATTTCAAGTATTTTATCATTGTAAATAAGAAAAAGAAATTTGCCTTATCTCCATTCATGGTGAAAATGAGATTTTATTGACAAAAGCTATACACCAGTTAAACTTGGTTCATAGTATGATATACAAAGGCTTATCATAAGGGCAGAACACTTCCAACGCAATCTTCTAAAAATGAAGCTGAATTTATACTCCGTCTTTGAGTAACGAGCGACTATAGTATTAAATGAGACAGGGCGATTTTTGTTGCGTTGAGAAAAGAGCGCTACATCATTGTTCAAAAACGAATCGCTCGTTATTCAGCGACGGAGTATAAATTGTGTTTCTTCGTTTGCTCGTAGAATACTGATGCTCCTTTCAGACTTTCCTGCCGCTTGACGCTGCGGCAAGCGGCATGACGTATCAGCCAATGACAAGCCTTGATTGTGTCCATTTGTTTGCAATGCGCGTGCTTCACGTCGCTCAGCGACATGCGGCATGACAGTATGAAGGATGTGTCTAGCTTCTGTATTATAAAAGTGTACGTTTTCGCTTGTCAATCAGTACTGACGAATTACACATCCTAAAGAAGGTAAACCTGTACAGCTATCATTCGCAACATCGAGATGAAGTATTAACCTGAACATATCAGTGAATGTTTTCATCAGGATAATTGACTTATTAGATTACAGTAACATGCATAATACACCCATAAGATCGAAACCTATATGTGCATGTTTTATTTCCCACAATTATGATCCAATATATGCATATTGTTAAAAACATCTTATCAAAATGACTTTGAATCGCTTTCAAAAGTCAATATCAGATATCAAAATGAATTTTAATATGACATTAATACATGTATAATTATGCATTATTAAATAAATTTAATCTTAAACATCCTATCAAAATGATTTTGAATCGATTTCAAAGGTCAATATCAAATATCAAAATGAATTTTAATATGACATTAATACATGTATAATTATGCATTATTATGCATTATTAAATAAATTTAATCTTAAACATCTCTTAAACATCAAATTGCATTAATCAGCCTTCGTCGGATCAGGTATCGTGTAAACAATGATGATGATTTTAATTGATGTATGTATTTAAGTATACAAGGATGCATTTATATATACATTTATACATAATGTGGTTTATAAATACCAGCATATCTGATCTTATAATGTCCCTCATAATGTCCATAATTTCTATTCTGTGGAGTTTCTAACGTCATATAAACTCTGTTATTTGGAGCTCGTATGCCATCAATATCCGCATAAATCTCATCTATATTATTGGTTTTCAATGGCACCACCTCAGATTTGAGAGTAGATACCCGTGTTTTGGCCCGCATACGGCAGTATTTTGTAAGTAGTATGATGACTAAACCAAAGAAAATCATGCCTAAAAGAACTGCAATAACAGTGGCGATGATAAAGTAAAGATACGAAGTAGAATAGTTCGGGCAGACCTCTCGGCAACTCTGAAAATCGAAGCTTTGGTTTGCGTGACCCCAATTTTGGTTTAGTTGACTGTCTTTCTCGCGAGTGTTTGCATTACCTAAAGATGAATTGGTAGAAATAACAGAAATGGGCCCAATATGGCAGCTCTGAATGCGGTTATAAAAGGCGCTGCTAGATACACGACATACATACACGGCTCCATCGTCTCGTTCAGTTATAGTTACATTAAGCACTGAAAATATACGCGAGTCCATTTCGTAGAAATCGGCATTGTCATTCAAATCCATCCCAGATTTCATCCACGTCATAGACACAGTTGGCGATGCCGTTTCTGAGCTGCAATTCAAACTGATGCTACATCCGGAACGAAGAATGAGTGGTTCCCCCGGAAAACAAATCGGGTAGATTTCAGACGGGAAATACTGCACTGCTATGTGAACAGAATTCCAAACAATAAATTTGGGTCGCTCCGCTTCCAACTTCATAACTTTACATGAGTATTTGCCTTCATCACTTTTCGCAACGTTCATGAGCGTTAAAAATGCACAATCGATCCGTCGTTCTTTTGCCTTTCGGCCAGGAAGATGCGCTCTTCATTCGTGGACAAGATCACTTTGTTCCATACCAATATCTCACTATGAGTGGTCACTTGTCGTGTGACAATGACCTTCTCACCGTCTTCAAGATTCCACACCTGGCATAATACAGACAAGATACCACCTTCGGGGACAGGATTCACCAAAGAAGTGGTTTGAATCTTCGTACTTGCAATCACTGCGATATCGACAGATAAAATCAATGCTAAAACAATGCAGATCCACCAAACCCGCTCCATTTTGTCTCAACATGCATGCAGAATTCAAGTCAAGAACAGTTCTCGGAGAATATGGCTCCCAAAGATATTGTTCAATGCTTTGAATACGATATTTATTATACTTTATAAATAGTGCCAATTCACTGAATTATCCTAGGTTACTCGCTACAAAGTGGTAGCTAGTGTTTCAGTATTGGGTTCAGAGTTTTAGGCAACCCATGCCGTTGCAAAGCAGCTAAATTGGATCTCCAAGCTATATTCGGTATAATCTTCCTCGTGATTAGTATAAATGGATTATTCTGATCATATTCGGTAGCTTTTACTTAAATGCTGTTTGTATTGGGGCAGTTATATTATAGTCTGGGAAGATAAGACCCCGGATGACTTTTTTATTTGAGATAACTTAAATCTAATAAGCGCCAATGCCTCTGTCAGTGTCTGCATAATTTTCAGGAGTTGTATAGAGATACTGAGATGTTTTATTCATTTGAAATTTAGATGGAAAGGATAAAGTTAAGTGGGAAAAATTGAAAAGTAGCGAGATAAGATTACAATAGGAAGAAAGGAAGGAAGGAAGAAAGAAAGAAAGAAAGAAAGAAAGAAAGAAAGAAAGAAAGAAAGAAAGAAAGAAAGAAAGAAAGAAAGAAAGAAAGAAAGAAAGAAAGAAAGAAAGAAAGAAAGAAAGAAAGAAAGAAAGAAAGAAAGAAAGACAGAAAGAAAGAAAGACAGAAAGAAAGACAGAAAGAAAGACAGAAAGAACGACAGAAAGAAAGACAGAAAGAAAGAAGAAAGAAAGACAGAAAGAAAGACAGAAAGAAAGACAGAAAGAAAGACAGAAAGAAAGACAGAAAGAAAGACAGAAAGAAAGACAGAAAGAAAGACAGAAAGAAAGACAGAAAGAAAGACAGAAAGAAAGACAGAAAGAAAGACAGAAAGAAAGACAGAAAGAAAGACAGAAAGAAAGACAGAAAGAAAGACAGAAAGAAAGACAGAAAGAAAGACAGAAAGAAAGGAAGGAAGATTGAATGAAAGAAAGGAAAAAGAACAGACTGACTGAATGAATAAATAAATAAGACAGAAAGACAGAAAGACAGAAAGACAGAAAGACAGAAAGACAGAAAGACAGAAAGACAGAAAGACAGAAAGACAGAAAGACAGAAAGAAAGAAAGACAGAAAGACAGAAAGAAAGAAAGAAAGAAAGAAAGAAAGAAAGAAAGACAGAAAGACAGAAAGACAGACAGAAAGAAAGAAAGAAAGACAGAAAGACAGAAAGAAAGAAAGAAAGAAAGAAAGAAAGAAAGAAAGAAAGAAAGACAGAAAGAAAGACAGAAAGAAAGACAGAAAGAAAGACAGAAAGAAAGACAGAAAGAAAGAAAGAAAGAAAGGAAGGAAGATTGAATGAAAGAAAGGAAAAAGAACAGACTGACTGAATGAATAAATAAATGAATGAATAAATGAATGAATGAATAATTGAATGACTGTAGTGACTGAATGAAGGAAGAAAGAAAGGAAGGAAGGAAAGAAAGAACGAAGGAATGAAAGAAGAGATCAGATCAAGAATATATGTTGTGAATGCATGTTAATGTGCATTCTTACCAGTTATATATTCACTTTGCAATTCATATTGGTAGCAATTCACAAAGTTCCAGTTTGCCGAAATGAAGTGTCTATTTGGGTGCTCTTGCAGCCCTTAAGGGTGCGTCTAATAATGCTTCCCTGGTTATCAGTGTCTTATCGCCACCTGTAGATTCACACAAGTTGATGTGTGACGAATCGATGTTCTACAAAACCACAACATGCCGTGGTCAGCCTGTTATATTCCGAAGGGGCGTTATTCCGAATTGAGAAAAACAAGCGTTATTCTGAAAATTTATGGTATAAGTTAGTGTACGGATTAGGATTACGGTTATGCTCAGCCTGGGCGATGCATTGAAATACGATGAGGAACTTTTTGTTTGTGTGGCATCTGAAAAGGCTGCTTTAAAACACTGATTGATATTGACCAAGTTATTATACCCAAATAAAGTACATAATTTTTGGGTTTTGATGCTTTGAAATGGTAAAGTTTCTCTCATTATAATGACATTGGTGTATTACCAAAATTCATCCGCACGGCATCGATTTTTATATTCTCCTATTAATTGTAACTTTCAGCTTCGAGGTCGCGCTACCATTTTAAGGTGTTTAGGTTCAGTGCGTTAAAACAAGAAATAGTGGTATTGAACCTATAGTGTGACGTAAGTCCGACTAAGAGAATTGCGGATTTTATATTGCAAAATAAATCCAAGCACTTTTTTGCCATTTATGTCAAACTTAATCAAACAGGGGTGTCTTTGTGTGTGTGTGTGTGTGTTTGCCCGTGTATTGTTTACAAAAAATCAGAAGATATTTAAAAAATATGATCTACATTTTACAGAAAATATTCCGAGAAATTCACAAGTAGCATCAACACTTCAATGGGGTTTTCGGTTCTGAGTGCATGTTTCCTAAATATTTTAACAGAAAATTAAAGTGCATGCAAGTTATTATGAGAGCATTTTGTATGCATATTACATGTACGATGTTATATCTAAACGTTGCAAGTTTTCAGAGGGGGGTGCAAAATTCATATGTATGGGACGACATACGCTACCCGGTACGTGAGCTAAACACTTTTTTATTGAGATGTGCTTGCTGCGATCTTACTTTACAAAATTGATATTCCTTAGACATGTTCAACAAAAATATTTATATTATTTATTAGTCGAATTAGCATTTTTGTGATCCTCGCATTGTTGTTTCATACTGCAAGGGTAAAGCAAAGGTCATCTCACTATAATAATCCCTTCAACATGTTTCGGGAGATTTATAGAATAAATGTCACAAATAAACTGGGCTCAGAAAGAAACTTATAATTTTCACAAGGTCATATCTTAAAATCCTGTCCATCAAAATGAACCAAAATTAAACACAGGGTTACCTCAATACTCTACTCTAAACACGTATCAGTATAAGCATTGGCACAACATCAAAATGCACTGACATGGAACTGCTTCCTGGATTACCTGACACATCCCAGCAATTACAACAGCAATGTGAACTTTCCTGTCTCAGGATTGCCTCACAAAAATAACACTCGTACCCAACGAACATAAACACACCCCGATATAGGCGAACAAGGACACATACGCCCCCGTGCGCCCCTCACGAATACCTTCATTTGTTTTGACTTCTTCACGTGCCTTAAGGAATCGGATAGCAACGTTTGCATAGTACGGGACCTGAGAGCACATCAGACATATCGAATTGCATTCTGAATACGAGGAATGTCCTTAAGATATCAAATAATTTTGATTTTCTGAAATTCGCGAGTATTCTCAATACTATTTTTGCCAATTCTTATACGCCAAAATGGCTTCATCTATATCGCCCAATTAACCATCATAGCTCAACGTTGACTTCAAGTTGTGGAGTACAAATTTTTGTACTCGACACATTCAAAGGTCATACAATGAATGTATAGAACATATTGGGGTTAAAGAACTGTAATCTGACAAATGAGCATGTTTGAGATCCGAATCAATTCGCATTGATGTGGTTTCAAAGACGTCGTACTGCTATTCCACTGTTATCCTGATATCCTAATCAATCCGCATTGATGTGGTTTCAAAAACGTCGTACTGACACAGCTCCGTTGTTATATTGACATCCTAATCAATCCGCATTGGTGTGGTTTCAAAGACGTCGTACTGACACATCTCCATTGTTATCCTGACATCCTAAGCAATCCGCATTGGTGTGGTTTCAAAGACGTCGTACTGACACATCTCCATTGTTATCCTGACATCCTAAGCAATCCGCATTGGTGTGGTTTCAAAGACGTCGTACTGACACAGCTCCATTGTTATTCTGACATCCGAAGCAATCCGCATTGGTGTGGTTTCAAAGACGTCGTACTGACACATCTCCATTGTTATCCTGACATCCTAAGCAATCCGCATTGGTGTGGTTTCAAAGACGTCGTACTGACACAGCTCCGTTGTTATCCTGACATCCTAAGCAATCCGCATTGATGTGGTTTCAAAGACGTCGTACTGACACATGTCCATTGTTATCCTGACATCCTAAGCAATCCGCATTGGTGTGGTTTCAAAGACGTCGTACTGACACATCTCCATTGTTATCCTGACATCCTAAGCAATCCGTATTGGTGTGGTTTCAAAGACGTCGTACTGACACAGCTCCATTGTTATTCTGACATCCGAAGCAATCCGCATTGGTGTGGTTTCAAAGACGTCGTACTGACACATCTCCATTGTTATCCTGACATCCTAAGCAATCCGCATTGGTGTGGTTTCAAAGACGTCGTACTGACACAGCTCCGTTGTTATCCTGACATCCTAAGCAATCCGCATTGATGTGGTTTCAAAGACGTCGTACTGACACATGTCCATTGTTATCCTGACATCCTAAGCAATCCGCATTGGTGTGGTTTCAAAGACGTCGTACTGACACATCTCCATTGTTATCCTGACATCCTAAGCAATCCGCATTGGTGTGGTTTCAAAGACGTCGTACTGACACAGCTCCATTGTTATTCTGACATCCGAAGCAATCCGCATTGGTGTGGTTTCAAAGACGTCGTACTGACACATCTCCATTGTTATCCTGACATCCTAAGCAATCCGCATTGGTGTGGTTTCAAAGACGTCGTACTGACACAGCTCCGTTGTTATCCTGACATCCTAAGCAATCCGCATTGATGTGGTTTCAAAGACGTCGTACTGACACATGTCCATTGTTATCCTGACATCCTAAGCAATCCGCATTGGTGTGGTTTCAAAGACGTCGTACTGACACATCTCCATTGTTATCCTGACATCCTAAGCAATCCGTATTGGTGTGGTTTCAACGGACACAGCGCCGTTGTTATCCTGACATCCTAATCAATCCGCATTGATGTGGTTTCAAGGACGTCGTATAGGCTACGTACTGACACAGCTCCATTGTTATACTGACATCCAAATCAATCCGCATTGGTGTGGTTTCAAAGACGTCGTACTGACACAGCTCAGTTGTTATACTGACATGTGACATCCTAAGCAATCCGGTGTGGTTTCAACGATGTCGTACTGACATGACACAGCTCCATTGTTATACTGAAATTCTTATCAATCCGCATTGGTGTGGTTTCAAAGACGTCGTACTGACACAGCCCTATTGTTATCCTGATATGCAATCACCAGTCTGTTGAGAATATTAAATTCCTAATAAAGAAATTATCCCCAAGCTATTATGATGTGCCGATAATAAAAAAAAGAAGAAAGTGCAGCGAACATTATTTGGGCAAAATTTGTTTCCATTGTAAGATCCAGTGGTTAAGTTTTCTTAGCCAATTTAACTCATATTTCAGTGTGTCTCATATTGCGATCACTTAATTTCGGGCCAAATTGGAATCATATTCAGAATTGCTGAACTTCAATAACATAACAAGCGTGCTATTTTTGTCAAAATATGGACAATCAATGTTAACGTTTAATGCATTTTTCATGCTGTTTCCAAATATGAAAATGTACAATTATGCCATTTTTGAATTAAAAAAATGTTGAATCTTGTCGTCTGTAGTCGACACCCATGTTAAGGGATAAATCTGATATCTGTTTAGGGCGTTCTAAATTAATATTTTTGATGTATATTATTATTATCAAAACAATCAATAAACAAAGAATTATTACATATAAATATTATTAGAGTTTGAATTGGCCTTACATGCACTTGTTTTGATTCTCATTTCATTCAAACCTTTTTACAATGTAAATTTTAGGTTTTAGATATAATTAAAATATATGACATTTGCCAAAAACCAACAATTGTAATGATCAGAATGATTGTCATTGCTGATCATATATTTTTATAACAAACAATCTCAAACAAAACCATTATTCGCCTTTATAATTGCTGGCTGTTTTATGACGAACATTTCAAGTCCAAACTGGAACAAAATGCATTCAGACGCAATAAAGCCAGATTGATTGTAAACTCCTCAATTTCAACGTGATAGAATATTTTATATAAATAAAGCAGATAATGTGAAGTGGGGAAGGACAAACCCAATATGTATTTGGATAATAGGCAAGTAATTGTGTATTTCCTCTAATGTAAGGCCGTATAAAATTAATGTTTTGGTTCTCGTCCAGAGGATTTTCATGAATTGATGAGGGAGGGAGGTGTGTTTTTTTCAATGTAAAATTAGCATTGTCAGTAGTTTTCGGTCTTCTCCAACAGTGCTCGAGGAAACGATGAGGCCCTTTTTTTTTTTTTTTTTCAAATGTGAGATTCTGAGGGATAAACCCCCTAGAGTACCACAAAAAGACTTGGAAGTAATGCTTGTTCTCTAATAAACTTATTTATATGTATGAAGATTTCATAAATCATTCCAAAGTCTAAAAAATTGACAAATCTAAAAATCAAAAAAATCTGACAAATCCCAGAAATTGAGGAGGAGGGACGAGAACCAAAATATTAATTTTACACGGCCTAATGGTGACAATTAAGAATAAAGAAACACGGTTTTCAGTTATTTACCATTCTTGTTATTTTTTATTTTATTTTTGTTTTGCTTTTTAGATGGTACGTACGTATACAAAACTTCAAAATAACGGTTGCTTGAATGCACTTTGCAATTTGTTGTTATATTTATTTGAAAATCACAATTAAATGCATTTACCCTTAAAATTATAATTCTACCAAACGTGCAAAAAGTGTCTATTTAAAAACAATATAGAATGACAACAATAGCTCCTTAAAGCCTCTTGTTTGTCTTCGCCGTATCAAGTTGTAATTGATGACAGATAAATTGAAAGAAACAATAGCGAATTCCTACTTCACATGCTTAAGGAGGTAGCAACATAGAGCCTGACACAGTGATTGGTGACCAAAATCAAACCAAATTGATTCACATATTTTGTTTTGTTTTCAAAAATATAAAGTGGCAAAGGACGCCATCTTGCAATGAGAAGGATAAGCTTGCAATGGGCTATTCCAGTTGAAATCCAGACTACCCATGTGGAAGATTTTGGAAATATCTTCCACAGGGGGAGTAAGTTTTTCAAATGTAATTGGTCAGGGTTAATCATTTTGAAACTCTTACTCCCCTTGTATTATGGCTTTACTTATACATTGTGTATCTTCCACAACTGGAGTGAGTATATTTTACCCAATTGTCTATTCTATTCAAAACGTATACTCCCTCTGTGGAAGACTTTAGGTAAATCTTCCACAGGGGTAGTGTGGATTTCAAATGGAATGGCCCGATTATTGGTACTCCGTCAATTTGATTAATCTAAATTGTGTTCTGTTTTTCCTTTAAAGTTCATTTTAAAATGTAGAATTCTTCGCAAATGGAAGTGACAAGAAGTGTTAACGTGATTGGTACACACACTCATTTTATATGTCTTTATCCTTTCAATAATTATTAACAACAAAAAGCAAAACAAAAGAACAAGTAAAAAGCCAATTAGTTTACTTAATATGAATGCTGTCAGAACACGTCCCACATGTACGTATTCAACACGACGACATTTGTCTCAATAATTAATTCGAAGAAAAGTACAGTACTGGGAGTGATAGAGTGTGCCAATTATGACTGGGACAGAATACTAAAATATAGCGACTGGTACTCAAGTAGGAAGACTAACTTTTAGTTTTGGACTTAAGAGAGGCCATTTTGATGTTCCAACCCAAGCTCTTTTCCAACCCTATAATATACACCAATCCGAGAAGCGTTTACTGTATTTGGCCCTCTATTGACGGCAACACAGATGTACCAGAGCGGGAGACTTAATTCGTAATTCAATACTCATGATTGTGTATTGAATATCACTGTTGTGTACAATTCCCGGGTACAATTCTGTATAGCACACAATAAATAATGGATAGAACCCCCGACCTCGGGACACCGCAGTTTTACATCGGGGACACCGCAGTAATGGCGAAGTCGGATAGGTGTATACACTAGGACTCATAACATGCTCATCTATCAGGGGCACAGTTCTTTAATCCCAATACATTTGTACATTCATTGAATGACCTTTGAAAATTTGGGTACTAAAACTCATACTCTGCAACTTGAGGTCAAATTTTGCACTATGATTATTAAATTGAGGTTATTTAACTATGCAATTGGGATGAGGCCATTGTGGTCCATAGTGATGTGGCATGAAAACCAAAGTTTGTGATCAATTTATATGACAACACAACTCTTCTTGCGTGTCTTTTCGACACTTTCATATCAACTATGGTTTTTTAGTACTTGAAGTCGACTAAAGAAATAAAGGCCCTGTACCAAATCGGACTAAACTCCATTTTAGTCCAGAACTGATGTTAGCTCCCTTTGTGAATACAAAACCAATGTGAAGCGGGTACATTAAATATGAGTCATTAACATTCACGCATCAAGTACGCACGTGACCTGCGTACAGCGTCCAACCATGCGCCACGGACAAGTACCACTATATCCTTTCATTGCACCCTCTTAGACTCTTAACAGCAACCTTGCAGTTTCCGCTGGTACTAAATCTCACCGATTTCTCTCAATATATTCAAACCATTCGACATTTCATCACCAGCTTTTGTTCTTTTTATACAAGCTTCCATTAAACTTGCTTGTAGCTTTATACCTCAAGTGGGTTAGCTAAAGCTACGGATGATTTACCGATAAGAAGTGACTTATCCAGCGCTAAAAGCGCTGGTCTATAAGGCACCTGCCGCGGCTGATATTTTTTCAAATGAATAATGTTTCCTCTTGTTTCTGTGTATGTTATGTATCTTTACGTTTTCAACGTGAAGAATTAGAAGCATTAGCTTCACTAACACTTTAGATCAACCTGTTTTTGTCATCGGTGTGATACAGTCAGGTACTTTACTGTTACCTCGTTACAGAACGTGTAAATAATCTCTCTCTCTCTCTCTCTCTCTCTCTCTCTCTCTCTCTCTCTCTCTCCTCTCTCTCTCTCTCTCGCACTCTCTGTCCTTAACTCCTTATCATCCTCGCCCCCTCTCTCTCACACACCTCCTCTTCTCTCTCTATCATCCTCGCTCTCTCTCATTCTATATAGAGAATTAGATATACAAAGAAATGACACTGAAGTACAACTATTTGTTTTACTTTTATCTTATTTTTATTCTTTTTGTAAAAAACATTCAGCTTATTACTTTCTTTATTTTCAATTAATAAGAAATTCTTTTTTATATACAAATATGGACGACTCTGTTCAGACACGTGGATTGATATTGGACAAAGCGCGCCACTTTGAAGGTTGGCTGTATACCCGGGCTGTATAATACAAGAATGTAGTCACTCCGTTTTCTTCTACTAGACTATAAGCAATGCTCCAAGGCGTATGTTTTCTGCCTAAACACCAAACAAATGATTGAATGTTTACAGTGGATATGAATAATATTTCAGATCTATATAGAACCATATTTATTTTACGACGTTTAATAATGTCCATTTTATGACAAAGCGAACAACTATAATTATCGTTACACGCATGTCAGCCTCTTATTATACAGGGACTGTTCAATATGTACGCAGGGGAGTGGAAGTTTTAAGGGAGGAATCCGAATTTGTTGGGCCTTGAGAAGGAATTTGAATTTTTAACTTCAACTATGAGGGAATGTTAAGAAAGGAGAGAGACAAGGGGAAATCCAGAAATTTTGAGCAGACGCGAGGGGGGGGGGGGTCGAAATTTGTTGTCGATTTGTTGTCAAAATTCCCACTCACTGGCGTAAATATTGAACGTCCGTTATTGCAAAAGCATTCATGTAAATGTAACATTAAAGGATGGAACATTTTCTCTGCTTTACTCTAAACCAGATATTTATATCGTAATTCTTATGCTTATATAAGATAAATATATCATTGCATGTTAATCAAATATCTTCTTTTCCCATGGACTGAGGGCGCGGTGGCGCAGCGGTAACAGGCTCTGCCTCGCAATCGGAGGGTTACGAGTTCGAGCCCCGGTGGTGCCATTATTTTGTGCACTTGGGCAAGGCGCTTTTCTTCACTTGCCTCCCTCTACCCAGGGGTGAAATGGGGAGATCTTAATAATATTGTCCATTGAGCGCCGCCCAAAGCGGTTTGGTACATGTGAGAGGCGCTGTATAAATGTCAACATTTCTATTTCTCCAGACTCTGAAATGATAGCCTGTGCACAAAAGCATGTATTATTGGACCTACAGATTACCAATGTGACAAAAACAAACAATAATAGGTAGCATCATATGATAATAATGATATTCTGTCAGTCTGGAATACAGCATCCATTATTACAAATGCTTTACTCGGTAGAGAATACATGAAGATACTCTCGTGTGATTGGGATGCTGTTACTATTGTAGGTATTGCTGTAAACACGGTAAAATGATTATTTTCACGGTTTATTTATAACTTACATCTGTTGATGAGGGTTAATATTGATAGAATGTTGAATGATAATGGTAGACGCTTATAGCGTTCGTGGAATGAGATGTGCGTCAAAAGGCTGGCAATTGGAAACACGTCATTGCAATTTTGCCTCGATTTTGGTAGTGACGTAAGTGCGTATTTCGCTGGTCGCAGTATCGAATCGCGTGCGCTAAGCTAATCTCAATACACATTGAGCAAGTACAAGGGCGGTTTGTCGGAACACTTACGGCGCAACCGCGTAAAAGCACGTGACGTCACTACCAAACTCAAGATGAAACTGTATATCTTTCGTGCAAATGCAAAGGTAATCAACGTCGTGTATAATTTGTCAGGCACGAGGCCTATTAAAGAACAACATTGCCACTCATTAATATGCAAGAAACACAGCTACATAGAATCACGGGGGACTACGCACATTCGCTTTTAGTGCAGTCTGTGGTTATTACAGATATTAGTCTACGCATATTGAGAAGGATATGTTATTGGTTCATTTGACGGAGTCATATTATAATGAGTAGTAGATCTATTGTCTCTTTGTACATACATAACAGGGTTACCTGGTTTCATTGTCTTTTTTAATGACATATAAACCATACCACCATCTTCTCTACATTGTACTTTTTCATAGAGATCGTCTATGGCTGCATGACGAGTTGCCAAGTCTAACTGTCTCTTGCCAGTAGTCATTAGTCGATAGTATCTAAATACTAATGCTATTGCCGCTATACATAAAGTCACAGCCAGAACCCCAGCAATTGCTGTTGACATAATCCAATAATATTGTTTCGTTGTGGTTGCTGAGCACTTTTTAAGACAATCTGCTGGTTGAATCGTATAATCCACCAAGTCCGTGTTTGGATAATCGTAAACATTATCATAGTTATCAATATCAACCGTAGCGTCATGATCATTATTTGGTATAATATGAAACGGTCCCACATGACATGATTGTGTGACCCCCGGGAAATATGGACTAGATACTTTGCATACAAATATCTTACTGTTATCGATATTCCCAAGGGTTAGTGTAAGTAAAGAAGACGCGGTGCTCATACCTGTAGATTCAGGCGTTGCACTATGAAATACTTGGTCAAATCCAGAACGGCTCCATTGTAACGTCAACGGAGGGCTAGTTTGCTCCGAGGTGCAATTCAAAGTAACCTTAGTGCCTGCGTTGAACAAATAACCGTCTCCGAGAGACTCCGATGTGTCCACAGAACAAGTAGGGCTTAAAGTTGGGAAATACTTAACGGAGATATGGACGTCGTTTTGGGAGATCACGGCGTACGAGGTAGAATTCTGCACCTTACACGAGTAGTCTCCTTCATCCAGGCGTTTAATGTCAGTTACGGAAAGAAAGTAAACATGTGAACCGTCGTTTAATTGCCTCACCGCTAAATATAGCCTCTCTTCAACATCTTCAGGTGGCGCGATGATATGATCATTCATAGAAAGGTCATACTTTGATATCCTGGTTTTACGAGATATAATCACATTATGCGCGCTGCTATCGAAGTCCCAAATTTGGCAGTGTACGGAAAGGATCCCACCTTCTTTGACGTTGTTCACTGGTGCTGTTGCGCTTATTCGAATCGAGTAAAGCGACTGGACCATATTCAGTAGAATTGGTATCAAGTACCAAAGTTTCTGTGTCAGGTCAAAGGTCAAAGGTGTGATACACATGATATTCATGATTGTTTGTTGTTGATAATTGCAGCTTATATAACATTCAAAACAAAAGCGTGTCGTACGATGTTGTCGTATCCACCGCGAAACTTGATGACGTCCAGTAAAAACAGAATCTTCCTGATTTCTCTGAAGTAGTCGTTCTCTTTCAAATTGTTATTCCAATGATGATCTTGTTAGATGTTAAAAAGAAACTGTTTTAAATCAGCACACATTTTAAAATCGTGTTAAAAAGTAACAATTTCCATACGAAACACACTCTTACAAACGATGCGCCTGGAGAAATAACATTCGCTTTCTTAGAAGCCTTTCTTCGTTAAGTCTGGTATTTCAACAGAAATTATATCGATGATTGTTCACAAAATCCAAGAGTGTGTAGTCAATTTCATCTGTTGTGTTGCTAGCTACAAGTACATCTGAGACAAAAATGAACACAGTCGAGCGTGATCTCTTCAACATCAGCTGTCAAACGTCGTTTGCTAAATTGCCGTTTTTTATTGATGTAAAAACATAGTCCCCAGTTTAGCGTTTTTGATGATGCTGTAGTCATAAAAGCATTTACCGATGGGTTATAATGAGGCGATCATCATTAAACTGCCAGGCGAAGCGATTTGCAGTTCCGCCGATCATCAATTTATCGTACAATTATGACGGACAAGTGACAGTAAAATGTTCATGTAAAGACAATTTGCTAAATTAAAAGAGCGGTATCGTTGAAGTAGCGCTACTAGTAATATAGCAGCAGGAAGCAAATTGTACGGGTTGTTGTTAAATGTAGACTTTTTCTGATGGTGTCAAAACGTGGAATAACAGTGCGTTTCTTTAATGAAACCCTCGCATCATGTCTTCATGGAGTTATGATCGGAATACTTATCAGACGCACGGCTCCATAAAATACAGAGCTTACCTTTTAATTAATATTGATAGCGAGTAACCTCAAAGGTGTTAAGTTTCTCCGAGTTCTCTCCAAATGACGCCAAATTTTACGCGCTCAGCATGTTGTTCGCTCCTCACGCTCTCTTCACAGTGGTGACGAGGGTTAACTTTAATTCTATTCCATAAAAATACTTGTATATATAATTTCAGTTAGATACAAACCCATTATATTAGGCTATTTTCTCTATAAATATGTGAATATATTGCAAAATATTTAATATAACCACCGTTTTTCTTTTATGCTCAGTTGAAATTGTGCGTGTAATTAAATAGTGATGAAATATAACAAGGGAGTATGTTATTGTAACGTTTGGAACGGGAAATGAGTGTATAGTAAAGCCAATATGAAATTTCAGTGGTAAATGGAACTGCGACTCGAGAGGGAACAATTATACTTCAATATGGTGCCTGCAGGAATGACACGAACGGATGCATGCATGGGTAAAGAAAACATTTCGGTTATGGAAAGAAATTCTAGTGTTTGTATCGAGTTCTTAATCCATTTTAACAAGATTCAGTTTATCGGGTACATTACGCGGACAATCTTTATTGTTATCCATCATATGATAGAAGTATAGAAGGAGGAGTAGGATAAGAAGGAGGAGGAGGAGGAGGAGGAAGAAGAAGAGGATGAGGTCATGAGGAGTATAGTAGAAGTTGTTAGTAGTAGTTTCAGCAAGCATAGCTATCTACTGAAGACAGCATCAGAGCTGTTTATTGAAGATATCATGATGATATTGGGTTGACAACTCTCTAAATGTAAAAGAGTAAAATATTTCACTCTTTTGCTAATTGCCTACAGTGATCACTCTTTTGAGCAAAAAAACTCATTGTTCACTCTAAAATGAAATTTTCTCAATTTTTACTTTTGGTCATTATACTCCATTAGATTGAAACATCTCTTTTTCACTATAATTTAGAGAGAATGCTGTATGGGTTAACAAGTTAGTTAATTACTGAAAATTGCATGCTGTTTTGGAGTAACAATATAGAGTTGTCTTCTAAAGATAGCATGCCATATAGGTTTAAAACCCAGCTACTTACTGAAGATAGCATGCTATATGGGTTAACAACACAGCTATTTACTGAGGATAACATGTGGTATGGGTTAACAACACTAATATCTACTGAAGATAGCATGCTGTATGGGTTAACAATCCTGCTATCTACTGAAGATAGCATGCTGTATGGGTTAACAACACTGCTATCTACTGAAGATAGCATGCTGTATGGGTTAACAATACTGCTATCTACTGAAGATAGCATGCTGTATGGGTTAACAACACTGCTATCTCCTGAAAATAGCATGCCGTATGGGTTAACAACACTACTATCTACTGAAGATAGCATGTTGTATGGGTTAACAATACTGCTATCTACTGAAGATAGCATGCTGTATGGGTTAACAACACAGCTATATACTGAGGATATGTTGTAAGAGTTAACAACATTGCTATCTGATGAATATATCATGTTGTATGAGTTAACAACACTGCTATCTACTGAAGATATAGCATGCTGTATGGGTTATTAACACTGCTATCCACTGAAGATAGCATGTTGAATATGTTAACAACACTGCTATCTACTGAAGATATCATGCTGTATATGTTAACAACACTGCTATCTACTGAAGATAGCATGCTGTATGGGTTAACAATGCTCCCAGCAAACACAAAACGTTTTTGACATCATACGCAAAAGGTTACAAAAGGTTGTCAGAAAACGTTTAAATGTCGGGTTATATAAAGGGTATATCAAGGGTATAAAACGTTTTAATAACATTAAAAATCATTTTTTGATAATCTACTGCTCAGCAAACCAAAAATGTTTTAGAGAAAACGTTTAAATATCGGGTTATATAAAGGGTATAAAACGTTTTAATAACATTCCAAAAACATTTTTGAAAACTTGATACAAAACATTCTAAACAGAATGTTATTTTGGGGAGTTGAAAAAATATTTTGCGAAAAATGTTTGCCCAAAATATTTGCAATAACGTTTTAAAAACGACATTTAAATGTTATTAAAATGTTTTGAAAAAAACATTTTAAGAACATTTCTGTGTTTGCTGAGTGCAAATATTTTAACATAATGTTATTTAAGTGTTGTCAAAATATTTGGCAAAAAATGTTTGCAAATATAGTTTGCAATAACATTTTTAAAACATTTTAAAAATATTGTTGTAGTGTGTTTTCATACAAAACGTTTTAAAACGTTTTCATGACCTTTATATAACCCGACATTTTAATGTATTGTTATTAAAACGTTTTTATGTAAACCAAAAGCCAAAATATAACTTATTAAAAACATTTTCAAAACGTTTTTGTGTTTGCTGGGCTGCTATCTACTGAAGATAACATGCTGTATGGGTTAACAACACTGCTATCTACTGAAGATAGCATGCTGTATGGGCTAACAATGCTGTTATCTACTGAAGATAGCATGCTGTATGGATTAACAATGCTGCTATCTACTGAAGATAGCATGCTGTATGGGTTAACAATGCTGCTATCTACTGAAGAATGCATGCTGCATGGGTTATCAACACTGCTATCTACTAAAGATAGCATGCTGTATAGGTTAACAGCACAGCTATCTGCTGAGTATAGCATGCTGTATACACTCTAAATTTCAAGGATTTAAAATATCTTGTAAAGAATTGTAATTTGGGACCAATCAAGTATTAGATTCAAAATTAAATCTTACTGATTTCAAATCAAATCTGTTAGAATCAAAATTCAAATATTTATGATTAATTGTAAATCTGAAATTGATTGGTCCCTAATTACAATCCTAAGGATTTATTTTTAAAATCCTTGAAAGTTAGAGTGTGGGTATAGACACTGCTATCTACTGAAGATAGCACGTGGTTAACAACGATGCTGTCTACTGAAGATAGAATGTTGTTTGAGTTGACAATACTGCTATCTACTGAAGAAAGCATATTGCATGGGTTCACAACATTGCTATCTACTGAAAATAACATGCTGTATGGTTAACAACGCTGCTATCAACTGAAGATAGCATGCTATATGGGTTGATAACACAGCTATCTACTGAAGATAGCATGCTGTAAACACAACTATCAACCAAAGATAGCATATTGTATTAAAAGTAACAACACATCTACAATAATAGCAAAGATAGCGTACTCTGTGTGTGAACAACATCTACTGACCATGTATGCTAACGATAGCATGCTATACATCTGTTATATATCTACATTTATATAAGTATTAAAACAGTTTCCTAAACCTGCTATTTACTGAAGATAGCATGTTAAAGCGTTAACAGCATGTACATAGTTATGTTGTATAAATTAGCAACATATGAAGCTATCTACTGAAGATAACATGCGGTATAGATCAGCCGACAGCACAATTATCTTCCAAAGATAGTATAATGTACATGCAGCTATCTACTGTGATATTATGTTATCGTATAAATTAAAAACATCGCTATCTACTTAAGATAATAGATGTGGATAGGGTAAAACATATCATACTGTATTTTGTGCTCTTTTCTATACAGACTACCAATCACCTCAATAAGCATTCAAATTAGTTTACATTAGATATTTTTAATGCTATGTATATAGCTTGCGCATGCATTTTTATATCATGTACCGTATTTATCTCATTCGTATAACAATATTTGTATTTTAAGTGGAGTATATAAAATTTTATCCTTTGAACTTCGAATGCATTGATTGACTTCTGTATCGTATAGATGCAAGTAAATACATGACTGTATCAATACGTTTTAAATGAAATTTAGACTGAACGGGTATACATATATATATGTCTATCTATCCTTTACCATAATTTACTAATATCGTATACAAATTTAAAAATAGAAGTAAAGCTCTAACTGATCAATGTTTGCGGGTATACGAGTATCGGCTTGCTGAACACCCAGCAAACACAAAACGTTATATCGGCATCACTCGCAAAAGGTTATAAAAGGTTGTCAGAAAACGTTAAAATGTCGGGTTATATGAAGGGTATATTAAGAGTATAAAACGTTTTCATAACCTTAAAAAACATTTTTTGATAATCTACTGCTCAGCAAACAAAAATGTTTTACAGAAAACGTTTCAATGTTGGGTTATATAAAGGGTATAAAAACGTTTTAATAACGTTCCAAAACGATTCTTGAAAATTTGATACAAAACATTCTAAACAGAATGTTATTTTGGGAGTTGAAAAAATATTTTGCGAAAAATGTTTGCCCAAAATATTTTCAATAACGTTTTAAAACGTTTTATGACCTTTATATAACCCGACATTTAAATGTTATTAAAAGGGTTTAAAAAAAACATTTTAAGAACATTTCTGTGTTTGCTGGGTTCAAACATTTTAACATAATGTTATTTAAGTATTGACACAATGTTTGGCAAAAATGTTTGCAAAAATAGTTTATAACATTTTTTGAAAACATTTAAAAATATTGTTGTAGTGTTTTTTCATACAAAACGTTTTAAAACGTTATCATGACCTTTATATAACCCGACATTTTAATGTTATTAAAACGTTTTTACCTAAACCAAAACCCAAAATATAACTTATTTAAAACGTTTTAAAAACGTTTTTGTGTTTGCTGGGTAAAGACCCTCGACACTTTATTGATAACATTTATTTACTCCACTTAAAGGTCCATTCAGTGATTTACTCATCGGGAGGATCGTAATATCATCAAAATCCATGTTTGTCGTCTTTATTACTGTCATAGATGTGTTAACATAGCATGCTATTGGTTAATACGCTGAAAGCTGTGTATTAGGCCCCGTATCCATAGGCTGTTCCCTTGTTGCGTGTGCCCTTGTTCCGTGTTCACTTGTTCCCATGTGACCTGCCACACAGACAACGAACCTTTGTTTTGCTTAGTGGCCTTTGTTTTGCTTAGTGGCCGTATCCATAGGTTGTCTGTGTGGCAGGTCACATGGGAAAAAGTGAACACGGAACAAGGGCACACGCCACAAGGGAACAGCCTATGAATACGGGGCCTTAAAGACAATAGAAGACAGTTTGCACGAATCTGTAATTTCTCTACTTAGGTAGAGAAATTAGCTACATGTATTTGAATGGACTTCAACTTTGTCAATACTACTGTTTCATTTTTTTGCCAATTTTTTCATTTTAAAAATACCTAATGACAATTTAAATGACTTATTCTTCACTTTTAGGCAATTTATAAACAATTCTATTTTTTACACTTATGCTGGGATCCCTGAATAAACCTTTAAATCTTGAAAAATAAAAATATTGCTATACAAATAAATAAGATAAATAAATGAGTTGATAATTTGCAAACTGCATAACAACAAAAATGCCCAAGTTCAAACTGTTGGGAGTTTTAGGGTGTTGCATTAATCTTTACTATTCAAATCCTTATACGGTATTTTTTAATGTTTAAAAACACAATCTTAACTTTTTCTGGAATTTTGAGAAAATTATGACTTCTGATATTTCAATCTCTACACTCTCAGAAAAAAGGGTTCTAGAAGCTACTTACAGGATATCAAGTGTTTCGGGGGTTCTACGAAATTGAAAGAACCCCAAAATGACTCTTTCTGGCCTTTTCAAAACTTTTTTTGTATGTCTAAAATAGTTTTTCCTGGCCTTTAGACAACTTTTTTTGAGTTCTTTGCCATGTCCCTCGTCATAAGCAGATCCGAGGGCCACCCCTTAAAAAGGAATATCAGAAAAAAAGTAAAATTAGAAAATATGTTATTGCAATTTTGACTCCCTTATTTGCGACTTCGAGGGCCGGGAACCATATGGCTGCAATGGTTATCATGAATTTTCATATCATGAAAATATATGTGCCCACCATTTGGAGGAGCAGAGTGAGCCGAATGTTTTAAGCGCCCTCAAAAACTATATAGATTTGAGTCTGCACTGCTTTATAGATTATAATCATGCAGATATTGAGAATGAGATGCAGACATTCTATACATTTGAGACCATTCACATTCATTCAAAAACGTGAACTGTTTAGTATATGACTTGCGTTCAGGACAAAGCGAAGGATAAGGTTGAACATCAACTTCGTTATCGGAATGTTTGATGACGTGCAGCGCTACTCATAAAGAAACAGGCCCAGGCATGCTTTTTGTCTTGGCATTTGGGAAATTAGTCATTTTTGTTTCAATGTTGTAATTGTTGTTTTTATCTTACTAGCGCAGTTTTATATTGGTTGTGTTGTTGGTAGTGGTGGTGGTGGTGGTATATTGTTGGCAACTCTTTTTATTTTTTATTGACAGATACCTCATTTTGAAGTCACTATTGGCATGTGTATCTTTTTTCAATCTACTACTAAAAATAAAAGCAATTATATGCATTAGCAATAAAACATTGCTACCTTTTGAAGACAATTAATCTGTTTGTATGGACAACATAACATTATATTGGAAATAGCGTACTGGTACTAACTATATACAAAGAGGCATATAGCATACTGCGTACATAACAACACAGTTATCTACTGAAGATAGCATTCTATTAATATGGGTTAACAACACAGCTATCTATTGAAGAAAGCATGCTATATGGGTTACAACATAATACTGATATCGAATGGTTTAACAATACAGCTATCTATGGAAGATGTGTTGTAACAACATTGCTATCGATTAGAGATAGCATGTTGCACGATTAACGACACAGTCATCTACTGAAGATATCATGATATCTGCAAAATAACAACATATTTATCTAAGATATCGTGCTATATTATATACCTCATATCTACTGAAAATAGCATATTGTATGGGTTAACAACACTGTTATCTACTGAAGATAGCATGCTGTATGGGTTAACAACATTGCTATCTACTGAAGATAGCATATTGTATGGGTTAACAGCACTGCTATCTGCAGATGATAGCATGCTGTATGGGATAACAGTACTGCTATCTACTGAAGATAGCATACTGTAAGGATTAACAACACTGCTATCTACTGAAGATAACATGTTGTATGGGTTAACAATACTGCTATCTACTGAAGATAGCATGTTGTATGGGCTAACAGCACTGCTATATCTGTTGATTATAGCATGCTGTATAGGTTAACAACACTGCTATCTATACTGAAGATAGCATGCTGTATGGGTTAACAACACTGCTGCCTACTGAAGATAGCATGCTGTATGTGTTAACAACACTGCTATCTACTGAAGATAGCATATTGTATGGGTTAACGACTTTGCTGTCTACTGAAGATAGCATGCTGTATGGATTAACAACATTGCTATCTACTGAATAGACATATTGTATGGGTTAACAGCACTGCTATCTGCTGATGATAGCATGCTGTATGGGTTAGCAACACTGCTATCTACTAAAGATAGCATACTGTAAGGACTAACAACACTGCTATCTACTGAAGATAGCATGTTGTATGGGCTAACAGCACTGCTATATCTGTTGATTATAGCATGCTGTATAGGTTAACAACACTGCTATCTACTGAAGATAGCATGCTGTATGGGTTAACAACACTGCTATCTACTGAAGATAGCATGCTATATATACAACACAGCTATCTACTGAATATATCATGCTATGTTGGTTACAACATGACAACACAGCTATCTACTGAAGATAGCATGTTATAGTCTGTATACCATCAACGAGTCAGTAATTAAGATATTATTTTTTATTGCATCTCTAAACGTAGTGATGATAAGTATATAAAAGTATACATTTTCAGAAAGGAAATGACACAAGGAATCCAATTAGTATAACAGATTGGCAATTGGCAGTTTTTGAGAAAATCACAAAATTTGATTTTACTTCAATGACGCGAGGAAGGTATACGGACTATAGGTTACAACACAGCTATCTACTGAAGATAGCAAGTTGTACCGGTGTGGTTTAACTGCTGTACATAGCTGTCTGGTCTATCTTAGTGAATCTGAATAACTGAGGGCTATTAGGTCAAATTCTAGAATTATATATCTCGATTGCATGTGCTAAGCTAACACGAAATGTCATTCATGGTATGGGACAGTGTTGACAACACGATCCCTGCAATAGGTCGGGTTGAAGACATTATATATTCTCATGTGAAGGGTCGAATCCCCTTACTCTCTTAATAAACTCATACTATGTTTACATAATCTTAAAACGCTACTAGATCTCTCCTCCAGGAGTCATTGTACTATACAATGTTGTTATGACGGATCGTCACTGTTTGCGCATCACTGCTCTATAAATACACGTAGCAACTATAACCGCTTATAAATGAGATGACTTTGGACGGATACTGCACTGGCTTATGCTACCGTGGTGAATAATTTGCTAATTTGCATTGCATTTACTGAGTGTAGAAACTGGATCCTGCATGAAAAATAAACTGGATTAAATTGAACATTACCATACTGCTATCTAGACTAAACTTGGCCCCGTTTTAGCACACATCCATCAGTGAGTATATATATATGATTAAAAATCATAAAGAAAGTTGCACATATATATATATTTTTTACCAGCAGGTTGCTAACTCCTTATGGATATTATACCCCCTAAGAAAAATACAGTGCCTAGATCTCGTAAGTTAAAGAACGTTATTGTATCATAACGTCAGCATTATAAATATAGGATAAAGATAACTTGCTCCAAAAATCCGGTAAAAGGATCGTCAAAAACATGATTTATAATATAAGCTAAATATCCGGATGAGCAATTTGAATGGATTATTTAATGAAAATATAATGTAGAAATGGCCAAAGTGGATCGAGTGTTTGTATTTAGTTATAGCATAAATTGGTTTTTGCATCCAAAGATTTTACAATTTTTACACAACAACAATAGTTTAAGACCACCTTTTACTATACTTATGTACTGAAGATAGCATGCTGTATGCATGGCTTAGTACACAACTATCTACTGAAGTTAGCATGCTGTATGGATTAGCGACGCAGCTATCTGCTGAAGATGGCATGTAATATGAATTTACGACGCAGATATTTACTAAAGATAGCATGTTGCATGGGTTAAAAACACAGCTATCTACTGAAGATAGCATGCTGTATGGGTTAACAACACTGCTATCTACTGAAGATAGCATATTGTATGGGTTAACAACACTGCTATCTGCTGATGATAGCATATGCTGTATGGGTCAACAACACAGCTATCTACTGAAGATAGCATGTTGTATGGGTTAACAATGCAGCTATCTACTGAAAATATCATATTGTATGGGTTAACAACACTGCTATCTACTGAAGATAGCATATTGTATGGGTTAACAACGCAGCTATCTACTGAAGATATCATATTGTATGGGTTAACAACACTGCTATCTACTGAAGATAGCATATTGTATGGGTTAACAACACTGCTATCTGCTGATGATAGCATGCTGTATGTGCCAACAACACAGCTATCTACTGAAGATAGCATGCTGTGTGTGTTAACAACACTACCATCTACTGAAGATAGAATATTGTTTGGGTTAACAACGCAGCTATCTACTGAAGATAGCATATTGTATGGGTTAACAACACTGCTATCTACTGAAGATAGCATATTGTATGGGTTAACAACACTGCTATCTACTGAAGATAGCATATTGTATGGGTTAACAACACTGCTATCTGCTGATGATAGCATGCTGTATGTGTCAACAACACAGCTATCTACTGAAGATAGCATGCTGTGTGTGTTAACAACACTACTATCTACTGAAGATAGCATATTGTTTGGGTTAACAACGCAGCTATCTACTGAAGATAGCATATTGTATGGGTTAACAAAACTGCTATCTACTGAAAATAGCATGCTGTATGGGTGAAGATAGCATGCTGTATGACTTAACTACGCAGCTCTCTACCGAAGATGGCACGTTATGGCTTAACAACACGGCTGTCTACTGCAGATAGCATGCTTTGGCTTAAAAACTCATAACAGGCTAACTTCATAACAAACAGAATTTTGTTGCGGATGCATGGTATATAAACACTTTAGAGAAAATATAATTCGGTTTTGCTATGGTATGAAGACAGAAGAAAATGACAAGAGTGGTCAGCATCATATCTACTATATAATTTGCCCAGCAATTAAAGACTGGAATTTATTAGTTTCGCAAACATCAACGGCTTAGAGCGATTTATATTCTTCCAAAGAAGGCAACCATCACTCGACTTTTTATGTCGTCAACATAATATAAATAACCGTTCTGATCAAAATAGCTTGTTTTTGCTGATTATCAATTTTAATATAGCTGCTTTCATTTTGGCATGATAATATTTATAACAACAAACAATTATTGTTTTAAGAGCATTGTAAGCATTGAAAGACATTAACACCCTTTTTATGCGTGTATTCTATTCTTATAATAATATTTTATCAGTCTAATAGCTCCCAATACGTCCAAAGGCAAAATAAAGTAAGTTACAAGAACAAACGCATCTTCATACATAGCGAGATTTTGACGTTTGTTCTTGATGATACCCTCATGGCATTGTTCATCTCTTCCAACATCCGTCTTTCTATTCATCGGTGGTTCGTTAGTATTCAGTGTCATGTATAGTTTATTTATATCACGTTTGTATTCGAGCTGGGCATATGCACCCTCCAAATGTTCCTTATGTACAGATCTTAAAGATGGCGCCATATTGGGTTGTCTTTTACGTTTCTCATCTCTGCATGTCACCCATGATGCTGCAGCAAAACACACATAAAGCAAACAGAGGGCGCTAGCCACTGTCGTCGATATGATCCATTGCGTAGTTTTACTTGACTTCGTGGAACAAACCGACAAACAATTTGATGATATGTTGTTCAAATTGTTTGAATTGGTATTTGTAACGAGCTGTGTAGACAGAAGCGTAGTGTTGACCATATTAGAATCAGTTACTGAGTATTTAGGTGTTATATCAGGGAACGGACCCATATGACATGTTGCGTCGCGTCTCAAATCGGCGCTTTTTATTACACACACAAATACGGCATTATTTTGACAAATCCAAGAATGTGGTGTCAGAGTTAGAATTGACGTCAACATACCGCGGTTCTTAGATTGTTTGGAAGGTGGAAGTCTGCAATCTCCACTTATACTCCAATGCATTGATATCACTGGAAATCCTTCCTCGCTGCTGCAGTTAAGAGTTAACGTCCAGTCAGTAGAATCGTGAGACACCAAATTTGATGAACAAATCGGAAAACCATGAGCTGGAAAATATGTAATGTTAACAAAGACGGACTGCCATATGATAGTCTCAGCCCCAGTCATCAGCATGGTCATCACTTTACACGAATATTCCCCCATATGATCTCGTGTTACGCTTGTGAGCGTTAAAAAGTAAACAAATGTCCCCGGTTGCGCCATTTGTCGTACCGCAAGAAAAACATTGTCATCGGTCGTTGCTCCTATGAGTTCACCTCCCCAAGATAACACTTGGCTGTGTCCGTTTGTTTGGCGTGACAGCGTGACAAACTGTCCGGGTTTTAACTCCCATACTTTGCAATGTATGGAGATGATCTCGCCCTCTCTGACCGGATTGACCGGAAGGGTCAAATGAAGTCTAGTTGCCTCTGCTGAATTATTATAGACAAGATTCTCTGATAATAGCAGAATAATCATAGCGTTGAAAACCAACTCAATATTCGGATGTGTTTTCACCTCCATCCTGTTCCAACTTCTGAATACAAACATACACCATCTAGCCTGTTCACCCCTTACATGCAAAACAAGTCATCCAGCTTTGAATTAGTACACCAATGAACTGACAACGAACTAAGATTGAAAACTGTTTTGTAACATTTTCTCTTTTTTACCACAATCCGACAATGCCAATGACGAAATATTTCATCATAATCACACTGATGAGTTTCTGAGTCAAATTCAAGCTGCTTTCCAATCACAACAAAAGACACGATTTGAGATAGCAATCAGGCAATTTCTAGCTCTACTCGTACTAAAATGACTTCATAAAATGAGAATTTTGATGAAAAATGAAGGTTTTTTTCCCCTTTTTGTAAAAATATAAAAGCGAACGTGCTCTCCAATATAAAAAGCACTTCAATCATCACCCGTGCATGTCATTGTAACTAGAGCATTTCGGAGTATCTCTCAAGAGAGCAAAAAGGGGTTCTTACCACCCGAATTCCTAATGATTGCACCAAAAATAGAAGATGTTAATCATGAACATGAAAAAAGTTAGAAATAATGACTTTTGAATTAACCTGACGTCGCCAGGAGGGTTTTAAATGAACAGGAAATATGATATCCAATGCGTTTGGGAACAGTCAATAGCGGAGTAAATATAAGCTTTAGGGCTTATGTCTTTTTTGATATCATAGAATGTACTATGTTGGCTTAGTGCGAGAAGGGTGTATGTGTTGCAGAGACTGATAGCTGCTTTATGTTGAAATTATGTATTATGACAGCACAAATGTGATGTGGTTAGGTAACATGCGTTGTTCTCGAGAAAAGTGTTGAAAAGAAAGGAAGGACGAATGTCAGATTGGCTCATTGACATATTTTGTACAGTAAGTCGATTTTTGTTAAAATGTCTTTATTTTGACTTAATGGTATAGTACATCTTAATTTAACATAAATACAAAACAGATCTGATAGCATTTTATCGGCTCTTACACTCAACTCAAACTTATAGATATTATGTTGGTACACTCTAAATAAAAAATAGTAAAAGTTACGCAATGTTGAGTGTACCATATTTTCAAGATTGGGTATAGTGTGTAAGCGCTAATAAAAGCTTATCAGATCTGGATAAATGTTCCCACAACGTGTATTGTCAAATAAACACGGTCCCGTCCCAAGATTCGTTCGATATAATTATGATGTTAAATTATGAATGTACCACATCATGTAATGATTGAAATCAAAGAAGGACATTAAATTCAGTCGACATCCCCCCTCCGCCAAAAAAAATCATCTTCGAAAATGGCTCTAACAATTAAAAAAAATAGCATGTTCTCTGAATATTTGCCCATAAAGATACACACAAGTTCGTTGCATGGTATTATTGTAAACGGCAGCTATTCAGCTTGTTTGCAACAAATGACAGCTATGTGCATTTCTCATTGGCAATACACAGGTCTTGTATACTTACCTGGCGATTACTTATGTTCGCTTTCACTGAATATTATAAGGATGGCAGTATGTCGTTGGTAATATCGTGGCGTCATTTTAGAAAAAGCGTTAGAGCGCAGTGCTCGAGACTTGCATTGCTAAAAGCGGTTGTAAGAGTCAGCATCCTTTTGAAATATATACACAATTAGTAAGAGTAGGAAACACGTTAGTCTTACATATGTTGTATATTCTCCCACGGGGTATGTTGTATGTGATATGTTGTGTTAACATAGACTGCGCTAAAGCTGTATAGCATTGTATAAATTCAACTGATTAAACATAATATATTGTTAGTATAAGTGAATTGGTACACTGCAGTGCATATAAATTCAACTGACTGAACATAAAATAATATTTTGTATGAGTGCAATATAAATGTTTATATTTATAGGTGTGTGTGTGTGACGGTTGTGACCAGATTGACTTCATGATTTGCATTTTGCTAAAAAGAAATTGTATTATTTTGACCGATTGGTTTCGAGAACATATTTTCATTTTTTGTTTTGTATATTTTTGTTTATTGTTGTTTTTGTCTCTTCGTTCCTTTCTTTGTTTTTTTAAAATTTGATTGCACTGCAAAAACAAGTGTTTATATTTAAACACCATATTGTGTTTATCAGAGCAACACTTAATAAACACATAATTCATGTTAATGGTCTAACACTAATGTTCATAAATTAACACTTGGTGTTATATTACAAACACTAATGTTTGTAATAGGCCTATAACACCAAACAAACACTAATGTTTGTAATATAACACCAAGTGTTAATTTATGAACATTAGTGTTAGAAAAATTAACATTAGTGTTAGACCATTAACATGAATTATGTGTTTATTAAGTGTTGCTCTGATAAACACAATATGGTGTTTAAATATAAACACTTGTTTTTGCAGTGTGGAAGGTCGTCTTTTTTTGTGTATAATTTTTCTTCTTTTAATTCAACAACACACTAAAATAGCTATATTGGTGGATTTCAAAGATTGAGGTGGTACCCCCTGATAAATTTTGTGATTAATTTTGCATTTTTCTCAAAAAATAACTATACACTGGTAACAAAAGTTATGTATATTATATTATAGGGGCAAGGAATCCAATTTCTTCACTGAAATTTCAGTGATTCAAGACAAGCGGTTCATTATGTTAAGAAACGAGGCACATTCTAGCGGTACCTCTTTTCATATCATAGATAACGTAGGCCTGCCGCTTGTCTTGAGTCACTGAAATTCCAGTGTGGTAACTGGATTACTTGCCTCTGTAGGCCTACGTAACTTTTGTTACCAATGTGTTATTATGTTTTGAGAAAAATGCAAAAATAGTCACAAATTTATCAAGGGGTGTAGTACCAACTTAATACGTTTTCAATATGGTACGATATATGATTGATTATTAGTGGTTTTTTGATTGCTTATTTATTTGTTTTTGTTTTTAACGTTACCTCCGCCTATAACAGCTTTGGTAAACAAGCAAATTGTTAAAAGCAAATTAAGAACACATCGTGACTGTTTGATATCGTATAAAATATCAAATGAGAAATTTATACCCCCCAAAAAAAAAAAAAACACCAAACAAACCCAACTTGAACCTTCTTGAAATTCCCGTGCAGTTTAGGATTTTTGAATAGTGCATGAACATCAAATCATAGCTCAAAAGCCCCTAAACCTAAACAAACAACAATTCCTTTTATTGTACGTCGTGTCACGTGCTCATACAAAACATTGCACGATACGATGTCACATACAACGTGCGCTTACCACACCTGGGATGACCTCTCAAAAATTACTTTGTTTAATATTGGTAAAATTGCTTAATACTGGCAACCTAAAATATGGGTTTGAATACTATTAAGTGTCACCTTTCTTTGAATTTGATTAACACTGCATTCAATGCAATGGTAAATTTGAATTATCAGAACTATGTAGCTTATACACTTGATGTGCAGCCTTATGTGAAGTGACATTTACTTGAGTAATAATAATCATGAATAACATTTTGTCTGGGTGAACAACCACGAATACCGCCCTCGTGCTACTTAACAAAAATGCTGTTGAGTTTTGTGAGTCATGGCCGGTCGCGGCTTTTTGTTATAGATTTACAAGCAGCGCTAATAAGCACTCATATCATATTTTAAGCTACTTTTTATTGCGATTCCAAATTATCCAATTAAAAATAAATTATTAAACAAACAATTATTCAAAAATATTGCTTTACATGTCTATTTTGAATAAAACCCTTTTAGGTATTAAAAATCATGGTGCAAGTCGCGGAGACGATGACACTAGAATTTATTCTGAGCTGGTTTCAAAAGTGTCGGATTTGGGGATTTTTCGTATGTTTGTTTGCTATCCAATATTTAGGTCCATTGCAATTTGCAAGGGTAATTTTCACCGTGTTTCGTTCCGTTTTGGGTCCTTTGGGCACCCCCGGCACGTGAATATAGGACCCCAACATAGACTCAAAAACCTCTCTTGTGGTTGTGCTGATCAAACGCCACCACGAACTTGCCAAAAAAAGACTGGATCATTATGGTCATGATGACTCATTGATGCGGGCATTAAGAATAACCATGGTGGCAGTCGTCTTCTTCAATACTTGTGACTGTATCAGGGTGCGTCAATTCTTCCATCACCGATGACTGAAATACTGCCCTCTCGATATCGATTGAAAAATGTACCACGCATTTGACATTTTGGCTTTTAGTTGATCAATATCCATTTCCACTTGTTGTTTACTCAAATACAGCTGGTGAAGGAAAGATGGTAAATCTAAAATGACGACATCTTCATAAAACAGTATAGACATAATTTTGAGCTAAAAAATGAAAGATACAGACTGTAAAACATTCGCATTTTTATTGGGGTTTGTACATCTGTAGCATGACTTATAGGGCATTTGTTTGTTTATTTGTTTTAGTTTGTATAACATGTGGGGGTGTTTTTCGTTTGTTTGTTTGTTGTTGTTTTTTGTTTTGTATATAGTATATACTTATCAAAGCACAATAATAGTAAAGAAAAAGAGGAATATTGGGTTATTCCATTTAAAATCCACACTACCCCTGTGGAAGATTTAGCTAAAGTTTTCCACAGAGGGAGTACGAGGTTTGAATAGAATAGACAATTGGGTAACTTCCATTTGAAATACTCACTCCAGTTGCGGAAGATATAGGCAAAGCCATAATACAAGGGGAGTATGGGTTTCAAAATGATTAACCATGGTCAATTACATTTGAAAAACATACTCCCTCTGTGGTAGATATTTCCCACATCTTCCACAGAGGTAGTGTGGATTTCAACTGGAATAGCCCATTTAGCTTGATACATGCAGCTATTTCACATTATACATATAAGACTATTATCGGTAAGCTATAAATAAATGCCGAACAAGACTAATCTAAATAAAAAAAAATCCTAAATTGAATTAGGCCTAATCATGTTTACAATTATAACTAATGGTATATTTTAAAATTCAATGTTTAATAGAAAAACGCATTTCGCAGCCAATGAATTAACCACATTTTACACATAAAAACAATTAAACGGTACCTTAATAGCATCAATGAACCCCAAAAGATGAATTTTGATCATATTACTTCTGGTGCATTCTGGGTAATAGAACCAGAATCAGAATTGTTATTGACAATCACCCAAACAAAGCAAGTATAAGTCAAAAGACAAAGACATTAAATGTTGGTGAAAATACAAAATGCAACATTATAGGGAACTCAAAATAATATGGATATGAGTGGTTTTATGTTAAAGAATTTTTGAGCAGAATGAATGAATAATAGCACTGATGGCAACATACTCGAGACAAAGATTACTAACCAGATACAGACGAGTTCCCAATTATAGGGTAAACGATAAATAAAAGACCCTGAAAATTCCGGATGACTTCGTTTTACATTTCAATATTATTCACATGAATGAAAATCTTCACAGCTTTAACTAACGCCGTGTTGTAATTATATGACACCCTTGTCCAGGAAAACCTACTTTACTGTCATCTTTGCTGTCATGAATGGTTGAACACTTAGAAGAAGATCATGACTTTTTAACGTATCAAATTCCTTCATTACACGATAAAATATAAAGTGGGCATTTTGGATGACTTGATATCCTCCAAATCCTTACAAACTTCATTCCAGACCCAATTTCGGGGACCTTAAGAGCTGTGCTCTTGACCCCCCTTTTGCAGACTTTCTCTTGTTAAAACCTCTTTTTAACATACGCACCCACCATGTGGAATTATAAATCTTCCCGAGTCAATTGTCATTTGCCACAGTATTGCGTCATTCAAAATGGGAGTTTATAGCCACCATCTTTGTAGTCAGTTATTTCGCCCATTTGTCTCTTTATGTTTGTTTGTGTGTTTATTTGTGTTTTAGCACAGACTCCCTGTAATTTAGTGGCCCCTGAGCTACTATTGGCTTCGGGCGAAAGTTATAAATAAATAAAAATTAAATATCAAATTTCAATGTCATTCACATTCAACATTTAACCAAAGTGCTGTAAACAATTGATACCCTGGGACCGGAAAACTTACATTGCTATGATATTTGCTCCACGATTGATATAGAACACCAGAAGAAGATTATCTTTTAATGTACGATTTTAACATTTGATCAATAATATTCAGCTTACATCTTCATGGTCTTTTTGCTTTAATTCAGGAATGACTGGGTATCAAATTTCAATGTCATTCACATTTAACCAATTGACACCCTGACCCTGGAAAACATGCATTGCTATCGTGGTTGCTTCACAAATGACAGAACGTCATAAGAAAATTAACTTTTAAGTTCAACATTCTTTTGATTTTTAATTTTTTGCTTGCAATTCAATTGCATTATACATTGATAAATAATTTGATATTATTTGATAAATAATTAATTACGGTAATTGATAATTAATCAATAATTAATTATCTGTATTCTTGGTAATATGAATTCATGATACAGTTATTGTCAACAAGAACAACGCTACACTCTAAATAAAAAAAAGTTGAGTAAAAAGGAAACAGAACAACAAAATGAGTGAATAAAACTCATTGTTGATTAAATTGTACTCAAATTGAATAAAAATTTATTAATATCGAGTTCCTTTTGACTCGTTTTGTTTTGCTGTACCCTTTTCATTCAACATTGAGTAATTTTCACTATTTTTTATTTAGAGTGTATGGCATGTCCGACTTTTTAATCCCTTCAGTATACGATAAAGGAAAATACAAAATAACATTCTGGAAGATTTGACTTCAAATTTTCAATATCATCATTCTTTTTTTTACATGAATAAAATAGTCACAGTTCTAACCACGGTATTGTGCATCAAATGTCACCCTGGCCGTGGAAAACGTACTTTACCTTCATATTTGCTTCAAGCATGACAGAACGCTGGAAAATAAAAAAAGATCATTATCATTCAAACTAATATTTACACGACTTTGATTCTATATCTATACTTATTTATTCATTTAGTTCACCAGACTTTGTTGAAATATTTAAAAGACATCAGTGTGGTTATATACACGTACTTTTGTTTAGGAATCTTTGCTTCTAAAGTGAAACTTGTTCATTTTAAGGGCTGGGGTATGAACGTTTGGACAGTATTTATTTTGGGATATTAGAGCACATCAGACATATCGAATTGCATTCTGAATACGAAGAATGTCATTCTGATATCAAATAATTTTGATTTTTTGAAATTCGCAATTTAATACACATTTTATGGCAAATCATTAAAATTGATATTTTTGATATTTAACAGTACTTGAAGTAAACTTTATAAATCTGATGATTTATACTTAAAGTGTATGTAGGTGGGATGAAAAGCCGACGATCAATTGAAAATTTTGACCTTTCGTATTGAAGATATAGATTTTTTTCCCAAAAACAAAAAAAAAATTAGGTCTTTTTGGGAAAAAAATCCATATCTTCAATATGAAAGGTCAAAATTTTCAATTGACCGTCGGCTTTTCCTCCCTGCTACATACACTTTAAGAATATATCATTAGATTTGTATAATTTACTTCGAGGACTGTTATATATCAAAAATTTGAAAAATATCAAATTTTTATAATTTGTCATAAAATTTGTATTATATTGTGATTTTCAAAAATGAAAATTATTTGATATCAGAAAGACATGCTTCGTATTCAGAATGCAATTCGATAGGTCTGAGGTGCTCTCATGTCCCACAAAAAATACTGTCCAAACTCAATAAACGCTCATTTTAGATCCCTTAATTACATAAAATAAACGTTTTTGTATGTTAGTCAATTTCATTAAAAACACACACACAACAGTTAGACACGATTTTAAATTTTCTTCAATTTTGTGATTCCATTATTGCCTAAATCCCATATTCCATACTTTGTTATATTTTTGCTCTATAAAACACGCTTAGTCGACCTAAATTGATATAATATTATGATTATAAATTATGTTACATACAAATTTGCTTTACTATAATACATTAAGCCAAAAATACACCATAGTTTATATAACTGTGTTAACGCGACTGTGTTAATGCAAGAAATCTATTTACCAAGCAAGCTCGCTGGTAAACATAGTAAATAAAGAAAGCTTATTAAACGAGAACGAAGAGTAAATTAGTTCTCTAAGCTTTCCTACCTTGGCAATTACACGGTGGAAGGCGTCCATTTGGCTTGATTGTTGACTTTCGCGCCTTTACAGAATGACTGATATATCCCTGGAGAGTGGGGTATCCGCCTATTAAGTAAGCTTAATCAAAACTAACAGACCGTACCTTATCGTAATTAAATTGTCTTTTAACCTAGTACGTGTTTTGTGGTAGATATTTTAGAAATATTATGCTGTAATCTGTTAGAAAGACATTGCTTTAGAGTAAAGATAATTGTGTATTTTGTATTATGATTATGGCAATGAGAATTGCAAGATTTTAAAATGTATTTGTAATGAAGGTGTACAGGCTGTTAATAAAACAAACCCCATCTATTGCTGGTACATATTGTGATATATTATTACTTACGTTTTTAGAACAAAGGTGATATCAACACCGCTGATGACGAAGAATGGTAATATTATACACATATGTTGTAGGAAAATACACCATGTTCTTTTTACTCCAGTTGTGAAAGATATAGGTTAAGACATAATACAGGGGGAGTATAGGTTTCAAAATAGATAACCCTAGCCAATTCCATTTGAAAAACAAATACTCCCTCTATGGAAGACATCTCTTAAATCTTCCACAGGGGTATGGCAGATCTCAAATGAAATAAGCCCATTTTTGCCATTTTGTTATCCCCTGGACACTACTGATCATCTATGAGCATTTCTGATTGGTTGATAACTTGAAATGCTCATTTCAATAGCCAATTATGATTAGGCTTAAAACTATTTTGCTCAAACTTGCATTTGCAGATGATCTTATTAATACCCATACTTGATTGGTTCAAAATTGGACACACTATTCATTTTGGCCAATCGGCAGGTAGTTCTCTTGGGGTTAAGCATTAAACAGATGAACTTGTTAAAATAGCTTGAGTATCAAGAGTATTTATTTTTCTTATATCTGAGGCTTTGTTATAGGAACCAATGCATATTTGGACCTTAACATGGACGTGCGGATAATATAACAATGCCATTCTATATCATAAGTTCATTGAACTTACAAATCTAGAACACATAAATAATAATGCCCCAAATCGTGCGTCAACAATAATGAATAAATTCATGCGCCATGACTGTCGGCGCGCATTTCCCTCTAAAATATTTACTTCATAATCATGATGATCAGAAAACGATCCATAGTGGAATAGAATCTACTCATGTGTTTAATAATCACAACGCAAAATGTGCTGCAGTCTGCATGTGTAATGTTTCTTCAAAAATTGAAAGAAAAAACATAATATTTTATGACCATAATTATTCATGTTCTACATGTATGTCTGAGCAAATTTCGTTGTACATATTTTATAATCATGAGCGTGAAAACGATCCGAACAGGCAAGTAAAAAATGGGCATGTCTTTGCCATAATGTCTGGTATGCAGTCTGCAAGTGCTTAATTGTTTTCTTTGCTTGCTTGTTTCCTTGATTGCTTTCTTTGCTGCTTCTTTTCTTGCAAGCTTGTTTTCTTGCTTGTTTTCCTTGCTTGCTTTCTTGCTTGGTCACTATCTTTCTTTCTTTCCTTTTCTTTCTTTCTTTTTTTTATTTTTCTTTCTTTTTTCTTTCTTTTTTTGATTGTTTCTTTCTTTCTTGCTTCCTTCCTTTTTTCTTTCTTTCTCTATTTGAGTGTTTCTTCCTTTCTTTCTTACTTCTTTTCTTTCTGTATGTCTTTCTTTCTTTTTCTCTCTTTCTTTCCTTCTTTCTTCATTTCTTTCTTTCTTTCTTTCCTTCTTTCTTTCATTTTTCTTTCTTTATTTCTTTCTCTCTTTCTTTCATTCATTCTTTCTTTCTTTTTCTTTCTTTCTTTGATTTTTTTCTTTCTTTCTTCCTTTTTCTTTCTTTCTCTATTTGAGTGTTTCTTTCTTTCTTGCTTCCTTTTATTCTGCATGTCTTTCTTTCTTTCTTTTTCTCTTTCTTTCTTTCTTTTTCTTTCTTTCTTTCTTTTTTCTTTCATTCTTTCTTTCTTTCTTTCTTCCTTTCTTTCTTAATTTCCTTCGTTTCTTTCTTTCTTTCTCTCTCTCTTTCTTTCATTCTTTCTTTCTTTCTTTCATTTTTGTTTGTTTGTTTCTTTTTTCTTTCTTTCTTTCTTTTCTTTCTGTATGTCTTTCTTTCTTTCTTTCTCTTTCTTTCCTTCTTTCTTTCTTTCTTTCTTTCTTTATTTCTTTCTCTCTTTCTTTCATTCATTCTTTCTTTCTTTTTTCTTTCTTTCTTTGATTGTTTCTTTCTTTCTTTCTTTCTTCCTTTTTTCGTTCTTTCTTTCTTTCTTTCTTTCATTCATTCATTCATTCATTCATTCATTCATTCATTCTTTCTTTCTTTCTTTCTTTCTGTCTTTCTTTTCTTTCTTTCTTTCTTTCTTTCTTTCTTTCTTTCTTTCTTTCGTTCGTTCTTCCTTTCATCCTATTGTTCTTTCTTTCGTGTGTGCTTGATTATTTTATTTGTCTTGATTTTGTTTTTCTCTTTTTTCTCTTTTTGAAAATAATAATGAGAAAAAAACCGTTCCTATTTTCAGAACCTCATTCGGGTTCCTGTCTGAGAGCAAATACACCGTTGTTGTTATACTCATGATTATGAAAAGTGATCCGGACGATGCAAGTAGAAAATGGGCGTGTCCCTAACACTTTCCTTCGTCGTGCCTGGTGCAGCAACCTACCAGCGTAATTTGTCATTAAAGGAAAATCGGGAAAAAATAGTCCTTTAGTGGCCATGAAAACCTTTATGAACTTTAATACAAAAGAGCACATGCAAACTTAAAGTATTAGTTCAGGTTATTTTCCTGAAATTGACGTTAAAATTTTAATAATTATTACATAATTTGAAATTTCTTTGTTAATCCAACATAATACTATTACAGCAGGCAAAATATAAAATGCTATTTTTTCCTTTATATTAATGTTCGGTCCCTTTTGATCACAGTATATCAAATAACCTAATACAACTTGACTCGTTTTCCTATTCGAGAACAAGAAACTACTTTATAATGTGTCCCACAGCGACAAATTCCTGTACATCGGCTATTCTATCATTTCAGTTAAGAACATATCGTATTAGTTTCATTATGATGAATGATCACAACAACATCGTCCATGTTATAATACCTGCAGACAAACAGACTCGGTTCTTACCGTGATATATGGATCGGATGACTAGTCGAGGACTACCGGTGCAATTGGGTGCCATCAAGGAGACACTTGACTGCACTGCTGATGTAGTGGTTGTCGCAGCCAGATGTTTTTCAATTGGGGTTACGGATTCGAGTCTCGGTAGGGCGTTGTTATTTCCTTAAGCAAGATTTAGCACGATTCTCGGTAAACTTTATTTGAAGGTCAACATGTTCTTGGTGAAGTTAAGGAAATGTTATTTGCTAATCCCATACTTGCTTGATTCAGTGAGATTATAGGTTTCAATATCACTAATAAAAGCAATATTGTTTGCTGAGGACATAAGGAGAACGCCCTCAAAATTCTGATTTTATACATGTACTTTAATGAAAAGAACTAAAATACCTTGTAAAAATCAAGACCTTAGATGGTGTATTTGTGACAAAATTTAAGATTTGAAATTTAAAAAAAAAAGAAGTTTTTTAGTAAACGGTAAGACAACATAGTAGTTTAAGAACGCGATAGTTTTGTGTGCGTCTCCAGTAACCGGTAAGACAACATAGTAGTTTGAGAAAGTGGTAGTTTTGTGTGGGGCTCAGTAAACGGTAAGACAACACTGTAGTTTAAGAATGTGGTAGTTTTGTGTCCGTCGCCAGTAACCGGTAAAACAGCATTGTACATGCACTTCAAGAATGTAGTAGTTTTGTGTGCTTCTTCAGTAAACGGTCAGACAACGTAGTAGTTTAATACTGCGGTAGTTTTGGTAACGTCTCCCGTAAACGATAAAACGACATAATACATGCAGTTTTATGTCCAGCAAATATAATTTGTAGCTTTACAATGTCGTATCTTCAGTAGATAACAATATTGTTAACATGTACAATGTGCTATCTTCAGTAGATAGCAATGTCGTATATCCATACAACATGCTTTCTTCAGTATAGATATGGTAGATAGCAGTGTTGTTAACCATACCAAGTGGTATCTTCAGTAGATAGCAATGTTGTTAACCCATACAACATGCTTTCTTCAGTAGATAGCAGTGTTGTTAACCCATACAGCATGCTATCTTCAGTAGATAGCAATGTTGTTAACCCATACAGCATGCTATCTTCAGTAGATAGCAGTGTTTTTAAACCATACATCATACTATCTTTAGTATATATCAATGTTGTTAACCCATACAGCATGCTATCTTCAGTAGATAGCAGTGTAGTTAACCATACCAAGTGGTATCTTCAGTAGATCGCAGTGTTGTTAACCCATACAGCATGCTATCTTCAGTAGATAGCAATTTTGTTAACCCATACAGCATGCTATCTTCAGTAGATAGCAATGTTGTTAACCCATACAGCATGCTATCTTCAGTAGATAGCAGTGTTTTTAAACCATACATCATACTATCTTTAGTATATATCAATGTTGTTAACCCATACAGCATGCTATCTTCAGTAGATAGCAATGTTGTTAACCCATACAGCATGCTATCGTACAGTAGATAGCAGTGTTTTTAAACCATACATCATACTATCTTTAGTATATATCAATGTTGTTAACCCATACAGCATGCTATCTTCAGTAGATAGCAATGTTGTTAACCCATACAGCATGCTATCTTCAGTAGATGCAATGTTGTTAACCCATACAGCATGCTATCTTCAGTAGATAGCAGTGTTGTTAACCATACCATGTGGTATCTTCAGTAGATAGCAATGTTGTTAACCCATACAGCATGCTATCTTCAATAGATAGCATGTTGTTAACCCATGCAGCATGCTATTTTCTGTAGATAGCAATGTTGTGAACCCATACAGCATGCTATAACACTGCTATCTACTGAAGATATATCTTCAGTAGATAGCAGTGTTTGTAACCCATACAGCATGCTATCTTCAGTAGATAGCAATGTTGATAACCAATACAGCATGCTATCTTCAGTAGATAGCAATGTTGTTAACCCATACAGCATGCTATCTTCAGTAGATAGCAGTGTTTTTAAACCATACATCATACTATCTTTAGTATATATCAATGTTGTTAACCCATACAGCATGCTATCTTCAGTAGATAGCAATGTTGTTAACCCATACAGCATGCTATCTTCAGTAGATAGCAATGTTGTTAACCCATACAGCATGCTATCTTCAGTAGATAGCAATGTTGTTAACCCATACAGCATGCTATCTTCAGTAGATAGCAGTGTTGTTAAGCCATACATCATACTATCTTTAGTAGATAGCAGTATTGTTAGCCCATACAGCATGCTATCTTCAGTAGATAGCAATGTTGTTAACCCATACAACATGCTGTCTTCAGTAGATAGCAACGTCGTATAGCCATACAGCATGCTATCTTCAGTAGATAGCAACGTTTATATCCATACATATTTATTACCCCATGCAATGCGTGTATACGTTAAGACTTAAGACAGCATTGAAAATTTATAGTGCTAAATTGTGTGCAGCATTTTATTTTAATTACTTAATTAATCACTCCAATACTCATTTGATTAATTTATTAGTTATTTGATAATATTTGTTAGATTTTATTCAATTTAGACATTATTTTTGATATTATATCAACTTACAAAATTAATGAAACTTTATGATGGTAAATTTCTTACTAGTGCAATTCGATTGCAATAAAATATAATTAAAAAACTAGACGATGTAAGCTAATATTCTTTGTCAAATATATTAAAACTGCATTAAAAGATAACTTTTTCTAGCGATATATTATTCATAAAGCAAACTTTTAATGAAAACAATAAAATACAAAAGCAATTATTGTACCCTTCTTTTACCAAAATCCCATTATCATTTTCATGGCTGGTGCATACCATACGATCTTATGAATTCCATATTCAATTGTTATGAATTTTAATTTACCAGAAAACAAGATGGTATATTTGTCAATCAAGTAACGTGTTTTTGTCATCATTAGTACCACGAGTACGAACGTTTTAGCACACACAAATTCGATAAGGCCTAATGAGCCAGATGGCCATAAAATTAATAATGAGATTTGACTAAAAGAATGGTATACAATTCCTTTTGTATTTTATTGTCGTCAGCAAAATGAAAATAGTCATGCATATTTGGGAACCATACGCCCAAATTTAATGGGTATTTAAGCATTATCATCACACCATGACAAGTTGTGAATATACTTGATAATATCACACAAAAAATCACCGTTTGCAAGATAGAAAACAATATGCACTATTTTAGAGGAAATGCATTCTTTTGTGATGCATTCTTTTGTGAATTTGTCTAAAAGTGCAAGATATTTGAAATAAATGTATATACCACTGTATTGATATGAATATGTGCACCAAAAATCTATAATAACAACTTTCTGAAACCAAAGGTTTTTATTTTAAACTATGACATTTTAAAGGTTAGCATAAAATACACGTTTTGCATGGCAGTTTCACCATTGTGGGCTTTTTTGTTCATACGATAGCAACTTATACGTATTCCAGGGCCAGGTTATCATTAAGTGTTATTCTTGCAATTATGTGAATGACGTTAAATATTTGATATCAAGTTACAATGCTCACTTTTTATTCCATCGTGTAATAAAAGAATTGGATACGTTACAAAGTCATAATGATCTTCTTCCAGCGTTCGACCATTCTTGAAGCAAACATGACATCAAAGTAGGTTTTCCAGGACCAGGGTGTCATGTGCTTACATCACGTTGTATTGGTTAGAGCTATAAGATTTTCTTTCATGGAGTTAAATGTGAATGATATTGAAAAATTTGAATCAAGACGTCCAGAATGTTCACTTAGTAAGGATATTATTCTTTTTTTCCGAATAATAAACATAATAATGGGATTGGATACTTACAAAATCATAATGATCTTCTTAAGGTTAGCAACTATTTTCAACTATTGCGATTTAGTAGTTCGCATCATCTTGCAAATGGTAGTGAGCTTTGGCAAAAATTGCATTGATCATTTCATAGCGAATGTGTATAGAAGAATTCAAATATCACAGATATACTTTTGTAGGTCCTGTAATTCTTGAGTTATGTTTTAAAGAGGGATGAAACAACAATATAGGCTAACTCATTCACAACAATAAATCAAACAAGTTTTCAAAGTATATTATTTGTAGAAGGAACTTTTGCAAAACATCAAAGTGTTATTTTTCAATAATATATTGATTTAGATAATGAGAATCGAGTTTTTGGCTGCGTCGACCAACAATACCTCGTGTACCCTTAAATAACGTTCGACTATTCACAAAGCAAATGTGACAGCAAAGTAGGTTTTCCAGGTCCAGGGTGTCATGATTACAACACGATGTTGGTTAGAGCTGTGAAGATTTTCATTCATACAGGAATGCGTCTGAATAATATATTCAAAATATGAAATCAAGTCATCCAGAATGTTCAGGAGTTTTCCTTTATCCTAATAAAGGAAAGAATTTGAGACTCCGTTATTCATAAAGTGTTATCTTTTATTTATTTACATATTTCTTTATCCATCCAATAACATTTTCATCCATCCATATTTACATAATTGTTAATTTAATTTTCCCTTGTTAAACTCATGAGCACTTTAATCAATTATATCTAACATATATCAGTAATTGACTTAATTCGTAAATATGTGGGCTATTCCATGTATGGATTTAACCTTGATCTCCCACACAGGGAGTGTGAATTTCAAATAGGGTTACCTGAATGGAATGGGTAACACCATTTAAAATCTACACCCCCTGTGTAGAAGATTAAAGTCATGTCATGTCATAGGGTGTGTATGGATTTCAACTGGAATTGCTCAATGCCTTAATTAATTATTAAACATGTCAGCGAGACCTTGTTTTAAAGGGTGTATATTTCTGCATTTACATTCTCAAGGTGCGCGTTAAGGGTACTTCATACAAAAAATATGTAACCCTTGAGCGTACTTTGTAAACTAAACGGGGCAGAGGGTGTTTGAGTGGTAAGAGAGAGGTCGAAATTATACATGAAGGCCCCAGAGGACCCATTTTCAAAGTTTTACCAATGTTTAAGAATTATTCAAATATGCCACAGGAATGAATTGTATTCTTTGAATACGTAATGCATAATATTAACATTAATTATACAATAACTATACTGTTTATGTTATATTTTATTAACACGTATTGCTATCTTCAACCATGTGTCGCCAGATGAGAAAATATTTAGAATAAATAAATAAATAAATAAATAAATAAATAAATAAATAAATAAATAAATAAATAAATAAATAAATAAATAAATAAATAAATAAGTGTTTTCTGCTTATAATCTCTTGTTAATCAGATATAATACTTTAATTGTCATGGACATGTACCAGTATGCATTTGAACTTGGTACATTAATGTACAAACTTGATAATGGACTTTTACTGAGATTTGTTTATAAAACATTCTGAGATTCGTGTCTTAAACACCAGAAATAAAGATCAACTGATGCTTTATTTTACCAAAAGAGTTTTTGGTTAACAATCTATCATTATGCGGCTACTAAGTAATGGAATAAAGTTGATAACAGCATCAAAAGTTCATCGTCGGTCAATCAATTCCGCCATGCATTTAAAAAATATCTAATGCAAAGTTACTATTAATTCTTAATTGTCTTTGTTTAGTTTGAACACATTGGATATTTATACTATTTATTCGTATGTATTTTCCTAAGTTCCTATTGTTTATTATAGAAAACAGATTAACAAATTAATGAGTTATACGCTTGAGATATGAAAGAGTTATTTTCTAATTAAACCACCCGTATTATGTGGCAATGATATTTTCAAAACCTTTAGTCTATTGACAATGTCATCATCTCTTTGTGTTCTACTAAAGCGCCATCTATGCTTACAGCATTAAAACTAAGGCATGATGAACATGATGATTGTCAACATATTCAACGTGAAGCAATGTGCTATTCCACTTAAAATTCACATTCCCCCGTCGAAGCTATTATATTTTTTTCGGGGTAGTATAAATGTCAAATGAAGCTAATGAGTAAAATTTGGTTTTAGAAGAATCTTCGTATCTATTTTATAATTTCAAATGGAATTAACATTAACCTCTGAGTTTCAAATATAGTTGGTTAATGTGCTAATTCCATTTGAAATTCATGCTCCACCTGTAGAAGATATTTCCAGAATGTTCCACGTGGGAGTGTGAACTTTAAATGGATTAGCCTTGTATATGAAATATTCCCTATATCAAAAAGTATGTAGAAATCTGGATTCTTATATTCATGCATCTTACAAATTACTACCGGTAATTAGCAGCAATGAAGTAACCCGATTATTAGCTGCACGAATTTAGAGTTTCAAAATTCGAAGCTTGCATGCGATAATAATTGCAAAACTAAGGAAGCAAATTACAGTAATATGGTTGCATTAAGCAATAAGTAATGTGATTGCGTTATTATCCTGACTCAGGAAATTGAGTAAATGACTGGGACGGATGAAGGCAATGACAAAGGAGGTCAAACACCCCTGGGATGTCGAGTAAACTAGACAATGTCATTATTATTCCCTTTTATTATTCTTTTTTTTTTCTTTTTCTTTTTTTTGAAATGTCATATAATTTCTCAATTTTATTTTTATATTATGGCAATGTGAATTTTATTATGGCGAACATGTTAAAATCACCTTATCCTAGCCCTATCGGCCTACCAAATATCACTTGCCCATCTCTCCTCGTCGTGAACAAAAATCTCACTTCCAAACGTCGAAATTGTGCATAATATAATGTACAGTTTTCTTCTGTCATAAGCCACCCATTGAATTCTGCGCATTTCCCTCATTTACCACCCACTTTTAAATAATGAACAACCGGCTCTTAAGGGAACGGATAGCAACGTTTGCACATTATTTTTTGTTGGACCTGATATATATGTGAGTATATCACTCACATCGAAATGCATTCTCAATCTGAATACGAGGAATGTCCTTCTTGTATAAAATAATTTAGATTTACTTTGGTATTTACTTGCATAGATATACCTACTGCATTTTCACTTGGGCGGGCATTTTGCTAGTCCAGTTAAAATCCATACACCCCATATGGAAAACTTGTCCTTAATCTTCTACACAGGGATGTAGAATTCAAATGGAGTCACCCATTCAGGTAACCCCATTTGAAATTCACACTCCCTGTATGGAAGATTACAGCCATGTCTTCCATAGGGGGTGTAGGGATTTCAAGTGAAATAGCCCATTTATACTTCCTCCTATTACTGCCCCCCCCCCCCCAGTTAAGACCCACGATGCACAAACATGTTACACAACATATACTGCCTTCTTACTTAAGAAACAGGTGTTTTGGAATCAGTCTGCTAAAAAAGTCAATAGGATGTATCTACAATGTAAGTAACATAGGACATACTGCACTTTGATTTGGGAGGCAAATATTTTGTATCAATCTGTCCCAAACAAAAGGCAGTATCTGATAGCACTAAGCAGAGAACATGCGCGGTACTTCGTTTCTGTTTGGGAATTAAGATTATGAGTAATAGGATTCGTAATATCAAAATCAGTGGTCTCAATTATTGTGTATGATTGAAGTTCGCAGAATTGACCCATTTCTGGTGGGCAGATGGGTATATATCAGATTCATTATGAATACTTAACATTCTAAACGAATAGCTAACCCGCCAGGAATAAATACGATTTCCTGTGTCCCGAGGTAAATTGGTCGGTCCATTCCTTTTAAGCGACTTGCAATATTTCTCAAATTTATAATTTCGCATATAAAGGGCAAGCACTGTACCAAATGCTCGGTCAATACAAGATATGGAAATATCGATCAACTAACCAAATTAAGAACAACAGAAGAAAATCATTTTACACGTTTACCATGTTTACGTTAATTCGATGATCTGAACTGTGAGCACTTTAAATAATAGCATTCTTCGACAAATTACTGTAATATGCCCAAATTAATTGTCTATATATTTAAAAAAATCATACCTCTTATTGCAACCAATAAAAACAATAAAGGACAGTAAATGTATAGAAAATATTTTCATCTTGCATAAACATGGACAGAAAACAAATGACATAAAATAATAAATGCATTATCATGAATTATATATTTTATTGTTCATATTAACATCCATTTTCTATCACAAAAGACAAGTATAAAAGCTGAAAAATAATATGAATCGCTTCTCAAGTATCCCATATCACGATATGTTTGTACCAAGTATGTTGTTAATCCTCAGAGATGACGTACACATGTTTGGTGTAGATTTCAATCTATGGATGTAAAATTAGCTTCAAAAGAGGATTATTACAACGTTGTTCTTGTCCTTATTTTCGTGATTATTGAAATTTGAGTCTTTTTAATAATGCATCAGAAAATCAGCTTCTTGCAAACTAAATGGTTTGTTAGAATAAAACGAGACGAGAAGACACGAGATATACACGAGACGAGACAAAAAGAAACGAGCAGAGAGGAAGAGGGCAGAATAGCGAAATTAGAGGAAAAAAGAGACGAGAAAAGAAAAGGCGAGAAGAGAAGAGGCGAGAAGAGAAGAGAAGAGAAGAGGCAAGAAGAGAAGAGGCGAGAAGAGAAGAGATCGAGGCGAGTAGAGAAGAGGCGAGAAGAGGCGAGAAGAGGCGAGGCGAGAAGAGGCGAGGCGAGAAGAGAAGAGGCGAGAAGAGAAGAGGCGAGAAGAGAAGAGGCGAGAAGAGGCGAGGCGAGAAGAGAAGAGGCGAGAAGAGGCGAGAAGAGAAGAGGCGAGAAGAGAAGAGGCGAGAAGAGAAGAGAAGAGAAGAGAAGAGAAGAGAAGAGAAGAGAAGAGAAGAGAAGAGAAGAGAAGAGAAGAGGCGAGAAGAGAAGAGAAGAGAAGAGGCGAGAAGAGAAGAGGCGAGAAGAGAAGAGAAGAGAAGAGAAGAGGCGAGAAGAGAAGAGAAGAGAAGAGAAGAGAAGAGAAGAGAAGAGAAGAGAAGAGAAGAGAAGAGAAGAGAAGAGAAGAGAAGAGAAGAGAAGAGAAGAGAAGAGAAGAGAAAGTTAATCACCATAAATCACACAAATCTTAGGACCATGTTGGGAAATCCTGTTGCATTTAAGGAAATTACGTAAATGGAATAGTGTATTACTTTACTTTATTTTGAAAACCTTTTGTTCAAAAGTCCTTGATCACAACACGTTTGTCTTTTTAAAATTTAAAATCTGTTAATTGTGATTATTTGGGACTGATGTAGATTATATGAGTCTACGTTAGAAAATCCGTAATTACAAGAATTTACCTAAATACTCTCATCAGTCATATGGGAATTAAGCAGCTTCTTTTGTTGGTTTTCCGTTTTAGCGAATACATTTGTGACAAAATTAGAGTCCCCTATCAATCAATGCAATTACAAATGTTTGCATATTCACCAAACATGCCCAAAGCGATACGTTTGTGTTAGACTATAATAAACCAGTGTAGTTGAGACACTTTATGTGTCAGATCATGATAAAACAACGTGTTGCTACGAGTATATTAACATTTAGTTAGTGTTCATTCAATTCACACAGGAAAGCTCAATTGTGTAGAGGGAAATATTGTGATTAAATGGTTCCTTCTGTCAGCAAACAACTGCTATATGAATAAAACAGAAAAACCGGCTATTCCATTTAATCCACACTACCCCTGTGGAAGATTTTGGACATTTCATCCTCAGGTGGAGTATGAATTTCAAAAGGAATTAGCGCATATATGAACTCTGTTTGAAACTCACACTCCCTCTGTGGAAGATTAGGTATATGAAATTCAAATGGAGCTGCCAAATGTGTTCATTCCATTTGAAATTCATACTCCCCCTATAGAAGATATATTTGCAAAATCTTCTACAGGGGGAGTGTGAATATTGACTGGAATAGCCCAATGGAAGGTTTTAGTTTTACACAAAAACTACAATTTCACAAATAATATGTACTTTTAGATCATTAATCATATTTTATTCTTTTGCTCTTGACTTATACATATTGTTAATAAGCCCTACAGTGTTTTCTAAATTCCCCACTCTTTGAAAAGAAAGTTCTGAAAGGAACCTTTTTTGTCCTCTCAGGAAAACCATCGAAGGTTCTTAAGAGGAACCATCAAAGGAGTTCAAAGGTTCTCCTATAAGAGTACAAGAAGAGGTTCCTTTTGGAACTTTAATATTTTTCTATAAGTACATATCTTCTACAGAAAACAGCACACCATTACCAACAGCTACCAACCTGAAGACATAATCGTCAATAAAATACATGGCTCAATTGCGACTGTCATCCGGTGCGCGCATGCGTCATGTCTGGCTATAGCATTTGATATTCCATTTGAAATTTGCCTCACCCCTGTGGAAGATTTATGAAACATCCTTCACAGAGGGAGCATGTTTTTCAAATGGAAATGGCTATGGTTAATAGGGGTGCCATAAGGGGTGCCATTTTCACTCCAAGTGCATGATTTTTCTCTGGAGGTCATGACTCAAGAACCGCAAGACATATGGAAATATTAATGCAATTATTACACGACCAATGTATACATACATGTACATTAAGAGGTACAGTGCATTTTTTTCACCCAGGCTTCAGCCTGGTGATATTACATTCAGTTTATTAAATTATATGACTAGAACTGGTGGGCATGTCCTTAAAAAGTTTACCCCCTAATCGCCAGTATCGGGGGTAATAAATTGTCTTATTTTCACATACCACTGTCACTCAGCAAGGGCAAGGGTTATAATTACACATGGCTTCATGGCTTAATTGGGGCTCTCCCCTGCTGACAGTGGTATATGGAAATAAGATCAGGGAAAGAAAATTTATTACCCCCGATACTGGCTATTCGGGGTTAAAATTTTTAAGGACATGTCCACATGTGTTGAAATAAGGCTCATGACGTCCCATTCGTCTTAAGGACTTTGTTACTATTATGTGCACATAGGCATCAATCCCGGGAAGGCCCCCCCCCCACCTTTCGGCAAAAACGACACATTTTATGATCTTTTCAGCCATCTTTTGACAATTCAGGCCGACCCCCCCCTCACCCCCACACCCCACCCCAACACACCCCCACACACACACACACATCAAGCCGGATAATGCAGAAAGAAACATTATTCAACAACTCTGTATCATCGTGAATAAGCTATAGTGCCTTCAAAATTCCATGTCTTACATTAATACATAGAAAACATATCATACGCTATACTCAAGACACAATCAGACAATATTTAATAAAATGCATACAAAGCTCAATTGCGACATGTCATCCGGTGCATGTGTATACATATACAAAGTTCATGTGACATTGATGCCATATTTGTACAATTATCATTTTGTTTGATAAAAGAAATGCGGTATATAATTGTGTTATACAGGGTTGGTCAAAGAAGCACCCTTTGATATAGCTTTAGTCAGACAAGGTACAAACCTGTACATTTAACATGCTATCTTCAGTAGATAGCAATTTCAATTTCATATGAAAGCTAACGTTTGTCAATAAAAATCTAAAGAAAACAAATTGAATAAACTCATGGGTAGTAATCGAAAGCTTATTTTGATGACAAACATAATTTATCACGTGATTACTAACATTTCAAAATTGACAATACTAGATTGGATAGCAGATGTACTAGATCACTTATAAACGTCCACTTTGGCCGACTGGTGTTGACTTTTCCAAGTTTTTGATCCCCTGTTGACCTTTTTCAACATTCGACACATTGTTGACCTTTTCAATTGTTGACACATTAACCTTTGTTACTTGTTGACCTTTTCAACTTTTGACACACTGATGACCATTTCCACTTTTGCTTATTATATTGTAAGTTTGAACCTAACTCATGACAAAAATACAACACAGCAGTTTTGATTACCTGCAAGAAAATAATACATTGTAATTTGTACGCCCAAAAAAACACAGTTTTTGCACACAAGTGTCACTGAGTTTGTAAAAAATGTCACAGTTTCACACAGGTCATGAATAATATCAACAAATATTTCAAAAATTCACGGGAGTGTTCTATTTTTACACCATTTACATAACTTCTTTCTTAATTGTATATTTTGTTTATTGTACAGCAATATTCTGGCAGTTATCTGTTTGAGGCGTGGCACGAACGATCGTCCCTAATGCCGGATGCATTAGTGTCCTATCCTGTTTCGCTAAAGTCATATACATTTTTCGATCATTTACTATATACTCCATCTTTTCATAAATATCTTCCGACACAGGCTGTCTTGCAAGGTACGATTCACGGCTAATGTCATCAGTCATCCTATTATATTTAACTAATAGGACAATCCCAATTACGAGAAATAACAACGCTGTCGCACACGCGACGCTGGTCGAGATGATCCAACGAAGGACTGGCGTATCTAATGAGGTACACGAATTGGCGCAATTACTACTCGACGCAACATTTTGCCGAGTTGGAGTTTTGGCGGGAATTTCTACATCGTCTGCCATATTTAACACTGCACCAGAATCTACATGATTTACATTAGGAAAAGGCGTGTTTGTATCGTACGGTGAATCTTCACCATAAACTATTAAAGGCCCGACATGACATGATATTTGTTTATCAGGAAACGCCGTACTTTGTGCGGTACATAACAATATAGCACCATCGTCACCCAATCTTGGTTTAAAATTCAAAATAGCATCCACTCTATTATCACTAAGTTGTCGAGTTGACGACAGAGTCCTCCCTTCTCGTGTCCATGTCAACGATACTGCTGGATATCCCAGCTCAGAACTGCAGTTCAGACTAACCGTAGTCCCCGCTTCAACTTGGAGTTGTTTATCTGGATGGCAAGTAGGAAAATGTTCCTCTGGAAAGTACTGTACATTGATATAAATCGAATCTGTCGAAACTAATTCAGGTATTTCAGTCTTTGTATCAATGATCGTACAAGAGTATTTCCCTGAATCCGAAATTTTAGTCATAATAATGGATAAAAAGTACACCAGTGATCCATCATCTAATTGTCTCGTTGCTAAGAACATCCTCTGTTCCTCTTCATCATCCATGACATTATCATTTAAAGAAAGCCGTTTTCTTTGGTCTCCATTTTGGTAAAATATCGTCACCTCCTGTCCATTTTCGATGCCCCAAACTTGACAATGTAAAGATAAAATTCCTCCATATTTGACAGGATTGACGGGCGAAGTTGACACCACTCTTGTCTCTGCTAAAATAGATGTTGTCAACGTCCCAATCCAACATAAGATCAAGCTTACTATCTTGATGGCCATTTTTGTCCAGGTCAAAGGTCACAGTAATGTTTAACACATTTCTTGTTTGCCTTTAAATCACAGCAGAATGTTGTACCAGCAATATACACATGTTATTTTCTTTCTCCTCTCCTTATCTGATCGCATAAAAATAGCTGCAATGCCTACCAGGAGCAAAGTAGGAAATGAGTCGTCGGGTAGAGATAAAAAACCGACTCAAGAAAATCTGTCGCGAAAATTGGCTGGTGTCCCAACGGACAAGCGTTTCTGACGAGCCCAATAATTGCTATTGATGTATAGGGATTGAAGCGGTTTACCTGCCGGGTGTTTAATGAAGCCCTCTTTAATTTATTATTTTATTCCGTGATACAAGCAACACACAATGCTATAAATCTGTTCATATAATAAAAGCTTGAATCTCAATTACGAGTCGAAATATAACCAAATAAAATACAACCAACAACACTTTGATGTTTTTATAAAAACATGTCTTTTCCCCCTAAATTTATCGTATTGTTATTGCTTTGAGTTGGGTAAACACGAGCGATAATAATTAAATTGAGAGCCTGCAATATTATTGAACAGTCCTACAAATATCGATCGCATCGAAACTGCAAAAAAAGTTAACCTTCTCTTTGCAGACGACACAAGCAGACGACACAAATATAATTTACAAAACTTTTAAAAATATAATCAAAAATTACATTTCTATTGCTATACTATAAGTGTATATAACACTACATTAGAATAAGTACAAACAGTCCTAGTATTGGATTGTATGTCTTGAATATAGAATGTTAATGTTAAACAAGAATAAACAGAATTTGTTATAAGATTTGAGTAAAGCGCACAATAAGCTATAACGTTACGCGTAAAACTAGCATCAGAAGCATCAACCATACACTACGACTTATCATCGTGCAGTCATTCCTCTGGGGTACGACTGTTTGTTGCTGCAAAATAATGAAAAAAAGCCCCGGGCATGACACAGAAAATGGAGTCTTGCAGCAATTGTCCCAAAGCGTAAACCAACTGTGAATAGTCCAATCAGTTCAACTAGCGAAACAAATTGCCAGTTAATTTGCTTTGCATTTGGACTACGGGCTGTTAGAACATTAAAGCTCAACAAAATTTGTATCATTATCACCTTTTTTCACAATAATTACAAATGATATCACAAGAACCACTGAACCAATACTAGGCAAGTTTGTACTCATTTCAATGCATTTTTCATGCTAATATTCAATACAGTTGTAAAATTTTAAAATTATGCAAATTTGATTTTTCTCCCTTCAGAAATGGACCACATTTGCTCTCAAATAAGCACATAATTGGTTAACAAACACGTGCGTATACCCAAATTATGTCCTTGTCGATGACCGCTATCAACCAATTATTTTTGCCGGTGTTTTTATTTTCTATAACAATTTAGTGGATAGTGATATCATATACAGTGTGTTTATTTGTTTTAAAAACATCCCTGGCGTTGTTACAAGTGAAACGTATACGCCTAGCGTCGTGTATTGCTTTTAACATCACAATCTAAACACAACACACATTAGTACAGTTGAAAACAAAATACACTTAACTTACATTAAGTACTTAATTAAATGCTTCAAAATCGCAAAAGATAATATGTTGTTGTTTAGTCTAAATTGAAAAGCGCTGTAAAAGTGAAAGCAGTTTCATGTAAATGATATTAAAGAGAATAATATTCTGTTGGTAAAATGCTAATGAATTATAAATTTCTAGTGCATTTAGTATCTTTAAAAGCCTTTAACTGAAAACAAATGATTAATTCATACTTATTTATGGGACATTTCAAGTTAATGCAAAGAAAACAGTGTAAGAAATATAAGTGTTATAAGATTATAATGAATTATACATTTCGGTTGTATTCAATATGTTTTACTTCACTCTTAATTGAAACAAATGATTTATTCAATTTATTTATTTAGGCAATATTTCAGAGTAATGAAAGGATAACACTTCATAAAATATATTTAAAAGGCTTTTAAAATGTTGAGTGTTTATCTAGCATATATAAATTAATCAACTATTTACTAAATAGCTTTTTTCAATTTTGTATAGGCCTATATATTGCTGAGGTTACAACAACAAAAATTAGACATATATTTATATTTTTTCTTTGCTAAATTTGTCCTATAATTCCAAAAATTATTTTCTTTTGGACATACTGAAGCTTATTTTAAAACCATGCAACCTGATATCTGCAATATTAACATCATTGTGTTAACCTCAGCATGATATCTTCAGTAGATAGCAATGTTGTTAACCTGTGCAGCATGCTATCTTCAGTAGATAGCAATGTTGTTAACCTGTGCAGCATGCTATCTTCAGTAGATAGCAATGTTGTTAACCTGTGCATCATGCTATCTTCAATAGATAGCAATGTTGTTAACCCATACATCATGTTATCTTCAGTAGATAGCAGTGTTGTTAACCTGTGCAGCATGCTATCTTCAGTAGATAGCAATGTTGTTAACCCATACAGCATGCTATCTTCAGTAGATAGCAGTGTTGTTAACCTGTGCAGCATGCTATCTTCACTAGATAGCAATGTTGTTAACCCATACAGCATGTTATCTTCAGTAGATAGCAGTGTCATTAACCCGTAAAGCATGCTATCCTCAGTAGATAGCAATCTTGTAAACCTGTGCAGCATGCTATCTTCAATAGATAGCAATGTTGTTAACCCATACATCATGTTATCTTCAGTAGATAGCAGTGTTGTTAACCTGTGCAGCATGCTATCTTCAGTAGATAGCAATGTTGTTAACCCATACATCATGTTATCTTCAGTAGATAGCAGTGTTGTTAACCTGTGCAGCATGCTATCTTCAGTAGATAGCAATGTTGTTAACCCATACAGCATGCTATCTTCAGTAGATAGCAGTGTTGTTAACCCATACAGCATGCTATCTTCAGTAGATAGCAGTGTTGTTAACCCATACAGCATGCTATCTTCAGTAGATAGCAATGTTGTTAACCCATACAGCATGCTATCTTCAGTAGATAGCAATGTTGTTAACATGTGCAGCATGCTATCTTCAGTACAGCATGTTATCTTCAGTAGATAGCAGTGTTGTTAACCCATACAGCATGCTATCTTCGTAGATAGCAGTGTTCTTAACCCATAAAACATGCAATCTTTAGTATTTAGCAATGTTGTTAACCATATACAGTACGCTATCTTCAGTAGATAGCAAAGTTGTTAACCCATACAGCATGCTATCTTCAGTAGATAGCAATGTTGTTAACCATATGCAGTATGCTATCTTCAGTAGATAGCAAAGTTGTTAACCCATACAACATGTTATCGTCAGTAGATAGCAATGTTGTTAACCCATACAGCATGCTATCTTCGTAGATAGCAGTGTTCTTAACCCATAAAGCATGCAATCTTTAGTATATAGCAATGTTGTTATCCGTATACAATATGCTATCTTCAGTAGATAGCAAGGTTGTTTACCCATACAGCATGCTATCTTCAGTAGATAGCAATGTTGTTAACTTACACAACATCCTATCTTCAGTATTTATAGTAATGTTTTTAACTCATGCAGCATGCTATTTTCAGTAGATAGCCATATTGTTAACCTGTACGGATGTTATCTTCGGTAGATAGACATGTTGTTAACCCGTATACGGATGTTATCTTCAGTAGATAGCAATGCTGTTAATCCATAAATCATGTTATCTACAACATTATATATACATATACCAATATTGTTAACTCTTGCAGCCAGTGTATTAGTAGTGTTGCTAACCCATGATAGCAACAGTGTTTATCCATGTTTTGTGATGTGATCAAGCAAAATCAAGTCGGAAATATTGATTTTAAGATATAGCCAACAAAGGAAATAATATTGTTTCCTTTTGTTTCTTATTGTTTTGGGAACTCTTTAACTGCTCATATCTTTTGAACCGGTTGTCCAATTTCAGTGGGATTTTCTGCAAAATGTAACTTTGCAAATACCTGTTACAATCAAATAAGAACTGAAAATTGTATATGACCGATTTTAGACTGATTTTGATTGATCACATCACATATATCTTCGGTATAGATTAGATGTGTTGTCGACGTAGCAAACTTTTTAATCTTCCTCCTCCTCCTCCTTCAGCACCCCCTCCTCCTCCTACTCCTCCTGCTCCTCTTCCAATTCCGCCTCCTCTTCCTTCCTTCTTCTTCTTCCTCCTCTTCTTCTCCATCTCCGTCTTCTTCAAAACCATAATGCTACTTTTACATTATTTTTTCATTTAAGCCTTATACTTGCGCCCATATCAGTAAGCATAATTATATACAAGGTTGATATGATCAGGTGCTTTAAAATAAAATGATGCAAAACAAAGAAGTTGAATACGTCAAATAACGATATCAAAAAGACTCAATTTTATTATGAAACAATATGTCTTTATTAGGAAAAGATTTGCAATCAATTATTATGTATATCATTTCATAATTGAATTCAATCAGATGGGTATATTTATTGTTTTCTATTACTCATTCATTGGGCAATATTTATAAATTCCTGTATCCATTTTAAATGGAATATAAGTCTTGTAAGTCCAATATCAAATACATATAGAAATATCAATTTCAAAGATGATTTGTTATTAAGCAAGGCTTATATTCAGTCCAGGAATATTACAGACAAAGCTTGGCAAAATATCGAGTGTAATGCTTTGTGTCTTAACTACATCTGCGTAAGAGACGGCTATCTTAAAGGCCCATTCAGTGATCCCAGCGAAAGTGTTACAAAAATTGTGTATAAATTGTTTAAAAGTTAAGTATTCATTAAAATCAGTAGCGTAGCCAGTAGGGGGGGGGGGGCAGGGGTCAGAGTGCCCCTCTGACAAAAAATGAAAGTGAAAATCAGGAGGGCAAAGGAAAATAAAAGGGCAAAATTCAGCTCGATCATGATGGGTCAAAATAGTGCAAAATACAAAATGTTTCGCGCACATCGTCCCAATAAAGCCTTTTTGAAGCTCGAAGACATCAGTCTCTTTGTATTGTATGATGCAACTGTATAATTTTTTTCGTCTGTGCCCCGAAATTTTATTTTGCCCCCCCCGACCAAAAAAGCTGGCTATACGCCCCTGATTAAAATTATTGTCTTAAAGGTATTTTGAAATGAAAATTTTGGCAAAACAATGAAATGAGGCAAATCGCAGTATTGACAAAGTTGAAGCCACATTCAAATACATTGCTAATAGGACATTCAAAATGTCCTATTTTGTCATTAATACACATCTTTCGGCTTAATCACTAGCAGGCTATGTTAGCATATCTATGACACTAACTTAGTTGCAAAAAACTGATTTTTGATGATTTTTCCGATTTTACGAATAAGCAAATCACTGAATGGGCCTTTAACAAAGCAAAATTACATGCCTTCAGATATGCGTAAGAGACGGCTGTTTCAACAAAGCAAAATATGCCTCACTGAAATATTGTAGTGTTCCGTCTCGGTTACTTTGTTTTCATGAAACGTCATCTTTCTACACAAATTTTAGGAACGATGGAGGCGCACTGCATATGTACAGGGTGATTTAAAATGAACTGTACCCAACTTTACCCATTGTTTTTAAATATATTTGCGGAAAATTATACATATTAAAAAACTATCATAAAAAGCAGTGATAAGTGTTCTGTAGTAGAAATTTTGAATTTTGATAATAAGTGGTTTTAGTCAGAAGATATCGCATTTTCAAGTTATCATCCCACTTTTAGACCAACACACGGAACCAAGTTTATCCGTACCGTGTTCTCTACCGCAGTAACAAATTGCAACTATATACCATGTCCATGTACATGTACAACAAATCCAAGAGAAATTAATGTTATTTCGCATTATTAAATCAATAATATTGATATTCAATTACAATGTCAGGTTTGCAAAGATTACATGTTAAATAATACATGTAGAACAATGGACCCGTTGACATGAAATTGTAGAGGGAAATTTGAATTTAAATAGAAATGGTGCTGGTGCAATAACCATACACTCGTAATTGAGACCTGATTTTTTCACCAATAATAGGAACCATAGTCTACTATCCTATTACAGCTTGCAATATAAAATGATTTAATGTTGGTAAGTATTCAAATTTAATTGTATTTATTTATCAATTCATCTTATTTTCTTCTTTAAATAAACTCGCGCAATTTATGTTGAACTGAAAGTGTTTGAAGGCAGTTGAGTGATATATAGTTTGAATAAAATACTCATCCGTGTGCAACATCGTTTTTGGTGTGTTTTCTAAGAATGTACATTTCTTCAAAACCATTAGAGGTAAAGACATAATTTTTTAACCAATAATAGGAAACATATTATCCTGTTATAGCTTACAAACACAAATTATTTAAATGTCGGTAAGTATTTTATCTTAATTTTTGAAGTTGGGTACAGTTCATTTTAAATCACCCTGTATTATAGAGAAAAAAGTAAATAATATTGTATGTGATCAAAGTGGAAAATTAAATAATAACTATTCAAGTTATGAAATAAAAGCAAATATAAAATAGACAATGAATTTTTAAATGACACCAAAATATTGTTTCAGCATTATTATATATAGTTATTGCATGAATGTGATCATTATTCGCTAAAAATAGAATATTGCCAAAAAACATACGTTTTGTCGTATAGTATGTAAAAATCATTGCTGGCTGATGTAATATTTTGTGTGTTTTTTGTTTGTTAATATACATGTTTGTATATTGTTGTTGTTTTTTGTGTCTCTTTAATAAAGACCCTCACGGGCTAGAAAGATTTTTAAAAAATACGTTTTTTGACTAATTTTGGCATCAACCAAACCAATTTGTTCGTTGGTAAGTTTTAGAAGCAGTGACTTTAAAACGGTAAACACGAATATAAAGAAATAAGTATAACATAGCGAACGGTATACGATGTGCTTCCTTTTTGACATTCTAATGTTTGCTTTAAGCCAGGGGTGGGCAACTTACGGCTGGGAGGGGGTGGGGGTTGTGGGGCACATGCGGCTCGCGAGACTTGTAGATAAAGGAAAACTACTAAACTCGCTATTAGTGAGAATGCATGGGTAAAATCAGAGTTGTAGGATTTTTCTTTACGGCGTAATCGCAATTATATGTATTTCAATGTCAAAAATTTTCTATTGACAATGAAACGGAGGAACTACTGCATGGTATAGGCCCATAACAATGCATATCTGAATTTCACTGCCATCCACTGATAAACAATGTGCATTGTTGACATGGTTGACATGGAATCTATGGCTAAACCTATGATGACACGATATGATATGATTCCTACACTGCAAAAACAGCAGAGCAACACTTAATAAACACTTTAACACTTCATTAACACTTGTATGCACAGTGAAGGAATAGTGGTGTTAATTTATAAACACTAAATAGCGTAAACACGTTAAAATATCGTGAAGATGTTTATGTTTTTAACACAAGATAGTGTTTAAAATGTGTTTTTAAACACTATCTTTTGTTAAAAAACATAAACATCTTCATATTTTAACGTGTTTTAGTGTTATTTTACTGTTTATAAATTAACACCCCTATACCTTCACTGTACAAACAAGTGTTTATGAAGTGTTAAAGTGTTTATTAAGTGTTATTCTGCTATTTTTACAAAGGTTTCCATGGATACTGCGTGGGTTCATGAGGAATAACACTAATAATTTTTTTTGTATAGTTTTCATCGGATGATCCATGGCCCGTGTGAATTATGTAGCAAAGAATGAAGTTCATTACAGGCAGACGTATAGGACTATTAAAATTTGTACAATTTAAAAAAGGTATATGGAATGTCTTCCTCGTCCAATTTTTATGCAGTCAATAAACTTTTCAAACTTTGAAACCATAGATTTTGGGCCAGGGATATAATGTACCGTACCCACGCAATCATGCAAATTTAGCAATTACGTTTACAAACTTTACAAAATAAATGCTGACAAATAATGGACAAAATTTTTTTTTACTTCAAAATCGTCTGGAAATGGCTTACTGCGCTTTGAAAATATAACTGTGCGGCCCGCGTAGTTTTTCATTGGCTATTTCTGACCCGGACAGTTAAAAAGGTTGCCAACTCATGCTTTAAGCTAATTAGGCATAAAGACGGTACTTTCAAAAAAGAACTATTTGTAACCCAAACAACATGCAATCTTTAAATATACATGTATAGAGCCTTCTGTTAATTCATATAACGTTATCTTAAACTCTGTAGTCATCCTATAGAACCTACCTTTATTGCGGTGTTAATAATAACATTATGTACAGCACCATCTTCAGCAGATATATGAAGTAACGTTTTAAACTTATACAAAATGCTATCTTCAGTAGATAGCTTGGTTAATTAATGACACATACAGCGCGTAGCCAGGGGGTGCGATGCATCCCCCATTGACAAAAAGATCCACTTTTTACGGAAAATATGATGTCCTATGTAACCAAGAAGGTCCAAAAGTCCACTTTTGCATGTAAGCAACTTTATTTAGGAAAAAGGTCCTATCTACGGGCCTGTTCGATAGTTTTGTTGTCACGTCTTAACGTGGTTATGCACTCCCAGAAATGCATTAATTAAAAGTGCAATAACTTCTTGATTATTCATGCAAGATATGTAAAACGTATACATTTTTTGGAATTGGAATTAGTCAACCAATCTAATAAAAACACAGATTTGGTGGGTAAAACACACATTTTGGAAAAAAATCACAAAAAACTATAGAAAAAGTAAAAGACCACAATTTGGCTTTTGTGTGCTTTTTGTAATCTATGCACTCCATTCCAAGAAATTTTATTTTTATCTTTTGGATATTGGCCTTATTTTTTAAATATTGACCAAATGAAGCCAATTTTGGACTAAAATTACTTTTTCAGCCAAAATGGTCATACTTTTTGGCTTTATTTGGTCAATAGTTCAAAAAATAAAGCCAATATCCCAAAACACACATAATCAAATTCAGAATCGTGACTTTTTATGTACTTATTCTATAGTGCGTTTACAACAATTTAAGGAAAATATATATTTTCAGTGATTTTCTTCAAAATTGTTGTTTTTCGGCGACGAAAATCAAAGGTTTTATGGGCGGACGGACTTTTCAAGTAGGGTTAAAGGCTTAAAATGACCCTAGAATATCATCGAAAGCTTAAAAAATCTGGCAAAAATTTGAAGATTGTTTTGCAAACATATTTTCATACCAGTATAATTATGAAAGTACCGTATTTCTGTTGGAAATTCTTGTATACATGTTTATTTAATTTTTCTTTTGTGTTCATGTTTGCTCGTATTTGCCATTGAATGCAATATGTTTATCAACTTGGGTACACTCGGTCACGTACACATTTCAATAAAAGGGAAAAACATTCACAGATTTTATGGGGATATGTCTACTAAACTTATTAGAATGTCCTTTTTTGACTACATGATGTGGTAATACATACAGTTTTAATTTAACATGAAATTTCAAATGAAATTTGCGACAACATGTTTATTTGACAAAACACCAAGTTTTGTAAACAAACTTGGATCTTATCATTTTTCATCAACTCTTACAAACAACTCAGTTAAACTTGATGGTATGTTATCTCTTAAATTGACCGATTGAAATATTTCAATCCTTTAACGATTGCTGATAGGAATCAATCTAAATATGTTGAAAAATAGATTAAAATGAATTTTTGGATTGACTCTTACTCTTTTTGTAGACCGATTTCATTTTCCATGCACAGCCAAATGGCATATGTTGCTAGTATGGTTGGAATAAGATTTAAAACTTTTTAGCGTGAATGTTTTCAATCTTTTTTCAATTGGAAAGTATTTGTCCCGAATTAAAGTCGCTGATACATTGAAAAGCGGTGGAAATCAATCCTTTCTATATAGAAAATTTAATCGAAAAAGATTCGCCCTTAGCTTTACTCGCTAAAAATTGCAATGATGAGAATCACTCATTTTGATTGATAAAAAAGATTGAAAATTCAAATCATTCGACTGAATATACAGTCAAAAAAGATTTGTCCTTAACTGCAGAAAAATCAATATTTCTGATTGAATATTCAATCGGAAAATTTAAGAGAGTTGGACTGTTAGTTGGTAATGATAGGGATTTAAATACTTTTTATTTTAAAAATGTGTTGTTACAAACCCAGTCTGATACGGTACCGTATTATAGGTTATAAATAAAGCAGCAGTCTTCATTTCATCGCTACAAACCCAATACAACAAAATGTATATAAATACAATTATGACTTATTTGGATCTTAGAAGACATATATGACAAGTTCCAGGTTTTTTATTGGAAATCACTTTTACATCAGTGGTACTCATCTATCCGATGATACATCCAAGACATTTCAATGTCTTGAATATTTAAAAAAAAATACAAACGAAACTGTCTTAAACAAACAAAAGGTACACATAATTAATATATATACAGTGAGAAAGAAAGAAAGAAAGAAAGAAAGAAAGAAAGAAAGAAAGAAAGAAAGAAAGAAAGAAAGAAAGAAAGAAAGAAAGAAAGAAAGAAAGAAAGAAAGAAAGAAAGAAAGAAAGAAAGAAAGAAAGAAAGAAAGAAAGAAAGAAAGAAAGAAAGAAAGAAAGAAAGAAAGAAAGAAAGAAAGAGTGTGGAGGGATGGTTGGAGAGAGGGGAGAGGGAGAGAGAAAGGGAGGGAGAGAGAGAGGGGAGAGAGGGAGGGATGGAGGGGAAAGAGGGAATAGAAAATGGAGGAGAGGGTAAAGAGGGAGGGGGGAGATGAGAGAGTGAGAAGCAAAACAATTAGAAAGCACAACTTAATCAAAGGTTACAAAAAGATAATTACATATCATATAGATATTACTTGTAAGTATATCTATATTACAATATGACCCATAAATGACATGCCAAAATAAGTTTCCCTCAAACCTAACACAGAAATGGACAATCCTGATTAATCTATTTGCGGATCTAACACAGAAATATGTACGGGTCACCGTAAGACAAAATTTGTGCAAAAAATGTAAATTCAAAATCTCTGTATTCTCCAAAAGAAGATATAGATCTTCTCTGGTTTCCCTTTAAAACATAATGCAGGCATAATGGGGATACATTCTGAAAACACAAAGAAGAAACAATGTGACCTTGACAGATTCGAACCATAAAGTGTTGTCGTGCTTGAACCATCATGAAAATAAAGTTTAACACAGTGCAACAAGTTAAACTCAATTTACCCTTGCTGAGAAATGGGCGAATCCATGTTATTGTTTACTGGGTCAGAGGTCAATCATTGTCATGCAGATAAATTTGTATTGTTTGGCTCGACCCGGGAACCAATGGATTTTTCGCGGGTTTCGGGCGTGATTAGGTGGTGATTTATTCACTGTTGGTTTGGTATTGGACACGACAACAACAAAAATCTTCCCACCCACCGCTCCCTGTGTGGACATGTGAGAAGGAAGTAAAATATAATTATGTGTGACAGTAATGAGATAATGACCTGTATAAATACAGATATATTTTATCTACTACATGGTAGTGTGTTAAATAGCTAATTAAAGCATTCAAGTGTGTGTATGTTTAAAATGAAAAATCAAGAATTATGGTCCCTGTAGATAAGGAGGGAGGAATAAAGAGTTGACGCCAATCATTAAAATTACATGTGACTTGCAATTAATTTCCCTTTCTCAGTTCTTCAAAGATCCAATGTACACTGTTTAATTAGATCATGTGTTCAATATGTTGCTACATAATTTTTTATATAATTGTTCTGTATCAACCTTTTTAGGATGATAGTTCAAGAGGGAAAGTAAGTCGTCAAAACTATATATTTCTTAATATGTACAGGAATTGACAATCGTATTGTTACATGCAGGCACAGGTGTCATCAAAAACAGTAAAGTAGTCTTTATAAGGTCAAAGACTTCACACAGTAAGCAAAAGAAAATAATGCTGGGTTTTGAATTATCTTTTCTGTATTTATTTATTATGATATATGTACATGTCATAGAATGCTAACATTAATACTTTATCCTTTGTAACTTCAGGTCGATCACCTGTTGAGAGTCTCGAGAATTGTTCCACTCGGGAGCGTCTGACCTGTATGCACCAGTACCGTAATTTATTGTTGAGTTTCCAGCCATTATATTTGATTTAATGATCCAAGGGTTCGGGGTCAAACGCTCAGAATTTGAGCTTCGGGTGGCGGCTACCCGAATGCAAGTTTGGATCACGTGTTGGTTTATCCAAAACGAGATTTCTCTGCGCCTTTGGTCGTTGTATCGCTAGAGTCTTGGGTTGGGTATTGTTCGCTCGATTAGAGAATCTCATATTATATATTTTGCTATAGTACGGCTGAGAGTGTAGGTACTTGATGCGGGTCCTAAACAAAAGTCAATAAATGGTTGTCGTGTCTGATTGCCAACATGCATGCAAATTTTGCGTCCGAGTGTTTGTCAATTTCTCTGTCTTAGGGTAATTGTAATACAGATCCGACACGTATACATTCATTGTGTGCAGGTATCAGAGGAATTGCCTCGCTGAACAACCTTTGTGAAACTTCTATTTATAGCAATTTTGAGAAAACTATATGTTTGGATTTTTGCGAAATTGTAGTCAACACAATTTGCTACACATTTTGCAGGGTTGGTTTTTTTTTGAAAGAGAAATTACAAGAAGACATGCCACAAAATGATTCAGCTTTTACTGAGAAAACTAAGGTTTCACTTACGATAGAGCTCAAGGACATCGTATGCACCACTTTCTAAACATATTTAAAACCTATTCCCATATTAAATCATAAAACTATAAACATTAAGTTAAATTCACAGCTAGAAACAACAAGGTCGTGTCTTCCATAGGGGGTGTATGGATTTCAACTGGAATAGCCTAACTTATTGCAAGGTGCTGTTTAACTACACTGTATAAATCAAAGTGTTTACGGTTTCTGTAAAGGTATAGGACACCTAAACACCAAAGTAAACGGAAAGTAAATGCACATGTAAACATTTGATGTGCTTACTTTCTAAACAATTTTGAAAGTAAACATGCTGAATGTTTAGAATCTAAATACTCTCATATGTTTACTCTTTGTGTTTATGTGTTTACTTTGTGTTTACTTTGGTGTTTAGGTGTCCTATACCTTTACTGTGTAAATGAACACTTAAACACCTTGCAGTGTTTAAAAAGTGTTACAGAAACCCTAAACACTTGGATTTACATATCTTGGTGTAGACTTGGATTTACAGTGTAGGAATATTGCCAACACTAACCAAAACTCCATGCCACAGTGTTGTGCATCAAATATAATAAACATGACTTTTAAAGTATGTTTAGTTAATAATTATAATTATATTTATATTCATATAAACAAAATGATAATAGTGACAGTAAGCCACAAAGAATAATATAGGCCTTACAATTATTACACACATTCCTCTTAATAAAAAAAATAGTACAAATTACTCAAAATTACTTAAAGGTGGTTCGTATGTCATTGCGTTGATCTCACCAAGACCCTAAATTAAAAAAAACAACTCAATTTTGAGTAAAATGGGAACGGAGGAACAAAATGAGTCAAATTCACTGCAAAAACAAGTGTTTATATTTAAACACCATATTGTGTTTATCAGAGCAACACTTAATAAACACATAATTCATGTTAATGGTCTAACACTAATGTTAATGGTTCTAACACTAATGTTCATAAATTAACACTTGGTGTTATATTACAAACATTAGTGTTTGTAATATAACACCAAGTGTTAATTTATGAACATTAGTGTTAGACCATTAACATGAATTATGTGTTTATTAAGTGTTGCTCTGATAAACACAATATGGTGTTTAAATATAAACACTTGTTTTTGCAGTGTTGAACTCAATATGGATTAAATTGTATACTCGTGTAAATTTAATCAATAAGTTCCATTAAAGGGCAGGTCTATTGCAAAAACAAGTTTATCTCTATTCGAAGAGAATAATTATTACATTACAAGTTGACACTTGTTGCAATTTTTTGTGCGTATTTCTCCTGAAAAAGGAGAAATTGTGTGGGTAAAGTTCAGCCTCGTACGTGTTCTTCCCCCGTTTGAAGGGTACGTGTTCTCCCCCTTTTTTTTTTGGCTGATGACGTAGGTAAATGAAGCGGACACTTTATCATGCTCTCATCATACAATCACAATCACTTTGACAAGTTTGACATTAGCAACAATGAGTTGTACTATCACTTACCATAACAATGCTGCATAACAATATGCACACTATTGTTCTCATTTCGGGAACAAAACCCACGACGTCACCGTTTTTCTAGGCCAAATCTGTCTTGTTCGAAGGAACTCACCGCTTAAATTGGTTTTGGCGGAATATCAATTTTAAACGTCTTATTTGCCCAAAAAAGGAGTCATTTTCATTGTCCTCGTAATATAGCTTACCAATGATAGGGCATTTCGTAATCCACAGCCTCATCCCCCCACTTTTCTAAAAAAAAGTTGAGATTTTTATACCACTGGATACCCCTGGCTACATAATGTTTATGTACCAAATATCCCCAAATTTGAATTTCGTTCTGGTGCATCAGAACGAAATTACAACACATTGTCTATGGAGCAGTGTAATACACACATAATCATTCATGACTCGCAAACACTTGTTGCAATTTTTTGTGCGTATTTCTCCTGAAAAAGGAGAAATTGTGTGGGTAAAGTTCAGCCTCGTACGTGTTCTTCCCCCGTTTGAAGCGTACGTGTTCCCCCCCCCCCCCCCTTTGGCTGATGACGTAGGTAAATGAAGCGGACACTTTATCATGCTCTCATCATACAATCACAATCACTTTGACAAGTTTGACATTAGCAACAATGAGTTGTACTATCACTTACCATAACAATGCTGCATAACAATATGCACACTATTGTTCTCATTTCGGCAACAAAACCCACGACGTCACCGTTTTTCTAGGCCAAATCTGTCTTGTTCGAAGGAACTCACCGCTTAAATTGGTTTTTGCGGAATATCAATTTTAAACGTCTTATTTGCCCAAAAAAGGAGTCATTTTCATTGTCCTCATAATATAGCTTACCAATGATAGGGCATTTCGTGATCCACAGCCTCATCCCCCCACTTTTCTGAAAAAAAGTTGAGATTTTTATACCACTGGATACCCCTGGCTACATAATGTTTATGTACCAAATATCCCCAACTCTGAATTTCGTTCTGGTGCATCAGAACGAAATTACAACACATTGTCTATGGAGCAGTGTAATACACACATAATCATTCATGACTCGCAAACGCAAAATCCGAATCAACTGAAATTTTGGGAATAAGCTTTTTTCGTGGATATCCACTGAAAAATGTCATAAAAAGAGAAGGCTAGGATCACGAAATCCTCCTTTAATTTCCATCAATATCGAGTTCCATTTGACTCATTTTGTTGCTCCGTTCTCCTTTTGCTCAACTTTTGGTAATTTTTTTGCAATAAACACATTCAGAATAAACTTTATTAAAATACATTTCTCTTTTGATTTTGTATTATATATACATTTATACATACTCAAAATAGATTTCCTCCAACCTGTTTCATATTAAAAGTATAAAAATATTTTCGTTTACAATTGTTGTTAACATCCAAAAATGTAATAATACCTATACCTGATAGCATTATACACAAATACATAAATGGGAAAGCAGTAACTTTGGCCAATTTTTAGACCAAAATTTTGGATTTTTCAGATTTTTTTGTAAGTTTATGAGAGCATAACAAGACTATCCGTCGATGGATCTTATTTCATTTTATTTTATTTTATTTTTTAAACTATTAATTTCTTTTATTTCTTATTGTTTTTCATCCGGCGATTTCTAGCATATAAGAATGTAAAAATGTTTCAATAGTAACATGTACACATTTAAAGCCTGTAAATGCGGTAGATAATTTATTTAATTCGTGTGATTTATAAATCCATGGATAAACATTTACTACCTGCACGATTAATTTGCAATTGAAGCATTTCTAGACTTCAAATGCGATTTTTAGATTTAAAGCAAATAAACTGTCAGAAAGACCAAGTTAAAAGGGCATTTCGTGATCCACAGCATCATCCCCCCACTTATCTCAAAAAAAGTTGAGATTTTTATATCACTGGAAATCTCTGGCTTCATAATGTTTATGTACAAAAAATTTCTTGCAGATTAATTCGTTTAGCAAAGATATCGTGAAATTTGAACTTCGTTCTGGTATACCAGAACGAAATTACAACGCATTGTCTATCATGTCTATGGAGCAGAGTAACACACATTATCATGCATAACTCGCAAACGTAAAATCGGAATCAATTGAAATTTTGGGAATTAAGCTTTTTTCGTGGATATCTACTGAAAAATGTCATAAACAGAGGATGCTAGGATCACGAAATACTCCTTTAAGCATTAATTACTGGAGTAAACTAAGTAAGTATTTTTAATTAAAACAAAGGACCTCTTAAGTTCCATATGCCATTTACAATTTGAGAGACACGTGATGTAAAAGTAAAATAAAAGCCATATTATCTTTAAAGGAGTATTTCGTGATCCTATTTTCAGTACATATCCATGAAAAAAGCATATTCCCAAAATTTCAGTTGATTCCGATATTGCGTTTGCGAGTTATGCATGATTATGTGTATTACACTGTTCCATAGACAATACGTTGTAATTTTGTTCTGGTGCACCAGAACGAAATTCTAATTTCACGATATCTTTGTTAAACGAATTAATCTGCAAGAAATATTTTGTACATAAACATAATGTAGCCAGAGGTTTCCAGTGATATAAAAATCTCAACTTTCTTTGAGAAAAGTGGGGGGATGAGGCTGTGGATCACGAAATGCCCTTTTAAGTCTATAAACATAAAATATCATTTAAAATAAACACAATCTAAGAATTAAAGAAAAATCAAAAGTGAAATAACTTTGAAAAAAGGACGAGGAAAATGATTTTGACAAAAAAAGATTGCACATGTATAACAAAAAAAAAATGAGATATTACCTATCTTAAAATATATTTGTTTTCAAAAATTACTTATAGTTAACATTATGTGCATGGGATTTTTTTGCGTGCATGTACGTGTACTCCAAACTGTACAAATGACTGCATAATTTATGGTGTACATTGTAATTTCTCATTCTTCATATGGGAAACTCATTGAAATGGAATATATACCAATTACTTCAGATGGAAAAGCAATTACAATAATTATCTTATACAATAATCATCACCAGCTTATTTTGTCTGTTTGCTTTTATATAATCATTGTACTTATAACTAAATTAGCTGTTGTACTGATATTGCGAAAACAGACGTCCTGATTTCACGTTTCACTAGTGACGAGTTGCACTGCCGTATGAAGTAATTTGCCGCAGACCTCGATTGATTCTTGACCCGTGATTGTAAAGTGCATTATGTTGTGACGTACCGCTTAAAGTGGGAGGGTGTAGGGGGTGTGGGGGTAGATGATGGTGGATGGGTGGGGTGTGTTTGTGGGTGGGAGGGGTACACAGGTCACAGGTGTGTGTTTGTGCTTTTTGACAGTTTATTGCATGAGAGTGAAAGTTTATTAAACAATGATATTCCGAGATGAAGTAAAACTGCATTTAATATACTTAATTATATTTTGTAGAATTAATTTCAAAACACCAAGATAAGGGTGGATGTAGGGGTGAGTAGATGGGGTGGGTTGGGGTGAAGGGGTGTCATCATTTGAAAATTTGGACCTTTTGTATTGAAGATATACATTTTCCCTAAAAATCCTAAAATTGTTAGTGTTTATTTTTTGGGGGATGTATATCTTCAATACGAAAGGTTAAAATTTTCAAATGATGGACGGCTTTATCATTAGATTAATAAAGTTTACTTCGAAGACTGTTACATATCAAAAATATCAATTTTATTTGCCATAAAATTTGTATTATATCCCGAATTAAAAAAAAATCAAAATTATCTGATAACTGACGGACATTCCTCGTATTCAGAATGCAATTTGGTGTATCTAATGTGCTCTAAGGTCCCACAAAAAATACGGTGAAATGTTGCTATCCGATTCTTAAGGGATGGGGTATGAACGTTTGGACAGTATTTATTGTGGGACATTAGAGCACATCAGACATATCGAATTGCATTCTGAATACGAAGAATGTCCTTCTGATATTAAATAATTTTGATTTTTTGAAATTCGCAATGTAATACACATTTTATGGCAAATGATTAAAAATTGATATTTTTGATATTTAACAGAACTCGAAGTATACTTTATAAATCTGATGATTTATACTTAAAGTGTATGTAGATGGGATAAAAAGCCGACGATCAATTGAAAATTTTGACCTTTCGTATTGAAGATTGAAGATTTTTTTCTCCCAAAACACCAACAAAAATAGGTCTTTTTTGGAAAAATTCCATATCGTCAATATGAAAGGTCAAAATTTTCAATTGATCGTCGGCTTTTCCTCCCAGCTACATACACTTTAAGGATATATTATTAGATTTATAAAATTTACTTCGAGGACTGTTATATATCAAAAATGTGAAAAATATCAAATTTTAATAATTTGTCATAAAATTTGTATTACCGTATATCGTTAATTTCAAAAATGAAAATTATTTGATATCAGAAAGACATTCTTCGTATTCAGAATGCAATTCGATATGTCTGATGTGCTCTCATGTCTCACAAAAATACTGTTGAAACGCTCATTCCAGATCCCTTAAGGTGGTACTACACCCCTGGCAAATTTTGTGCCTATTTTTGCATTTTTCTCAAAAATTATAGCGTATTGGTGACAAGTAAGATATGAATATTATAGGGGCAAGGACTACCTCTGCTGCACTGGAAATTTTATTTCAGCACAGACAACAGTTGTGGAGTTACAGTCAAAAATGAGGGAAACCCAATATTTGATCAATAAATCAATAACTACTTGCCTTGAGTTGCTTAATTTTCAGTGCAGTAGTTGTAGTCCTTGCCCCTATAATATACATATCTTACTTGGCACTAACGCGCTATAATTTTTGAAAAAATGCAAAAATAGGCAAAAATTTGGCCAGGGGTGTATTACCACCTTAAAGTAGAATGAAAATAAAACATGTTATATGCTAATAATGTCTTTATGTATGCTATGCACATCATTCGTACCATTATTCATTGATCTGGCCACAAAATCAAATTTACAACTTTATGTTGCATCGATTTGCATAAACTTGTTTTTCAGTATATTGTATACAAATGTTTTGAGAATTATACCAAGAGGCACTTACCAAAATGGTATCAACAGAAGTATATGCTAATGAGATGTGGGCGATAGGGAGAGGGAGTTCTGGAAGGAGGGTATGAAAACTTCAGAATATGCAAATTGTTCCTTGTTCTCCTCGCTCCGCAAAGGCACGAAATGTATCTGGAACATTTATTCATTGATTTAGAGCTAGTGAAATGAAATTGGTTTTATTTTCAAAACTGGTAAAAGGAGGTCACGAGTATTTATAATGAAATTACTTTAGACTAAGGGTCTGTTGTCTTTTAAAAAGTTAATATTCACATTGCAAGCTTGTTGTATTTTCAAAACTGGTGAAAGGAGGTCACGAGTATTTATAATAAAATTACTTTAGACTATAAGTCTATTATTTTTGATATCAGTTAATATTAATGCAAGATGCAAGCTAGTTTTATTTTCAAAACTGATGGAAGGTCGCGAGTATTTATAACAAAATTACTTTGTACTATTAAGTCTATGTCTTTATATAACTATAAGGTAATATTCACATTGCAAGCTTGTTGTATTTTCAAAACTAGTGGAAGGAGATCGCGAGTTTTTATAATAAAATTACTTTGGACTATTAAGTGTATTATCTTTGGTTCAAAACTGGTGGAAGGAGGGTACAAGTATTTATAATGAAATTACTTCGGACTATAGGGTAGACGAGGTATTGATGGTCGAAGCAACCTAAAAATCGATTTTCATTATCTAGATCAATATATTATTGAAAATTAACACCTTGATGTTTTGCAAAAGTTCATTCTACAAATCGTATACTTTGCAAACTTGCTTAATTTATTGTTGTTAATGAGTTATGTACGTGTACGTTTTACAAAAGTGTTGTTGTTTCAGCTCTCTTTACAACGTAACTCAAGAACCGCAGCACCTATAAAAGTATATCTGTGATATTTTAATTCTTCTACACGCTCGCTACGAATTGAGCAATGCAGTTTTTGCCAAAGCTCACTACCATTCGTAAGATGCTGTGAACTACCAAATCACAACAGTTTAAAATAATTAATAACCTTAAGTCTACTGTCTTTGGTATTATGTTAATATTCTTGATACAATTTGGTTTTGTTTTCAAAACTGGTAAAAAGAGGTAGCCAGTATTTATAATGAAATCACTTTGGACTATTAAGCATGGTAAGTCTGATTATTCAGTTAATATTCATAGTGCAAGCTTGTTTTATATTCAAAACTGGTGGAAGTATGTCGCAAATATATATAATAAAATTACTTTAGACTATAAGTATATTATTTTGGTATAAGTTGCAAGCTTGAGTCTATTTTCAAAACTACATGGTTTCCACCGCGAGTACTCTTCTGCAACATAAAAAGTTTGAGATGGTTTCGCAAAATACCAAGAGCTATCTCAAAAACCACTGAGCCAATACTATTAAGGGGTTGTTTGGAATGACAGGTGAGTCAGGGGTCAAAAACAAATTTTTACCTTTTGACCTCAGCACATGTGTATGTATGATCTGCCATACAAAAATTAAAAAACAATACCTCAAAGTATCATTTTTAATGTTTTTTGTCATAATCACGCTTTTCTACAAATTTCATCTGTTTGTACCGGGGCGTGTCTGTTGCCAGGTAGGCCTACATGACAGCATAGACACACGTTACAACCTTGAATAATAATACAGAATTGTGACGTTATATTCTTCTTAACCTATCTTAGAACTGTCTATTATTTCAATTGTTATACTGTTCTGGTTGGTTTATTGCATATACTGTATAGAAATTATGCAATATGACGTCGAGCATGACAGAGTCATCTTCATTCAAATAAAATTCAGGTACCCGTAAGGTACCACGGAGCAATTCGCACGATAATACAATAAAACAGATGAAAGGTATGAATGGTTGTGGAATCGAATTGCAGACCTGTCCCACTGTCACCTTAGAACTGCATCTCGTAGGCAATGGTAGGTAATAAACCAACCGGAACGGTATAACAATTGAAATAACATCATGTCTTGGTCTCAATTCAAGATGTGCAATTTGGACACACCTACTCGTTGGCTGATTTATACTTCAACAGTTCCTCAAAGCGATATCAGAAAAGCCACTATCTCATTGTTCATTGGCCCGCAGTATGCGCTCGCCCCGGGGCACTCAACTTTAGAATTGATGGGTATATGTGCCTACAAGCTTCGCGAAGTAGGCGCATTAGGCGCATATCAGTACAAAACGTTGGGGTTTTTTTATTTAAAAAAAGGGTCATTATGTACAATCAAAATGAAAAAGGGGTCATTGGGTATAATATTTTGAAAACTGAAGGTGCCTGGTCATCGGGTATAGTCGGCTTCAAAAGAGGGGCATATATTGACAGGCACATACCGTCACCTCTAAAGTTGATGCCCCCGGTGCTCGCATTATATTTTGTTCATGGCTCGGCTTTTAAAACTCCCACACATCACAATAAGGCTATTGAAAAGTGTATAGAATAGCTAATGATAGACCGGTCCCTGCGATTAGTCGCGGACCCGAGCGACAATATAGTAAACACATCGAGTTTATAACACAAGTGACAGTAGTCGTGAATTATGGAGGGTTTCATTGAACTTCTACCAGCAAAATATGGAATAATACTAACACAAGACACCAATCGAGATGATGATACCAGCCATAATGGAAGGCTTGTATTTGACCTTCTTATGAATCCAATTTCGTGGCGAGAAGTTAAAAAGGTAATGTATATTTCAAGAAATTTGGGTTCAAAAATTCCGTATCAGCTCGTATCATCAATTCCGTAAATATGGCGTATAGAGGCACAACTTGACAATACACTGAACTATTTAAACGTAAAGGACGCACTGGATACACATAAATTTGTGTTTCCTTGCTGGCGGAATAGTTGCAAAACTCTTTTTTGTCAAATAAGTTGGACAATTTATGAATTATGATTGGCAAAATAGCGAAAGGAAATAGACTTTTCCAACCATGTAAAACTACACTGGGTTGTTGACATGGTCGACATACATTAAGGCATACGCATGTTCCTAAAGTAGGAGGTAAGTATTATAATTAATTGTTTAAAGTGCTCAACATACCAGCAAAAAGTCATAGGGTCATCAGAGTACAGGGACTTTGTGAAATACTGGGTACAAAAAAAAAGTGCGTGAGCCGATATGCAACATCAAATATAAAAGCCGATTTACATAATTTCCCATGACCTTACAGAAGTGATCGCGCTCAAATATAAAACTATAGAGTTTGGTCCTTGATATGCACCATCAATTGTGTACTTGTGATCAATATTGCTAGGCAAACAATCACAGCAAACATGCCAAAATCCTCCCATTTCTCCTCCATTTACACACATATAAACCCATCCCTTAAAGCTTGTTTGTACTCATTTTGATGCACTTTTTTTTATGTTGATTCCAAATATGATCATGCAAATGTATAATTCTGATTTTTTTTTTTTATGAATTTATAAAAGATTTAAAAATTGAACTTATCGTCTGCAGTCAACACCCGTGTGGTGAATATCAAAACATTGTCTTGGAACGAAATTAGGCTAAATCCTTCAGTCCTTCAACATCTACGCACGGTCATTGGGTTGTGCTGATGGTGAGAATAAGGCAACGTGAAGGATTATGGGTAAAAAAGGCCCTTCCATTAGAGGCCTGAAGGATACAGGCTAGAACGAAATACCATTACCATTGAACTCTATCTGCAATGCAAACAAAATGACTAAACATTTTTCAGTGGACCACTGTCATGTTTTAAGGTGTATTTGAAAGTGCTTTTTAATTTTTCTTACAAAATGCAAATTGTTCGTGACATGTCATTATAATAAATTAATAAATTAAAATGTTTTCTTCCTCTTCTTTTTCTTTAAATTCATGGAAGTAATCAACTGAGCTTACGTTGTATAGACCTTTTTCCCTCTATCCCACAATGCACTATTCCAGGGGGGTATGACGTAGCTCATTAACCTCATAGATCGTGTGCATCCGATGGTCTTTGCCAGGCCTTTGCAATTATTTTGTCTTAATATGGGCATACTGATTCCATATATGCGGATTATCGTAAAGGCCATCGATGTTACTAATTATGCAATTATTGAATACACGAGTGATGCAGTTACGGAGCGATGCAGAACATCTGTGTAAGAGATTTAGGTTTACGTCTTATTTTCATCTCCGAAAAAAAAGTGAAACAGACGCCGACAAAATATCACTGCGTGTCCCGTCATGAGTTTTTCACCATTAGGTCTATAAAATGTATACAAAGTTAGGTTTCAATAGCAGGAAACTTTTTGGTGAGGACACCATGCCCATAAGGCATAGAAATGTTGTTTTTTGCCCCCGAAAGGTATTAGTGATCGTGGCGCCATTATCATCATTATCGGGGATTCCTTTTTTGTGATGAAGGCACCAGTTGAAATGTCCGTATTCCAGAATGTAATGAACACAACTCTGTACTCCCCCGGGGAGATGATGTATTTTGCGACACTCATACCCCCCTGGAATAGTGCATGATGGGAAAGAGGGAAAAAGGTCTATTTGAGTGGCTACGGTATCGCACCTTATCTTAGGTGCATCTTCAGACCGACTTATGATCTTGTGACAAGACGGTGATTTTGAGGTAATAGAGACCTTGCGAAATGAAGTTACTTTAACTTTAACTTGGTTTAATCCTCTAGACGTTAAAGTTAAAGTTAAAGTAACTTCATTTCGCAAGTTCTCTACTGATTGCGAGGATTCTGCCGTGTTTACACTTTTGGACAGTAAAAATCACACCATCCACGATAAGGACGTTGTGATTTTAGACCAATCGCGTCACCAGTGGCGTAGCCAGCCTTTTAGTGTGAGAGGGCAAAGCCAAATGTTACTTCCCATTTGTCAATATTTCGTTCCATTTTTAGTCCGTAGAATGAACATGATACTATTCTCATTGCCGTCCTCATTTTCATCACTAAATATTTCTGTGGATGACAAGTTGCCACCTTCCTGCTCCCCTCCCATCTATATACACCACTGAGCGTTACGGAAACGATGTATGTCAAGAAAGAACATCCCCTCAACAGGGGAGACGGCCTTCGCCACTACACTGAAAAAACAACAGAGCAGAGCAACATTTAATAAACACTTTAACACTTCATAAACACTTGTTTGTACAAGAAGTGTTTAAATACATATTTATAAACACTATCTTGTGTTAAAAATGATAAACATCTTCATATTTCTAAACGTGTTTTGGTGTTTATAAATTAACATCCCTATACCTTCACTGTACAAATAAGTGTTTATGAAGTGTTAAAGTGTTTATTAAGTGTTGCTGTGCTGTTTTTGCAGTGTATGTGGCAGGGGTACGGGACTACAATATCCTGTAATCAAAAACATTCGTAAGAAGTTTGCCTCAAAATCAACGAGATTTGGCAACACCGTCTTGTCACAGGTCGTTGACCAATTGTGACGTGTCATGTCAAAAGGAGACCCTTTTGGGCATGATGGTAAATGGCGAAATAGCCAAATATTCGCCTGGGGTGATTTTTTCACAATTTGGGTTTGTTGCGAATTTGTGATGTTATTAATGTTTAAAATATATTCTGATAGTTTCAGACCGGAATATAACTGGCATCTTGTATTTTTTGAGATATTATTCAAGGTAATTCCTACTCTCAACATTGTCAATAATATTTTTACAGGCCGATATCTCAATTTCCAATTTTATGTATAGGATAATGGCCAAGGATTAGAACGTGAGTGGGTAAGAATGGCTGAGCCGCGGAGCGGCGAAGCCATTCTTACCCACTCACGTTCTAATCCGCGGCCATTAACCGACTTAATACACATGCACCTATGACGTCGCGCTATTGTTTTACCGCTCCATTATTTTTCACGAATGGAGTGTTATTGAAATAGGTTGCTCTTTACAAATTGATCAATTACTCATTGATGCCGGACAATACACTAATATAATGATCGTACTAAATTTTAGGTGCGAGTGCAAAAATAGTCCGACTCAGCTTTATGTAAAATTTCTATAGAAATACCCATCATATCACGATCCAGGTGTTTAGTTCAAATCATCCGTAACCACCTTCTTGAATTATAAAGATTTAAAATGTTTGTTACACAAATTGAATAAACGTAGATTCGTAAAATCATTAAAGTGATTAGACCATCAATAGTTCTTTATGCCCACTTCTAATGTATTAACTGTTGAAGTAGTTGCGTTTAGGTCTCTATTTTGCATAATAAGGAAAATTGGCAAAAGGTCATATAGCATGTATAGGCTCATATGAAATGGTCATTACAGTTGTCAACCTCAAGAAAACTACACCTATCGCTATACCTGAGCAATGATACTCTTCTCTGTGAATCGAGTTTACGATTTTGGAACAACCATGCAATTATGGACACTATTGTTTATCATGGATAATTTTGTGATGGAATCATTCCGAGGATATATATCGTTGATTCGCAGCAGAAGGACCAAAATCAGGTACGAAAAGGTACGAAAATTTTTAATGTACTACAACACATTTTACCTAGGCCTATTATTGTCCTTGAACTTTGTCGGCAAAAAACAAAACAAACTTCGCCGCCTTCGACGCGAAATAAAAGCCACCTCAACTTCCAGTCCCCTTCCGAAATCAAATGGAGCGTCCCTAACATTGTAATATTTAATTACCGTAAAATGGGGGTAACTTCGGTAAGCGGGGTAACTTTGGTCGTTCAAATATATTTTTTAAATGGTCATATTTCCGTACAGCAATATTGTTTTTAGTCATATTTGGTCTCAATTTGTTAAGAAATATATTTGGAAGAAGTCGCTTATGTCCAATTTCTTTGAAAGTTACGAAAATATTGGCATTTTTGACCAAAATGAGCATTTTTTACATTTTTTTCAGACAAAATAAAAATCGATATTTGTGAGCAAGGATGCGTGCTTGCTTAATTTTGCATGGGGACAAATGTCACAAAAAACAAAACCTTGCCCATATACAGCGAAGATCAATTTTTTTCATTTTCTTTTCTTCATGGAATGTAATACTCTGACCAAAGTTGCCCCAAATGCGGGGTAACTTTGGTCAGGCTATTTTCAACCCCTAGGGCACCCTTTCAAAATTATTCAAAATCTTTTTCAACTTCAAGGTGTAGAAGGAACCCTAACGTCATAAAAAGAGATAATTAGAAATATATTTGGTTTTGTTTGGAAGCAGTGGTTTAAAAACTCTGAAAAGTGCCCAAAGTTACCCGTTTTACGGTATCGGATAGGCCTACTGATCGATGTAAGTAAATATTCAAGCATGCCAAAATACCATCAGATGAAACATCAGATATACTAATGACAAATAAAAATTATACAGAAAATAGACCTACTGTGGCTTTTATCATTATTAAACATGCCCGAAGAGAACGATTTGAAAATAAACAGATTCATAGGCCTAAATACATTGATACAGAATGTGTATTATGTATATGTAGCAATGTTGCCCAAAATATGACAAATTATTATGTAGGGCCTAAGCCACTGAAAACGTATAAAAATATAAAGAAGGAAAAAAAATGTTATAAAAAACAGTAAGCGTAGAAAGAAAAAGTAAAGGCCTACGAAGTAAAGCCTAAGTGAGGGTAAAACACATCTTGCATAATAAGTACAACGTACTTAGCCAACAATTTAACCTGCCCGTTTTGATCTTGACTTACTTTTCACAGATTGCATTGTAAGGGCTCGGATAGCGACGTTTTTACGTATTTTTTTTGTGGCACCTAAGAGCAAATCAGACACATCCTTCTGATATCAAATAATTTAGATTTTTATTAAATTCGCGATACAATACACATTTTAAGGCAAATTATTAAAAATTGATATTTTTGAAATTTAACAGTCCTCAAAGTAAATTGTATAAATCTAACGATATGCAGTAAATAGTAGGAAGTTGGGTTGAACAGCCGTCAATCATATGAAAATTGTGACCTTCATTATTAAAGATATAGATTTTTTCCTCAAAACACTAAAAATGTAGGTCTTTTTGGAAACAAATGTTTAAGTTCTATATGAAAGGTCAAATTTTCAATTGAGTCGGCTTTTCATCCCAGCTACATAGGCCTATAGTTTAATTACATATCATTAGATTTATAAAGTTTACTTCGAGGACTGTTAAATTTGGAAAAATATAAAAAATATGAAATTTTAATAATTTGTATTATATCGCGAATTTCACGAAATCAAAATTATTATTATTATTAGATATAGGGACAATCCTCGTATTCAGCATGCAATTCGATATGTCTGATGTGCTCTCAGGTCCCATGACAATACTGTGCAAATGTTGCTATCCGCTTCCTCAATTTATTGTATTAATGAAAATCATTTTCTTCTTGTTTTTCGTATCATTGTTTTGCATGAACGAAGTGATGATAACAATACCGCACTTTTCGCAAATACTTGCTTTTCAAGAGTGCAATTGATATTAACACTACATTCGTAAATGCCAGTACTTTTTCCCTGAAAAGTATTTGCTTTTCAGAGAAAAGAGAAAGGCATTTACGAATGGCGTGTTATTGTGATCATCGCTCCATTCGTGGAAAATAATGGAGCGGTAAAACAATAGCGCGACGTCATAGGTGTGTATTAAAATACCATAACTTACGAACTCAATATCTTCATTTAGGAATGTCCAATATTATTGGGGAAAACGGCATTGTGGAGCAAAATATATCTATATTTTAGATATGTAAAAAACTGAAAATTGATAACCTGCCCAAAAGTGTCTCCTTTTGACATGACACGTCACAATTGCTGCCAAATCAACATCAGCTTGAAGATGCACATAGGATAAGGTGCGATACTGATAGATTAAACGCGAGTCCAGTTGACTAGTTTTATGAGTTTCAATTAATTTATAATTATACCTGGATGAATGACAACCAAAACATGTAACGTGCTCATTATAATGTAATGTTTTCGTTGTTTATTTTGTTTTGTTGTTTTTGTTGTGTTTTTTTTGCGAGGGAAATCAAAACCTTTAAGGAAATGCTGTCTTTTCGTCATAACTCTAATGTAAGAAAAGTTTGAACAAAATAAAAGTATGCATATTCTGAAAATCGTATGAGCCACAGTGATTAGCCAATGTGTCTTATTGCTATTTTAAAACTTACTCTTTTTTATATAGTTTATAACGATAATCGGGTTAATTTATGGAAAACCCTCTCCACGCTGGTGTCGGCTGCAGACGACAAGTTTCAAATTTTCTTTAAAAATTCAAAAATTTCAGAATTGTACATTAACATGATCCTATTTGGCATAAGCATGAAAAATGCATCAAAATGAGTACAAACAAGCCTAGTATTGGTTCAGTGGCTCTTGAGATAGCTCTTGATATTTTGAGAAAATATCTCAAAACTTAAACTTTTATGTTAAAAAGTCTATGACTAGCACGCAATCCATATAAACATCAATTTTAATGTTACAATCATGAGACATGAATATCACTACCAAGATAAAAGGGCGTATCAAAACACAAGCATATGAATATGATACCCTCTTTTGTTATGAATGTTGATTTGTTTGCTTTCGGTATAATGTTCTTGTAATTGCAAATACAGCATTATGAAAACACTATCTTTGATAAGTGGTAGATTATTGGAGACGTTTTCTTTTGAATATACAATGCCAGTAGGTTTAATTTAGAATTGATGTAATCGCGGTAATGTCATTTAAAGGGGCTTTAAGGTGGTACTACACCCCTTAATAAATTGTGTGACTAATTTTTGCATTTTGCATTTTTCTCAAAAAATAACTACACACTGCAAAAGTTATGTATATTATAGGGGCAAGGAATCCAATTACTTCACTGAAATTTCAGTGATTCTAGACAAGTGGTTCATTATGTTAAGAAATGAGGCACATTCTATAGCGATACCTCTTTTCTTATCATAAATAACGTACCGCTTGTCTTGAGTCACTGCAATTCCAGTGTAGTAACTGGATTCCTTTCCCCTATAATATACATAACTTTTGTTACCAGTGTGTTAATATTTTTTGAGAAAAATGCAAAAATTTAATTTATCAAGGGGTGTATAGTACCACCTTAAGGAAGGGATTGGTATTTGAAAGATTTTAATTTTTCTTCTTTTTCTTCTTGTGCACTTAAACACCATTAATAACATTTTTCAGTGTTAATAATAAAACACTTTAACATTTTCAGAGGATGCAATTAACACTCTATCGACAAAATCATGTTGAAGTGTTAAATATTATTACAACACTGAAACGAGATATGGTGGGGTGGAGTGCTGAATAAGTTTTAATAATATAACACTATAGTGTCATCGTCTTCTATATTTTGCGTGTAATGTAATGTATATGGACAAAATATGTTCGACATCATTCGCTAAAGGTTAGAAAAGGTTGCCAAAAATCGTTTAAATGTCGGGTTATAAAGGGTATATAAAGGGTATAAAACGTTTTCAATACATTTAAAAACATTTTTGATAAACTCCTGCAAATATTCTAATATAGTGTTATTGAAGTGTTGACAAAATATTTGGCAAAAAATGTTTGCAAAAGAATATTTTACAATAACATTTTGAAAATATTTTTAAAATAGTTTTGTAGTGCTTTCATACATAACGTTTTAAAACTTTTTCTTGACCTTTATACAACCCGACATTTTAATGTTATTAAAACATTTTTTCCAAAACCAAAAGAACCCAAAATATAACCTGTTTAAAACGTTTTAAAACGTTTTGTGTTTGCTGGGGTGTTGAAAAACGTTATACTCTTACCATTAACACTTGCCTTTATAGAGTATAATTTGTCCACATTGTGTCTTTTTGATCATGTGGATGAGGTTCCTTTATGGTCATGTGGATGAAGTTGGATACTATGGATACGAAACCTCATAAAGACACATTTTGTACATAGGAAATACTACCTTAACATGTACAAGAATGACACAGTTTTAAACATTCAATAATTCAATAGACAGAAGTTCAGTTTATTTCGGATTAATGTGTAGATACATATTTTTAACTGTTGGAGTTTGTCTTTTGAAATACAAAAATTGGCTAGTATTTATATGCTTTCAACATGCCGACACCCCTTAGTTTGAAGTTTAGACACGTGTCAAAAAGGGTATGTATTATGTAGTACATTGGAATAGTATAGTATTAAAAATGACATAACTTAGCATGAAGGATATTTTGGAATGAAGTCTTAAAAATTCTTCTGTTCAAATCAGACTCCATTTTGATAACAGGATGATTCGCATTTTGAACCTTTTGTTATCACATCCAATGTGCATTGGATGAAATGTCTCATTCCGAATTACATAAACGATGGTCAGCATTCAAGGAAAAGATTTGATTTTAAAGTATATAACATTAACTTTGTGGCAAAACATGGAAGCCCCGAAACATGAGTAAAATAATGCAAAATCCAAAATGCCCAAAGCGTTGGGTGTTGTTTAAATTTATACCACAGGTATATCGCATTTCGTGATGTGGTGCATGGGCATACAGTTTATAACCATCTCACAAAACCATAAGGTATACAAGTGGTATATGTGAGTGGATATATCTAAGTCCCATCACAGAATAAACCGTTGACGTACTATTCTAAGCACTTGTACATTTACAGCCATTAAAGCCATACATTATGAATATGATTTCTTAAATGAATTTAGTTAATAGGGTTCAAACCTATTTTTTGGCATACTGTTTACACATGTCCCAACTTACGCTCTATAGCTCTATTGTAATCAAGTAAATTTGTTGTGTTTAAGGACAACAGGGCAGTTTGAATCGATCCCCATAGTTGAGCCGTTAAAGGGTTTTCTTTTAAGTTTCATTTTACCTAATTATTCTGCTTAAAATGGACAAAAAAAACCTGCCTGACTAATATTATTTCATATTTTTGTCAAAAAATAACAAAATTAAAATTTGACCAAAATCATAGAAGTTTATATGACTTATATGGGAAATTCAAATTGGCCATCAACCTGTTTATCTCTAAGATCATCTTATAGTCGCAATTTACAGTAACTTTGAAGAATGTAAGCATTTTACCTTTTTAAACAATGTAAAACTACTTGATAAACTATTGACCCTTCCCTGTCTCACTCCATTTATATCGGTATTTTTGTAGTTCTGTATCCAGGTTTCGGGGCCATCACGCTTGTTTTCATTCTCAAGGCATTATTTAACCACATTTTCATTTAATCAACCGTACCAAATGATGAGTTTTATTTTATAAAGCAACCGTTCATCGTCATCTTTTTCCTTTTTCTTACCCAAGCAAATCCTTTTGCTTTCCCCCTCAGTTCCCTTCAACCGTAATCGCGCGGTAGAATTTTGGACCCATCACCTTAGTCAACATATTACCTTCCGGCTCAATGCGCTGTTGTTCAAACAGATTTCGCTATACCCACTTAAGAGTACATTAGTACGAAACTCAATGATATATCAAATTACTGTAATGCTGTTTCGGTACAAGAAAGGCTGCATTGACCATGCTGACTGGCTAATTTTACTAATGGCAACCCTCGTAATCTAATTTTCTCCACTTAAGACATAATATTCCGCTAGTAATGAGTTTGCTTAGTAATGGGCCCATGCGTAGTGTTTACAAAGCATATTGTTCCTTCATATAAGGCTTTTACTTTTACCTGCATACATACAGCACTTAGGGTATATTAGAATCTTATTTTAAATGACCCACATACAATGGGCAAATGAATTAAATTGAAACAAATTTGACCTTTATTCCTTTAGCAGAATCATCTTGGGGAAAATGAATAGTTTCGATTGAATACAATACAATGAATTTATTTTGTTATAAAATAATTACAATAATTACTATACAATTACAGTTTTATTCAGTTAGTGGTCGGACGGAGCCCACGTATGATGCTTTGTTCGGCGCCAGACAGTAATGTACTTCATTATTTCCCTTTCCTCCTTTCATTCGATTTGAATTACCAAGGCTCATATATACCATTTCTTCTCGAGTATTTCCATATTGAAGTTTCTCATAAAAATCATCCTGCCTTGTTGTTGGCAAGAACTGGTCCTCATAATGACTACTAGTCATTCGACAGTATTTTAACAACAGTACGCAACCAATGATAAGAAATAAAAGCGCTAAACATCCAACGATTATAGTTGAAATAACCCAGTAAAACCCAGGTCCCGATGTTAATGAACAAACGTCTTTACAGTGACTACTTTCATCAAATGCAAAAGGTTTTTTAGTGCTGATCGAAGTAATAGTAGTAGTTGCTTGTAAATCAGAAGTTACTTGAACCGGTGCATGTATGTCAACAACATTGGTGGATTCATAACGCACCGTAAGAGGACCAATATGGCAGCTACTTAAACTACCAGGAAAAGCCTGGCTTCTAATCTGACACATAAAGATAGATTTATCATCATGTCTGGTTGCTTGAAAACGTAGAATACCAGAAACAGTTGACGTCGATCCTGAAGGTATGTGAGTTTCACTCTTCAGTTCAGTCTCAGATCGCATCCAGTGAACAGATACCATGGGGTTACCACGTGCTGAAGTACAATTCAATGTTAACATGTCTCCTTCTTGGACGTCAACAGTATTTAAGTCACCACTAAGGTTGTGAGTACATTTTGGGTTCGTATCATCTGGAAAATAATTCACTTTGATATCAACAGAGTCTCTTGCGGATATCACAACTGCGTCTATAGTGCTAGTTGTGACTCTACAAGAATATTTAGCTTGGTCCGATCGTCTCACTTCAATTATAGACAAAAAGTACACTTTAGTGTTTCCGGGTAGTTGTCGTACAGCGAGAAAAACTCTTTCGTCGTCGTTAGTTTGGACAAGATCATTCGATGTAAGATCTTCTACAGTTGTAGCACCAATTGTTTGTCTCACCAGCGTGACCCTCTGACCTTCCTGCAAGTTGCTAACTTCACAATGTACGGATAAGATCCCACCTTCGTCAACATTTGCCATTGGTGCAGTAGTTGTCACTGTTACTTTAGCTTGAACATGACGACTTAAAGTCAGTAAAATATACAGGAATACAAGAGGCGTTATGTTTGTTAATACAAGTATATCCATCTTGTAAGTCAGTGTGATTGTACAACAGATTTGTACCGACTGCTTAGAAAAATGAATCCGAATAAAAAATCTCTGGCTCTTCACTCTTTACCCGATGGACTTTAAGTGGCAAGTGATAAAGAACTGTAAGATGGCATTCAATCCGAGGTTAATCCAAGTAGTGATGGAAACTCAGTAACCTGCAGCTGCATGACAGCTTATCTCGTAGAACAATCTCCTGGCGAGGCGAAATTTCAAACCTCAAGATCACTGATAACGTTGTCGCGGGTTTATGTGTCACATTTCGTATAATTTGAAATTCCCACTTGTGCCATACAACAAACATAGCTCAAGACCCGCACTTTTGTAAATTACTGCTGCGATAGATTAATGCCGTTCGCATTGACTACCAGATGCATGCAAATAAGGAGAACTATAAAAGCAGTATAAGCGAGAGAGGAAAAAAAGTCTCGTGTGTGTATACATTCACAGTTAGTCACGTGTCTATGACGTAGTCTAGTTTAAATGAGTTACCAGCGCGGAAATGAGGTTTTACGATTGAGCGATACCTCGGCGGTATGTAAGTAATTACCCGACCATTTAGAATTGCACAAACCACGGATCTGTAATTTGCCGCCTTTCTTTCGCTAATTTGTAACAAATTTAGACATCGAATTTACTTCCTAATTTTACTCGCCGCGTTGCGAGGAGGCAATATATGAGAGCAATATGCCCTAATGAGTGTAATTTAGCTGAATGAAGGGAGTTTTGTCGGTTAACGCATAGGCGTCTAGATTAGTATTTTTTCTCCAATTTGATGCATGTGTAATCTAACCGTAAGAGATTGAGTTAATAAAGGAGTTCATTTATAAGAAACATACGGTCATTAAATGCAAAGGAAACCAAATTTTGAGTAATAAATCGCCCCCATTTTTGCAACAGAATGTATTATATTTAATAAACAAAGAAAGATATAGTAGCTGTAGTGTAGTAAAATAATGTTGCTGACGATAGTATATATTTTGCGAACAGCTATATTCAGTAAATAAAACATATACTCATGAATTTTGTTGAATGTTTTTTTCTTGTTAAAGCTCCACTCTTAGAAAAAAAACCAGTTCTAAGTGTTTTACATACAGTACAGCTAGGGTTTTAGGGGTTCGCTGGATTGCAGGAACCCATGCTTCTTTCTGGCATTAACAGAACATTTTTCATGTCTAAATGGTTCTTTCTAATCTTTGCATAACCATTTGGGTTCTTTGTATAACTATTTAGGGTCTATAGATAGAACAGCTTAAAAGGTTCTAATTTGAACTTTTTTAACAGTGTTTTTCCTAAACAACCTGCTGTATTGGTTTCTACTGCTGTCTACGGAAGATGACGTATGGAGTCACAACACACATTATCCATAAGACAGTATGCAATACAAGACGCTATCTTCTCTCTGTTTACTGCAGATGACCTGTCGTATGAAATGAGTATTTGGCTATCTACCCAAGATAGCACGTAGTTAACAGCTCGGCTATCTACTGAAGATGACAGCTATGTATATTGAAGATATCATGAATTAAGAGTACAATATACACTGCAATGTACGATACACATACGCAACTTTCTTGTTTATCTACCACAATTAAGTTGTCTATTGATAGACAAAAGCATTGTGTATGGGTTAACAACACTGCTATATATACTGGAAATATTAGCTTAACAATACTGCTATCTACTGAAGATAGCAACACTGTTATCTACAGAAGATATATAGTATATTGTATGGGTTAACAACTCTACTATCTACTGAAGTTAGCATGTTATGAGTTACCAACATTGCAATCTACAGAAGATAACATATTGTATCCCTTAACAACACTGCTATTTACTGATGATAGCATGTTGTATAATGAGTTAACAACACTGCTATCTACTGAAGTTGGCATACTGCTATCTACTGAAGATAACATGTTGTATGGGTTAACAACACTGCTATCCACAGAAGATAGTATGTTGTATGGGTTAACAACACTGCTTTCTACTGAAGATAGCATAATATGAGTTAACAACACTGCTATCTACTGAAGATATCATACTGTAAGGGTTAACAACACTGCTATCTACAGAAGATAGCATATACTGTATGGGTTAACAACATTGCTATCTATACTGAAGATAGCATACTGTATGTGTTAACAACATTGCTATCTACTGAAGATAGCATATTATAAGGGTTAACAACACTGCTATCTACTGAATATAGCATGCTGTATGGGTTAACAACACTGTTATCTACTAAAGATAGCATGCCGCATGGATTAACAACACTGGTATCTACTGAAGATAGCATACTGTAAGGGCTACCAACACTGCTATCTACTAAAGATGGCATGTTATATGAGTTAACAAAACTGTTATCTACAGAGGATAGCATATTGTATCCATTAACAACACTGCTATCTACTGAAGATAGTAAAATAATAATAAATAATCTACTAAAGATAGCATGCTGCATGGATTAACAACACTGTTATCTACTGAAGATAGCATACTGTAAGGGCTACCAACACTGCTATCTACTAAAGATAGCATGTTATATGAGTTAACAAAACTGCTATCTACAGAAGATAGCATATTGTATCCATTAACAACACTGCTATCTACTGAAGATAGTATACTGTAATGGTTACAAGACTATTATCTACTGAAGATAGCATCTTTTATGGGTTAAAAACACTGTGTATCTACTAAAAATAGCATACTGCGTGGGTTAACAACACTGCTATCTACTGAAGATAGCATGCTGTATGGGTTATAACAACACTGTTATCTACTGAAAATAGCATACTGCATGGGTTAACAAAACTGTTATATACTGAAGATAGCATGTTTTATGAGTTAACAACACTGCTATCTACTGAAGATATCATGTTTTATGAGTTAACAACACTGCTATTTACAGAAGATAGCATGTTGCATGGGTTAACAACACTGTTATCTACTGAAGATAGCATACTGCATGGGTTAACAACGCTGTTATCTACTGAAGATAACATGTTGTATCCATTAACAACACTGCTATCTACTGAATATAGCATGTTGCATGGGTTAACAACACTGTTATCTACTGATGATAGCATGTTGTATCCATTAACAACACTGCTATCTACTGAAGATAGCATGTTGCATGGGTTACCAACACTGTTATCTACTGAAGATAACATGTTGTATCCATTAACAACACTGCTATCAACTGAAGATAGCATGTTGCATGGGTTAACAACATTGTTATCTACTAAAGATAGCATACTGTATTCGTTAGTAATTCATAGCAAACAAGCAATAATATTTTGAAATGAATTTACAACTTTGCTTGACAAAACCAAGTGAATTTGTACTCACTACTATTTCGTCTTTCAGATATCACACCACCAAATAAATCCCCATAGAGATATGTACTAAATTCGCCTCAAGAAAACGTCATTTTTCCTTCGCAAGAGCGACTCAGTTCTTAGCGACAGCTATGATGGTTGAAATTAGCCCTAGCCTGATCCCTCTGACTGGATTAAAATATAGGTTGGCCGTCATTATTTTTTACGACTGGCCCTCGAAGTCTATGATGTCCGGGAATTACCTAATTTACCCCCAAAATCATGCCAGTGTTTCTGTACAGAAACGAGTGCTTAAAATCATTCAAAAATACTCGATCTCTCTCATCTGTGGTACACTTGCAGGATTTGATATTACTAATCATGACCAATCCAAATTTAGCCAAAGTTATGCAAATTTCAGCTCATTTTAATGCTTACTTCAGGCTCTGAGAAATGCATTCAGGGCGCACGACCGTATAATACTATTTGGTGGTGTGAAATCTTCACATCAAACCTGATGAACTTATTCAACGATATATTAATTTTTTTTAACTTTCTGTATCGAGATGGTTTTTAGATTTGGCAAAATGTTATGAAAAGAGCACGTTGTTACGAGTTAACAACACATCTATCTACTGAAGATACCATGTTGTATATTTCGAGTTAACAAAACAGCAATCTGCTGATGATAGTATGTCGAATAAGTTTAGTTAGCTATCTACTAAATCTATCATGTTGTATAGGTAATTAACACTGCTATCTACTGAAGATAACACGTTATCTACTGAAAATAACATGCTGATATATGAGTGTATATAATGAGGTAACAGCTGAGGTATGTTGTATGTGTTAACAATACGTCTGTCTACTGAAAATAGCATGCTGTCTACTGAAGATAGTATGCTATATGGGTTAACATCACATCTATTTACTGAATTGAAGATAGCATGCTTTGTGAGTTATACATGTCTATATGATAGCATATTGTATAGGGGTTAATAACTTGCACTGCTATCTGAAATATCAGTATCATTTTGCAATAGGTTAACAAAACTGCTATCTACTGAAGATAGCATGCTTTATGGGTTATACAACACATCATTCTACTATAATGATAGCATGTTGTATGAGTGAATAACACAGCTTTCTACTGAAGATAGCATGAAACAGCTATTTACTGAAGATATTAGTGCTGTTAATCCCTGCATCGTGCTATCTACTGAAGATAGCATGTTCTGTATGTTAACAAAACTGCTATCTACTGAAGATAGCATGCTTTATGTGTTATACAACACATCATTCTACTAATGATAGCATGTTGTATGAGTGAATAACACAGCTTTCTACTGAAGATAGCATGAAGACAGCTATTTACTGAAGATATTAGTCCTGTTAATCCCTGCATTGTGCTATCTACTGAAGATAGCATGTTCTGTATGTTAACAAAACTGCTATCTACTGAAGATAGCATGCTTTGTGAGTTATACAACACATTCTACTAATGATAGTATGTTGTATGAGTGAATAACACAGCTTTCTACTGAAGATAGCATGAAGACAGCTATCTTCTGATGATATCATGCTGTATATGTTAACAACACTGCTATCTACTGAAGATATCATGCTGTATATGTTAACAACACTGCTATCTACTGAAGATAGCATGTTGTATATGTTAACAAAACTGCTATCTACTGAAGATAGCATGCTGCATATGTTAACAAAACTGCTATCTACTGAAGATAGCATGCTGTATGGGTTATTAACACTGCTATCTACTGAAGATAGCATGTTGTATGAGTTAACAACACTGCTATCTACTGAAGATATCATGCTGTATATGTTAACAAAACTGCTATCTACTGAAGATAGCATGCTGCATAGGTTAACAATACTGCTATCTACTGAAGATAGCATGCTGTATGGGTTATTAACACTGCTATCTACTGAAGATATCATGCTGTATATGTTAACAAAACTGCTATCTACTGAAGATAGCATGCTGTATATGTTAACAAAACTGCTATCTACTGAAGATAGCATGCTGTATATGTTAACAAAACTGCTATCTACTGAAGATAGCATGCTGTATATGTTAACAAAACTGCTATCTACTGAAGATAGCATGCTGCATATGTTAACAAAACTGCTATCTACTGAAGATAGCATATGCTGCTATCTACTGATAGCATTATATGTTAACAAAACTGCTATCTACTGAAGATAGCATGCTGTATATGTTAACAAAACTGCTATCTACTGAAGATAGCATGCTGTATATGTTAACAAAACTGCTATCTACTGAAGATAGCATGCTGCATATGTTAACAAAACTGCTATCTACTGAAGATAGCATGCTGTATATGTTAACAAAACTGCTATCTACTGAAGATAGCATGCTGTATATGTTAACAAAACTGCTATCTACTGAAGATAGCATGCTGTATATGTTAACAAAACTGCTATCTACTGAAGATATCATGCTGTATATGTTAACAAAACTGCTATCTACTGAAGATAGCATGCTGTATATGTTAACAAAACTGCTATCTACTGAAGATAGCATGCTGCATATGTTAACAATACTGCTATCTACTGAAGATAGCATGCTGCATATGTTAACAAAACTGCTATCTACTGAAGATAGCATGCTGTATATGTTAACAAAACTGCTATCTACTGAAGATAGCATGCTGCATATGTTAACAAAACTGCTATCTACTGAAGATAGCATGCTGTATATGTTCACAAAACTGCTATCTACTGAAGATAGCATGCTGTATATGTTAACAAAACTGCTATCTACTGAAGATAGCATGCTGCATATGTTAACAATACTGCTATCTACTGAAGATAGCATGCTGTATATGTTAACAAAACTGCTATCTACTGAAGATAGCATGCTGCATATGTTAACAATACAGCTATCAACCGAATATAAAACATGTTGCGTACCGCCACCATGCTAAAGAAATCATGATATGTCAAGAAGAAATCAAACGGATATATTAAAGACGGGATGGATATTTTGATTTGAAAAATCTACACAAAATCGTATTTGCCATGTTTGCTGAGTGCGTCCTGTTTTCATGTGCTCGGATATAGTAAATATAACACAGACAAAGACAAAAGAAAGTAAGACGATAGAAGATCAGTATGGAGTGGACCCTTTTGCCATAATAGGCAACATGAGTAGGCCTAATATGAACTGCGGCTATATGCCTTTACAAATAAACTGTAAGAAGTGAAATTAAACACGCGATCCTACTGCTGTGTATACACAATGTCTATGGCTTTACCGTTTCATTACTTTTAGTAAATCTCAAATATTTCACTATGTACTAATTACATTGAGGCATGCCGGTTGAAATCCATACACCCCCTGTAGACAACAGACCTTAATCTTCTACACAGGGAGTGTGAATTTCACATGGGGTTACCAGAATGGGTGACTCCATTTGAAATCTACGGTACACCCCTGCGTGGGAGATTAAGAGCATGGTTTTCACAGGGGGCGTGTGGATTTTGAATGTAATAGCCTTACGTTTCAGGTCTGTATAGCAATACAAACAAAGAAACGGCAAATGTTCAACTTTAATCAATGCTAATATAACGGGAACTCGATGAATATTTACTGCTTCAATGGCATGAATGTGATTAGAGGCATGTCTATGTCCACAGTCTATGTCTATGTATAGCTAGAACCAGGAATGCATTATTATAAACGCGCTTGTGTTACGTATGAGCGATACCTTATTTTATTCCCAAACTTCACAGTGGTAGTGTAAAAGGTAAGTCATACATCTAGGAAGTTGTAGATGTTGTCAAACGTTTTAGCTTAAGGAATCGGATAGCAACGTTTGCACAGTATTTTTGTGGGACCTGAGAGCACATCAGACATATCGAATTGCATTCTGAATACGAGCAATGTCCTTCTGATATCAAGTAATTTAGATTTTTTGAAATTCGCGACACACATTTTATGGCAAATTATTAAAATTTTATATGTCTTATATTTTTGATATTTCACAGTCCTCGAAGTAAACTTTATAATAAATCTAATGATATGTACTTAAATTGTACGTAGCTGCGATGAAAAGCCGACCATCAATTGAAAATGTTGACCTTTCATACAGGGTGTATCAAAATGATTGGTACCGGGCTATGTGACATTTAAAAAAATTATATCAAAAATATAACATTGCTAATTAATGTAATTTTTGTACTATAAATGGTAAAGGGGATATGTTAACTTATTGATCTAATAATTTGAAGATAATAGGTCGATGCATCTGGGAGCTATTGTCATTTAAACGAAGATCGACGTAATCATGGTTTTACTTTAAATGAATAGGTTCGCTGCTTGAACTATTTATTGCATACATGCTCTTCAATATCTCACCTCAGTCTACATAACATAAAATTGCTTTGCACATGCTTTTAGAAAGATAGTTCCTGATGTCCCTGCCTTATACGACTCTGGCAATGTGAGGCGAAGCCCTATCTTGAATGAACTTAACACCTGGGATGAAACATTTCTGTAACTGCCCATATCAAATTTTGAAACATTGCAACTTAGAGCATGTTTGCATGGGATACTCATTGCTCTTGGAAACTGTCTTCTAAATCTTCTATGCACTTCTCCATAGCTTCGTCTCAACCAGTAATTTTTCACTTGGAAACCACACTGAAGTGTGTAATACTGTGGAGCCGTTCCACTAACTCTTACCAGGTCTAACCTAACATAAACTGTCTACTTAGTAATCTCAATGCATCTTATACTACAATTAAAATTACCGCCTAAATTGTTCAAGTCAATAACATTACTCTCAAACAATAAATATTGATAAGAACATTATATGTATATTATGAATGAAGAAATAGGCAAGGGAAAAATTAAACATTACCATGATTTTCAACATATCATTCTCACAAGTTATTTGTAGTAAACTAGAGCTTTGAAAATGGTGCGCTACTGATCCCGCGTTACGATGAAAAGTGTAAAAACACCTACTTTCTTTTAGAATCATGTAAGTTCTAAACAGAATGTGCTATCTTTATGATCTAAAATTCTTAGAGAAGATAAAAGTACTATAATTACAAATATTTCAACAATTAACCCCAAACTGGTACAATAAATAGTAAAAAGAAATGGGCAAAAATGAGATGTCGTCGGTACCAATCATTTTGATACACCCTGTATTGAAAATATACATTTTATCTCAAAAAGGCCTACATTTTTGGTGTTTTGGGGAAATCTATATCTTCAATACAAAAGTTCAACATTTTTTATAATGATGGACGACTTTTCACTCCGTTGCTATACATATTACATATACTTAAAGTAGGCCTACATATCATTGGATTTATACAATTCACTTTGAGGACTGTTAAATTAAATCAATTTTTAATCATTTACCATAAAATGTGTATTATATCGCCAATTAAAAAAAAATCAAAATTATTTGATATCAGAAGGACATTCCTTGTATTCAAAATGCAATTCGATAATGTGTGATGTGCTCTCAGGTTCCACAAAAATACGTGAAAACGTTGCTATCCGAGCCCTTAAGGTGGCTGTGTACTTTCAGACATGTATGTAGTAAAAGTGCAATAACTTTGTAATTATTCGCGCAAAACATATAAAAGTATACATTTTTATGAAGGCAAGACATCAATAAATCTTAATATAAATACAGATTTGGGGTAAAAACAACAATTTTGAAGAAAATCACAAAAAAGTGAGTTTTTGGCAATATTTGTTAGGTACATCATAACCAAAAAACACTCTTTCCAAAATATTTTATTTAGTTTTTAGCTCAATCTTGAGGCTCCATTCCAAAAACGGTTTTTTATTTTTTGATATTGGCCTTATTTTTGAGATATTGACCATATAAGGCATCAAAATGAACTTTTAAAATTCAAAAACGCCTATTTGCACAAAATGATGCCCAAAATCGGAAATAGACCAAAATATAAAAAAATGAGAAAACCGTTTCTTGAGTCGATCATGCTTTTTACGATGATCATATTTGCTTACCTATAGATGCTGTATTTATTGATTTATCGTGTACCTAAATCGTCATTTTAACGAGAAAATGAACATTGAAATAATGGCCGTTGAAGTTTAAAGTGGTCACATTTGCACTTTCATCGAATCTCACAGGAGAATGCGACAGTTTTCGTTTTGTAACTTATATTACGTGAACATCGGGTAAATCCACAGCCCCTTGAGAAGTTTGAGCGAAATCCATTCATAACTTGATATTTAAATCGGGGAAAGAACTTGAAAAAACCCACATTTTATCAGCTAAAACGGAGCCATTTGACCACTAGGTTTTTGTGAAATCAGTGCTTCCGTGGTGTTTCCATAAGATGCGCCGCGCATGCAGATAAGCGTCGCGTATGCGTCGCGTATTTGTGCGTTAACAAATTGCGCGATACGCAACGCGATGAGTTGTTGCGCGCGTGTACCTTGCTGGTACAACAAAGATTTTCTTTCCTTTTCAATTTCAAACACGAGTGGAATAGTGAAATAAAATCCTTAAAATATTGCAGTTGGAGTTTACAAATCTGGATTTTTATTCCTTGTATTTATAAAAAACATAACAAGGTACAAACATATCATAAAAACTCAATTTTGAGAAAGAAACAATGGCTAGAGTACACAGCCGCGTTAATGAATCTTGTGGCCTTTCAATAATTTTAAGTCTATCTAAAGATTATATACTGCGCCAATAAAGTATCCTTACACTTAGAAAAATAATCACAATTTCCAAACTGAACAATATTGGGGTAAATTTGTTTTTTTAATAAATGCACTATCTAATCCTGCACATTATGACACCACATTGAATCCAATGTGACCTCAAGAAGTAAAGTTATAAGCAATTGAATAGACGAAGGTCCAGTTTTAAAAGTGACAAACTGGCCTACGGTATACAAGTCGCAAAAAGATTCCAACAAGCGCAACAAAGAGACAACACGGCTTCTTCAATGAAACGTTATTTAAAGCAGTTTTTATTTCAGTTTTTACTTCTCTGTACTTTTCATAACATTCACATTTTATTTGTCAGTTCTTTTGTTTCAGTTTTCTTTTGTTCCTTTTGTTTTAAATTAAAGCCAAACTCATAAATTAGCCATTCACTACTCTCAAACCAGATGTCTAGTCTGTGGAGTTTTGAATAGGCCAGTTTGTCACTTTTAAAACGGGACCTTCGTCTAATCAAATGCTTGTAACTTTGCTTCTTGAATTCACATTGGATCCAATGTGGTGTCATAATGTGCAGGATTAGATAGTGCATCTATCAAAAAAACAAATTTACCCCAATATTGTTCAGTTTGGAAAATGTGATTATTTTTCCAACTGTAAGGATACTTTATTGGCGCAGTATATTAGTGATGATGATGATGAGAATATGATTTAGGTGATGATGATGAGGAGGACGACGACGATAAAGCTGATATTGATGATGCTGTTGCTGTTGATAATAACATGATTATGGTGATGGCGACGATGATAATGGCGATGACGATGACCATGGTGACGACATTGATGGTGATGATGATGTAAATGATGGTGATGATGATAAGGAGGAGGAGGAGGACGACGACGATAAAGCTGATATTGATGATGATGCTGCTGCTGATAATAACAATATGATGATGATGACGATAATGGCGATGACGATAATGATTCATGGTGATAATGATCATGATTATGGTGACATGTTAATATGACGCTTATGATGATATTGTTATTGATGATTTTGATAATGATGATGTTGATGATGATGATGATGATGATGATGATGATGATGATGATGATGATGATGATGATGATGATGATGTTGATGATTATAATAATGATGTTAATATTGAAGCTATTATGAGGATGAGGATGATGGAGTTGCTGATAATGATTTTAATGATGATGATTATAATGACAGTGTTGATGTTGCTGATGATATTGTTTATGATGATGATGAGTTTGATGATGATGCTGTACAGTATGACTTTCAGGTACAAGCAATGTCTAAAAAGATTCCATGTTCTTAAGGATATTCTTCTCATTTGTGAAAAAAGATGCTAAGATCAATTGTGCAACGTCAGTTCTGTGCTATTTCCCAAATACTAAAAGTATTCTAAAAATAAGTCTAACATTTTCAACTTTGCCCTACGACGCATGTATATTTACAATTGCCGCGAGTTACTTACGTGATACGATTTTCGTGGTATTAATGTTTCCTAAATAAATGACTAATGCAGAATCAAAAACTAAAAGAACAACTAGTATAGAATCGTAAAACAAAAATGGGCAATTCCATTTGAAATCAACACTCCCCTGTGGAAGATTGAGCTAAAGTCTTCCACAGAGGAAGTGTGGTTTTTAAACAGAATAGATTGGGTAACTTCCATTTGAAACACTCACTCCAACTGTGGAAAATATTTATCGGTAAAACCGTATACAGAGGGAGTATTGGTTTCAAAATAATAAACCACAGCCAATTCCATTTGAATAACACACTCCCTCTACGGAAGACTTTCCTTAAGGATGACAGGAGCCATCATTGTTCCAGTTTTGACCATTTAACTACGAAACTGCAGTGTATCAAACGAAAGTTTTGGGTATTTTCCCCGGGGTATTTTCCCCTCCTAAGAAAAAAATCACAGGATGACAACCTTATATCAAGCCTTGAAATCTCCTTTATAGAACCCATATCATTTATCTTGTGTGTCAGCTTTATTTATCTCAATATTTGAGTGCAAACACCGCTAGGTTATGCTCCCCCGATCCACCTTAAATTTTCCAGAGGGAGGTAAATTTCAAATGAAATAGCCCAGTGTGCCATTCCATTTAAAATCTTTACACCGATGGAAGCCATTGCCTTAATATTCCACACAGGGAGTGTGGATTTCAAATGGGGTTACCTGAATGGGTGACTCCGTGTGAAATTTCCACACCCTGTGTGACAGATTAAGGTTATGTCTTTCATAGGGGTGATTGAGTTCAACTGGAAGAGCCCGATGAGACGGAAATGTGAGCAACTTTGCTCTTAGCACGTACAATTGTAAAACCAGGCTTTGCATATTTGCCGAGCTAGCTGTTGGCTTCTTTTCAAAAAGTATGATCGTAAATCTGAAAGACTATAGCTAATGTGATTTTTCAATGTTTATTATCATTTTTATATTTGTGATAAATAAAATGTCATTGTAATCGCAAGTTTAAAGATACAGGTTTAGAAATTCATATCGCCGTGATTATGAGATATCAAATGCAGTGCATCATCAGTGCCGTTGTCGACAGACTCGTAAGGGTTTAGAAATATTTTAGAATCACGCCCTCTGTTTTGGGTGTGATGTATTTTCTTCTGACGTTTCTTCCTGTTTTATTATTTGTCCTCTTAATTAATATTTTGCCTTGTTCTCGACTCCATGTGTTCATTTAAGATTTGTGCATATTAATCAGTATTTTAAATATAATATACTTATTTTAAAGAAAATAAATAGTTGTGTTGTTGACCTAAACAATATACTGTTTGGAGTAGATTGTTGATTATATTTTTTCATTTTCATGCGGTAGGCCTACTCAACAACACGAAAACCTTATAATAACAGGAGCATAATGAAATAAACAAAGAACGTTCAAAGACAACGAAAGCACAACTAAGATTGCATTTAAGACTAAAATAAACTGCACACCAAAAGCGAACAAGAAAAAGCAAAATACTGAGACCAGCGTAGAGGGTTTCTTAAGCATGCTATCTTTAAAAATAATTATTAGTTATCTTCAGTATACATGATGCAGTCATGTCTGCAGTAGAATTCATCTCGACCTTTGCAGGACTTAACCCCATTAAAAGCTATTAAACCAAGATAACACTCATTGAAACAGCTCAACTGATTAAATCGGATCTTCTCTGGTTGTGCACAAGTGACTGTTTTCATGTGCGATATCGCAATAAAGCTGGTATTCATAGCTTCAGTTGAGTAACCGATTATAAAGGAAACGAAAGGAAACAATGTTATGTGTGGCTTTGTTCACGAAATCAGACAATGTCGTGCTTTTTGTAAACCAGCATTCTTGAAAATGAGCAACATAATGATTTTTGACTTAACACGGTTTGGAAATAATTTCTTCATATTTTTGGTGTTATCTGTCGTTTACATGTCCTTCCTAAAACACAAAAGTACGACCCTCTCCAAACACCTAAATTAGCTAAAAATTTAGGACATGTTACAAAACTATATTGTCTAGAATTTTAGAAGAGTACTTTTAATATTGGCCGGTTATTTTTCACACAGCGACGTTAACTAGGCAATGTACTATTACCTATAACATTAACTAAAACACCAAAGTACGAATATTTCCAAACATCTAAATTAGCTAAAATTTAGGACATGTTAAAAACTATATTTTCTAGAACTTTAGAAGAGTACTTTTAATATTGGCCGGTTATTTTTCACACAGCGACGTTAACTAGTCATATCCCCATACTGTTAACGTAGGGCTATTTGTAAAGGTCACGCGTCAATGGGAAAGAGCACTGTGTATTGTGTATAGGAAAACGGACAGTAACTGCAGTATGAGCAGCGTTGTTGATTCACGCAGTGAGAGCGTAAGTTTCATCACCGAATAGATGGTTACCTTTGAATGTCAAACAACTTACATGTACACTGCACTACTACTGATACCACCACCACAACAACACATCACCACTGCACCGCCACAACCGCCCCCACCACTACCTCTACCACCACCCCACCCACCACTACCTCCTCCAACAACAATACACTATCATCATCATCATCATCATCATCATCATCATCATCATCATCATCATCATCATCATCATCATCATCATCATCGTCATCATCATCATCATCATCATCATCATCATCATCATCATCATCATCATCATCACCACCACCACCACCATCATCATCATCATCATCACCACTTTCATCCTCATCCTCATCACCATCATCATCATCATCATCATCATCATCATCATCATCATCATCATCATCACCATCACCACCACCATCATCATCATCATCATCACCATCATCATCGTCATCATCAGCAGCAGCAGCCACCACTATCAGTACCAAGCCCATCAACAACGCTACTACTACCACCTCCACCGCCACCAACGCATTAACACGACCAAGTCAAAAGACTGCATCTGATATGTTAACTACTTGCAGGTACTGCATTTTTACTTACGAGAACAGTTGCACAACTCTCTAAGGGCAAATATTGATTTCATAGATACCCTCCTTAAAACTTCCTCAATTACAAAAAACATTCGGACTGCATGACTCCAATATCTACACATTTCTGCAGATGACTTTCAAGTATTTAATCTCTACGCGAGTGTCGACTGCAGACGACAAGTTTCAAAAACATTTCAAAAATTCAAAAATTTCAGAATTGTAAATTTTCATGACCATATTTGGAATCAACATGAAAAATGCAATAAATGAGTACAAACAAGCTTAGTATTGGTTAAATAGTTCTTGAGATAGCTCTTGATATTTTGGAAAAAAATATTTCAAAACTTGGACTTTTTATATTGAAGCTTGTGACTAGCACGCACAACATTAATAATTTGAATAAGAAATATTGATTGACGATATTCATGATATTAATCTTCAAAAATTCAAACATGTTATGACAAAGATCCTCAAATTTCATTTCTATCTCTCTTTATTCTACTAACCAAGAAACATCGAAACCGATCATTGCTTTTTAACTTCAGAACTTCCTCCATTTTTACTTCCTTTTCCCGATAGATAATATCAACATAATATATAGGAAGAAGAGACATTTATTCCATTGAAAAAATCCAATTTATTAATCGTTTGTGGACGGCTTCAAGCGCAGACGTAAAATCCATGTCAAAATGGGAACAAAATTTAAAATTTGAAATTTTCATAAATGTATTATGTTTGAATTGAACACAAAATGGATTCATGTACGCACAAACAAGCCCAGTATTGGGTCATTTATCTTAAAGACTACATCTGATGTTATTTTACACACTAAAACATGCATAAATCGGGTACCGGTTAAGGTACGCATTGGGATATACTGCATAATGCATTAATGTATCAGTACTGCTATATGATACCTTTCAAAGGTTGCCAAAAATGTTAGTCCAAATTGCGGGTCATATAATCGAAAAGCCGCACATTTTTCACTTAAACATTGGTTTCTACAATAAGGAAACTAACAGAAGTCGCGGGAGCCAATGTTAAAAAACCGCCCAATTTTGTTGCTAACTATTGGCTTCTATGGGACAGAAACGGTCAAAAGTCGCAGGGAAAATCTTTAAAAAGTAGCCCAATTGGGCTACCACATCGAAAGTTTGGCAACCGTGCCTTTTTTTGTCGGTTTAGAGAGTAGAGGGCAGTTTTTTCAAACACTAAGTTACCTGAATAACGGATAGACAAGAAAAAGGGCTTTATCGATCACGCCACATTAATTCAGAAGCCTGGTCGACCAACACCCGACTACCCTTCAATTCCGGATACGAGTTACTCGCGGTTGAATCAACAATTTCGATAAGAATTTAGGAAGATGCGAATGTGTATTCAATGGTGTATGTTTTCATCAGTTTTCTTAATATAATAAAATCGAATAGAGCTCAATATTACATACGGATGTGTGATTGTGAATACGGGCGTGAGGGTGTGCGTAGGTACCTGGACATATCTGAAAGACAAAATTAATCTTTATCTTGTGAAAATAGATGAGAGAATATAAAGTCAATTTTTTATGTTTTATAGATTTCTGTGAATAAGAATACGTAGAAATCAGGTAGAAATGAAGTTTAGTTTATTATATTAGGAGGATAAGGGGTAAAACTATTCACAATAAAGGGAATGGATAGCAACGTGTGCACAGTATTTTTGTGGGGACATGAGAGCACCTCAGACACGTCAAATTGCATTTTAAATACGAGGAATGTCCTTCTGATGTCAAATAATTTATTTTGAGTTTTTGAAATTCGCGATATGATACAAATTTTATGGCAAATTATTGAAAAATGATATTTTAGCAGTCCTCGAAGTAAGTGTATAGCTGGGAGGAAAAGCCGTCCATCATTTGAAATTTTGACCTTTTGTATTGAATACAAATTTTTTTTCCAAAAAGATCTTAAATTCTCAGGTCTTTTGGGGATAATAAAATACGGGCATGATCGACCAAAATTTTCCTTTTTGGGATTTTTAATATTTTTTAATTTGTCGTATGCATGTTTTTATTTTGTTTGTTTGTTTGTTTGTTTTGGCCAAAGTTGTAAAGTTGAAAGTTGTATTATCAGTTGTTTTGGGAAATAGATTTATTTTGTCTGCACAAACGTGAGCAAAGCAAGTTGTTAAGTTACATTTTATTGTGATTTTTAAAATAATGTCATTTGCTAAAAAAAAAAACACGCCCGACCGACCGAAAAGTCGGTCAGACAATTTTACAGATTTTGTTGGTCCTCGAACGACAGCTATCTGAAAGTCTCTTCGATAAACATGATAAACACAAAGTACTTAGAGAACCGAAAGCTGTCTGCTAAATGTATAAAACGCCCTCATTTGAGCTTAGTTGAGTCAAGGTATCTCTACAACCGTGGCTTGTATTTCTAGAGAAATGTGTTTCAACATGTTCAAAGGCTCGGAAAGCGTGATATGTAAGCGTAAACAGACAGATATCAGGAAAGAAAATTTCAAAAGACAAGATCCAGGGGAAGGAAGATAGGGCCGTAGGGAGCTACTATTGTATAGGACTAAAAAAAAGCGCAGTGATTTATAGTGCGCTACGCACAGCTCAGGCACAACGCCTTGACGTTGATCCACAAGCCTCAGCACACTTTACATGAAGATGAAGAAAGATACATGAGTGAAAAAGATAGCGAGGGGAGAGAAAGAGGGGGAGGAGAGGCGGAAGAGAAAACAAGTTAGAAGACAAAGAAAGAAAACGAGATTGGGACAAAAAAGAGACCGAGACATAGAGACAAATAACTTAGAGAAAGATAACTAATCAAAAGACACGACAAAATTATGGGTGAGTGCATGATGGGCAAGGGGTGGGGCAGTAGCGTAGCCAGTGGGGGAAGGACAGGGGGAAGATTTCCCCTGGCAAATAGTGAAAGAAAATAATGTAAAATACCGGTACCATTTTATTGTGCGCTACGAGCGCACATTGTCCCCAAAATCCCTTTTGTGGAAGCTCGAAGACTTTCTATCATGTACAGTCGCTCTAAAAAACCGTTATGTACCGTATACATCCCATCGATAATTCCAGGTCAAAATGATACAATCGTGAAATAGCTTTAGTCTTGCCGCCTCCCCCCAACAGGAAAGGGATTTTAGTTGAGTTGAGTTGAGTTGAGTTGAGTTGAGTTGAGTTGAGTTGAGTTGAGTTGAGTTTAATTTTAGTTTAGTTTAGTTTAGTTTAGTTTATTTCACCATCAAACAACTTCTATACATAAGTAAAACAAAATCATATGGCGGGAGACCAAACAGAGCAGCGCTCGAACATTTTTTTCCACCCTTTTCAATAAGTTAAACATTCAGGACGAAGCACGATCAAAAGACGTATCAGGACATAATTATTATGTGCTGACAAAGACCGGACAGGACACGTGAGACAGACAATATTGGCTATGGTTTAATATTACTTATTATGCATGGATTTGGCGGCCAGCATCCTGAGGGGAGGGGAAATATGTTACGGGAGCAGCTGTAACTCTTTACCCATGTTGGTTAGTACGCCGGGGTATGTAGGTGGGTCGAGTTCAGGAGCTAACGAGTGAATGGATGATGTTAAAAATATAAAGAAGCAAAGAAAGCAAGGAATAAGGCCATGGAAACATATCTCGTTTCAGAAAAACAAATTAAAAAGTAACAAAACAAACATCTTATCAATCAGATTTGTAGGCTATATTCCCCAAATTCACTCTATTCCTAAAACTAGCCGCGCGCAAAACCAATAACACATATTTTGTCCATGGTTAAGAAAAACGAGAATTTCCAAAGGCGTTATACATGCATGTAGTCGCTTATAGAACTCTTGTCTTGCGTATTAAAATTTCAAGGTAAACTTCACAATCTGAGTAAGTTGGTGAAAAATGAAAGCCACCGAGTTGTTTACCACTAAGCTCATCATCATCTCACGGCGGGCAAGATATAAAGATAAGCATTCGCCTGTGAGAACGGAAATTCATCATCATGCTACGAGTTGTCATATTGTAGAGATGACAAATGAAGATTTGTTGATAACAAGACGGAGGGAAAAGAAAGACAGAAAAAAGTGCGATAAAGGCGGAAGAGGAGGAAGTTGGATGCGAGAAAGAGTGAGGGAAGAAAAAGGGTGATAAAATATTATGGACTTATGATGTGATTAAAAGAACGTTGAATATGAATCGTCGTATACATTATATTGCACACTGGCAAAGGTAAAAAGATTACTGTAAAATAATAGTAAATGCTAGTTTTCTCAACATTTCATGCCCCAAATCTAATTTTTCACGTTATTGATATCTGACAGTTTCAAAAAACCGACTTACTCTGTTTTTTCGGGTTTAACCTAAAAATAGTAAAATTTTATTTAACCGCAATATGGATAATGGAATTGCATATCACACATGGCATGATACCTTCCTTGTATTGTTTAATGACACATTCCATCGTCTAGATTCGAAGCATAAGTAGTGCATAAAAACCTTACGGCTAAGAGCTATCTACACAATATCCATAAATCCAGATTAATCAGGGTTATTTTTTGATTTAGAGCAAAGTACGCACTTACGCCTGAAATGCAACGCGTACCTCTTGAGCATTTCTGCGTCAATGTTTAACGAGCATGTGAGGTACTCAGTTCCGATCTACAGCTCTTAGCGTTGCTATAGCGTCGAGTTATCAACGATTCGAATTTATTTTATCCGCATCAATTCGGTTTGAAAAATGAAGAATATATAACGCTTTAGTTGGTTAATTGAACAGTCACTTGGGCACTCTCCACCTCGATGTCAAAGTTCTGATTACATCATAAAGAGGCGATATGAAATTAATAATGCCCCACGGAGGTTACGTGCCATAGCACGATGCATATGGATGGCTACATATTTTAGTCATAGATATGATTTTTATCGTGCGATTTTCATTTGATCATAAAGGCGTATTTTCAAAAATATTAAAAACAATATATGTTTGTACTCAACTACATTCTTTGAAAAAAGAGTTCGACTTAGAACCTTTTTTGTCCTGTATACGGAACCCTACTACTAAAATTGAATAAACATTTTCTTGTCAAATGGTTCTAATAAGAACCAAAAAGGTTCTATCAGCTTTGTTGGTTCTACAAAGAACCATTTTATGGGTTTGAGAACCTTTAGGTTCTGGTATCGAACCCTTTAAAATAGTTCCTTGATAAATAAAGAACCATTTCTAAAGGTGTTGTATAGAACCAAAAAGGTTCTAAAATGCATAAAATGGTTCTTTGTAAAACCAACAAAGCTGATAGAATCTTTTTTGGTTCCTTTCAGAGCCGTTTCAGGAAAATGGCTCTTTCTAGAAGCATTTTGGGAGTAGGTTCCGTATACAGGACAAAATAGGTTCTAAACCGAACCTTTGTTCTAAGAGTGTAGAGTTGTAAATAATGAATTTTGTTACGATTCAAACAAAACTATAATGGTGATACTCTATAATAGCTTCTACGTATAAAGTATACAGCAGGATACGTAAGCTTATCAAGTAATTCCGTTTTTTAAAGTTGCAAATCTTTTAAAAACTAGATTGTCTCAGCAGCAGGGGACATTAGGCTGTCATGTGCATCTAGGTTTAGAGGCTTATCCTCTTATTCCCACTTGAGCATTCTCAAGTACACTTAAAGTTTTTTGGTCTCCTGGTCAATTCAGTTTCAATTTAGGGGTTGTTGTTATGTTGTTATAGCAACAAGCTCAGTTTTTCTATCCAGTCAGCTGTCACTTTAGTGGTGTGCAGCCATTCAGGTTTCCCGTCTTATTTTTTCATTCCTTTGTTATGTCCATAGTTCTCCTAGTGATGCACTTGCAATTGTTCCTTCGATCTTGATGGACCAAAATCCCACCCACCCTCCCAAAAGCTGGAAGGGTGAATCAGTTAACTAAATATGGTTAAAGATACTCCAATAAAATGGTATGTCCAATTATGCTGCTTTATGCTTAAAAATAGAGGCTTTGTATGGAATTTCTTCAAATCTTGAAGAATATCATTAGTAGATTGTCTCCACTTTCTACTGCGTTTTATAGAAGGGGAATGAATGCTTTGTATGGAGTTTCTTCAAAACCTGAAGAATCTCGTCAGTAGATTGTCTCCACTTTCTACTGCGTTTTGTGGTGTTGATTGGTTTTGTTGGGCTATTGAATGCTTTGTATGGAGTTTCTTCAAAACCTGAAGAATCTCGTCTGTAGATTGTCTCCACTTTCTACTGCGTTTTTATAGAGGGTGGTGGAGTTTCTTCGAAACCTGAAGAATCTCGTCAGTAGATTGTCTCCACTTTCTACTGCGTTTTTATAGAGGGTGGGGAGTTTCTTCGAAACCTGAAGAATCTCGTCAGTAGATTGTCTCCACTTTCTACTGCGTTTTGTGGTGTTGATTGGTTTTGTTGGGCTATTGAATGCTTTGTATGGAGTTTCTTCAAAACCTGAAGAATCTCGTCAGTAGATTGTCTCCACTTTCTACTGCGTTTTTATAGAGGGTGGTGGAGTTTCTTCGAAACCTGAAGAATCTCGTCAGTAGATTGTCTCCACTTTCTACTGCGTTTTTATAGAGGGTGGGGGAGTTTCTTCGAAACCTGAAGAATCTCGTCGGTAGATTGTCTCCACTTTCTACTGCGTTGTATGGTATTGATTGGTTTTATTGGGCTATTGAATGCTTTGTATGGAGTTTCTTCAAAACCTGAAGAATCTCGTCAGTAGATTGTCTCCACTTTCTACTGCGTTTGTATAGAGGGTGGTGGAGTTTCTTCGAAACCTGAAGAATCTCGTCAGTAGATTGTCTCCACTTTCTACTGCGTTTTTATAGAGGGTGGGGAGTTTCTTCGAAACCTGAAGAATCTCGTCAGTAGATTGTCTCCACTTTCTACTGCGTTTTTATAGAGGGTGGGGGAATTTCAAGAATCTCGTCAGTAGATTGTCTCCACTTTCTACTGCGTTTTGTGGTGTTGATTGGTTTTGTTGGGCTATTGATTGCTTTGTATGGAGTTTCTTCAAAACCTGAAGAATCTCGTCAGTAGATTGTCTCCACTTTCTACTGCGTTTTTATAGAGGGTGGTGGAGTTTCTTCGAAACCTGAAGAATCTCGTCAGTAGATTGTCTCCACTTTCTACTGCGTTTTTATAGAGGGTGGGGGAGTTTCTTCGAAACCTGAAGAATCTCGTCAGTAGATTGTCTCCACTTTCTACTGCGTTTTATGGTATTGTTTGGTTTTATTGGGCTATTGAATGCTTTGTATGGAGTTTCTTCAAAACCTGAAGAATCTCGTCAGTAGATTGTCTCCACTTTCTACTGCGTTTTATGGTATTGATTGGTTTTATTGGGCTATCGAATGCTTTGTATGGAGTTTCTTCAAATCCTGAAGAATCTCGTCAGTAGATTGTCTCCACTTTCTACTGCGTTTTATGGTATTGGTTGGTTTTATTGTGCTATTGATTGCTTTGAATGGAGTTTCTTCAAAACCTGAAGAATCTCGTCAGTAGATTGTCTCCACTTTCTACTGCGTTTTATGGTATTGAATGGTTTATTGGGCTATTGAAAGCTTTGTATGGAGTTTCTTCAAAACCTGAAGAATCTCGTCAGTAGATTGTCTCCACTTTCTACTGCGTTTTATGGTATTTGTTGGTTTTATTGGGCTATTGATTGCTTTGTATGGAGTTTCTTCAAAACCTGAAGAATCTCGTCAGTAGATTGTCTCCACTTTCTACTGCGTTTTTTAGTGGGCTATTGGTTGCCTTCATGCTTTCCTCCCTTTCTACTGCGTTTTTTATACCAGGGTTATAAATGCTTTGTTGCTTATTTGGAGTATCTTTAATTACTTGGTTGTAAATAACGGTGGATTTAATATATTATATATCAGTAAATGGTTTAAGCATTGATGCCAGATCTTGCTGAATACAAAATGTTCGTTTGCTAGTGTTGGCATTGTTTATTCTTTTGGAGATTTCTAATTATTTAATTGCGGTTAAAAATGCTGTTTTCCAATCCAATCCTCTGTTTGATCCAAAGAGGTATCTGTTTAAGATATGCTTAAGATTTGCTTAAGATGAAATTGGTTAAATGTGATTCAGAAGTCAACTTTTGTTTGTCCAGCCTGTATGGTTGGCTTGTACACATTTTTCCAATAATTTGTGTGTTTATTGATTTATATGAAGAAAATCAATAATTCCAAATGCTTGCTGCAATTAATTATCTCAATGTATATAATTTGTTTAATTGATATGAAATCTGTTATTATCTCAATATAGTCTTAATTTCTATGAGATTGTGAAATTATTATAAATAAGCTTATGTGTATTAAATGGTCCTCATGATCGTGGGGCAATGCGGAGTCTATTCTTTGCGTTGTTGTGCTTTCCTGCTGTCTCGAGACAATCAATCTACGATTTATGTTAAATATAATAAATAAATATTATTATTATTATTTCAATAGACAGATAGAGAAAGTCTATTTCAGTAATCTTTCAATTAAAGTCATCGATCTTTTAAATCTAAATCGGTTATATTTTTCAAACCAATATTATTAAACGGTTAGCGGGACTGTTTGAAAATGTTACCCCCCCCCGCGGCTCCGTCAGTGGTCCTGGTACATCCCTCCCGGTCTGCTTTCCACTCTGCATGGCTATAAAGGTACGGTTTCATAACAATATTAAAAAAAATGTTCAATTTTGAATTTGTCTACATGAAAAATCAATTACCCTTATTCAATTACTTAGCTATAGAATACAGGACCTACAAAAGTATATCTGTGATATTTGAATTCTTCTACACGCTCGCTATGAATTGAGCAATGCAATTTTTGCTAAAGCTCACTACCATTCACAAGATGTTGTGAACTACATTTATTTTTCCTGCTTCGACCAACAATAGGCCTACATCGTATACCCTTAAGTAATTGTTTTCAATAAAAACGATGTGGTCAATGTACACGTAGTTTGTTCATTTCCATTATTAAGTTATTCCGGCGGTTTATTTTGAGAAGACGTCCATGATGCGGTTATAATGGGGGGATACAATACGCTATAACAAAAACATCCGGCAATAATTTTTGTATGACTTTCAAAACTAAAAGTGGAGAGATATTTTTGTAATAGCAAAACTGTAAAAATGTGTCCTGTAAATTTAAGAATTTCCGCGGGCAATGGGCTATTCCATTTAAAATCCACACTACCCATGTGGAAGATTTAGCTAAAGTCTTACACAGAGGGAGTATGAGTTTCAAATAAAATAGACAGTTGGGTAACTTCTATTTGAAATACTCACTCCAAAGCCATAATACAGGGGGAGTATGGGTTTCAAAATGATGTATCCTGACCAATTACATTTGAAAAACATACTCCCCCTGTGGAAGATATTTCCAAGATCTTCCACAGGGGTAGTGTAGATTTTAACTGGAATAGCCCGATATTGCTGGAAGCCCGGAACTATTCAAAAAATGCTCTAAAGAAATACTAATATAATTCTTGTTAGAATATCCCAGCAAACACAAAAGTTTTAAAAACGTTTTCAACAGGATGTATTTTGGGTTTTGTTTTTGGTAAAAACATTTTAATAACATTAAATATCGGGTTATATACCGTAACGGTCATGAAAACGTTTTTGTATGAAAACACACTGCAACAATATTTGTTACATGTTTGTCAGGGAAGTTTTGCCGCCGTGGAGAGAATGTGAATTAAAATGCAGGGTTTGTATGAGATGATGTCTATTGTAAATTTCAACATGAATTTGCTACATATGAGGTATTGTCATTGGCCCTTTTTTGCTACATATGAGGTTTTGATTTTAGAGGTCAAACACACATATGTGGTTTTTCCTGCCCAGCGACGTTATGGTGAATAATGCTATCTTTATTCGATAGCTAAATTTAAATATGGTGCATAATACTATCTTCGGTAGATAGCACAATTTAAATATAATGCATAATACTATCTTCAGTAGATAGCACAGTTTAATTATGGTGCATAATGCTATTTTTAGTAGATAGTATAATTTAAATATGGTGTAATGATATCTTCAGTAGATTTTCAAATGGTGCATAATACTATCTTCAGTAGATAGCAAAAAGTAAACATGGTGGATAGTGCTATCTTCATTATACAGCACATTTTAAATGTAATAGATAATTTTATCTGCAAATAGCACAATTTAAATAATGGTGTATATATTACAGTATTTTAAAATTGTGCATAATGCAAGATTAAGTAGATATATAGCACAATTTGTAAATGTACACAATGCTATCATCAGTTGTTATCATGATGTAAATATAGTTCATAATGCTATCGTCCGTAGATAACACAATTAAAATATGGTATCATTAAAGTATTAAAATAATGTTATCATCAGTAGATGTAGCTAGCACACTTTAAAATCGTGCATAATAGTTCATGGTGCAATCTTCAGTAGATATCACAATTTAAATATAGTGCATAATGCTATCTTCAATAAATAGCGCAATTTAATTATTGTTCATAATGATTATCTTTATTTGACAGCACAAGTTAAATAGGATACATAATTTTATCTTTAGTAGATAGCACAATATGAATATGGTGTATATCTTAAAATAGTGCAGAATACAAGCTTAAATGGGTATTTCGTGATCCTAGCATCCTCTTTTTATGATATTTTTCAGTAGATATCATATCCACGAAAAAAGCTTATTTCGAAAATTTCAGTTGATTTCGATTTTGCGTTTGCGAGTTATGTATGATTACGTGTATTACACTGCCCCATAGACAATGTATTGTAATTTCGTTCTGGTGTACCAGAACATAATTCGAATTTCTCGACATTTTTCCTAAACGAATTAATCTGCAAGAAATGTTTTGTACATAAAAATATGTAGCCAGAGATTTCCAGTGGTATATAAATCTCAACTTTTTTGAAAAAAAGTGGGGGAGATGACGCTGTGGATCACGAAATGCCCTTTTAAAGAGATAGTAGATCCACAATGCTATGTTCAGTAGACAACTTAAATATAGTATATAATGTTATCGGCAGTAGATACAGATGGCATAATAATTGAAAATGGTCCATAATAGTTTATTTTGCTCAGTGACTCCGGAACCGCACCGGCCCCAATTATTTTGGTTGGGGCCAATTACGGTGGATATTACTACCTCCAGTAGATAGCGCGATTTAAATATGGTGCATAATGATATCCTCGGTAGATAGCAGATTTAAATATGATGCATACTACTATCTTTAGTAGATAGCACGTTTAAATATAGTGCATAATACTATCTTCAGTAGATAGCGAGTTTAAATATGGTGCGTAGTGCTATATTCAGTAGGGAACACAATTAAAATATGGTAGATAATGCTATCTTCAGTAGGGAGCACAAAATTAAATACGGTGGATAATGCTATCTTCAGTAGATAGCATAATTTAAATATGGTAGATAATGCTATCTTCATTAGGAGAACAAAGTAGTTTGTAGTGCTCAGTGGCTCCGGAACCGCACCGGCCCCAATAATTTTGGTTGGAGTCAATTACGGTGGATATTACTATCTTCAGTAGATAGCACAATTTAAATATGGTGCATAATCATATCTTCAGTAGATAGCAGATTTAAATATGGTGTATAATACTATCTTCAGTAGATAGCAAAATTTAAATGTGGTGCATAATTCTATTTTCAGTAGGAGCACAAAATTAAATACGGTAGATAATGCTATCTTCAGTAGATAGCACAATTTAAATATGGTAGAAAATGCTATCTTCATTAGGGAGTACAATTTAAATATGTTATATTCAGTAGATATCACAATTTAAATATGGTGCATAATGCTATCTTTAGTAGATAATAGAATTTAAATATGACGAATAATACTATCTTCAGATAGCAAAATTTAAATATGGTGCATAGTGCTATATTCAGTAAAGAGCATAATCAATTATGGTGTATAATGCTGTCTTCAGTAGGGAGCACAATTTAAATGTGTTGGATAATGCTACCTTCGGTAGGGAGCAAAAAACTCAAATGCGGTGGATAATGCTATATTCAGTAGATAACACAATTTAAATAATGGTAGATAGTGCTATCTTTATTACGGAGCACAATTTAAATATGGTGCATAATGATATCTTTAGTAGATAGCAAAATTTAAATATGGTGCATAATGCTATATAAAAGAGCACAATCAATTATGGTGCATAATGCTGTCTTTAGTAGGGAGCACAAATGGTGGATAATGCTATCCTCAATAGGGAGCACAAAATTAAAATACGGTGGATAATGCTATCTTTAAGTAGATAGCACAATTTAAATATGGTAAATTATGCTATCTTTATTAGGAGCACAATTTAAATATGGTCCATAATGCTATATTCAGTAGAGAGCACAATTAAAATATGGTGCATAATATTATCTGCAGTAATATCAATATGGTGCATATTGCTATCTTCAGTAGATAGCACAATTAAATATGGTGCATACTAGCACAATTTAGATGTGGTAGATAATGCTATCTGCATTAGGAGCACAATTTAAATATGGTCCATAATGCTATATTCAGTAGACAGCAAAATTTAAATATGTTGCATATTGCTATCTTCAGTAGATAGCACAATTTAAATATGCTGCATAATGCTACCTTCAGTAGATAGCACAATTTGAATAGGATGCATATATCTCCAGTAAATTCCCATTTTAAATATGGTTATCATATCTGATATATTCTTGGTATAATTACAAGATCAGGGGGGGCCGGCCAAGATTGGCTGAATTTTGACGTCGTCATTGGTTTTACACGTAAACACAAAAATGTCTCAAATTATTCCAAAACTGTACGTATGTTATTAAGCACTATTTTATCAGATTGTAAGTACTGTTTTTTGAATGTTTTGTATGAATAACGCACGGTATGTTTATGATATATACCTAAAATTTCCCCAATTGTGTATCAAGGTCAGCGTGGTGTAATGGTAAAGTTGTCGCCTGCGATGCAGAGGGTCCCGAGATCGAGTCCCGCTCACTCCCGGCTATATATTTTTTTTCATCACATTCATTTTCAATCCAAAAATATTAATTTTTATGTGAAAATTTATACATTCACTGAGAAATATATTTTGTGCATTTTTTTCTGTAACGGGGACAATAGAGCTAAAAACACAACTCGGCACGGGGCGTCCAATGTCCAGGCAGCGTCGCCGTCATATTGTCTGTTTTGTTTACTATATTGGCTGTTGCCACTGTAAATAATGTAGTCCACCGTCGTCTGTACAAGATCTTAAAAAAATACTTTTTTTACACTTTTATATTTACATCTGCAGGCAAATATGATATGAAAATAAACGACAAGTGTCAAATAACCATAACAATATTTATATGAAAAAATACTTTTTTTTACACTTTTATATTTACATCTGCATATGAAAGAGTCCCGCATAAATATCGCAATTACTCAAGATTATTATGCTTCGCGTGGGCTATTCCAGTTAAAATCCATACACCCCTATGGAAGACATGATCTTAACCTCCCACATACGGGGTGTAGATTTCTAATGGAATCACCCATTCAAGTAGCTTCATTCGAAATTCACACTCCCTGTGTGGAAGATTAAGGTCATGTCTTCTACAGGGGGTGTATGGATTTTAACTGAAATAGTCCATGGTGGCACAAGACCATCAATATCATTCAGGGACTCAACTCAGATGCAGTTGTTTGCATCTGATAAAAAAACCCACATAAATAAAATAAAATAATTATTTACGTACGGCTAAGCAAGAGCAATCAGCAAACAACATTTTAAGAGTATCCAATGTTGTATTCGGAGAGGCAGGCTTTTCAATTAACAAAATTAATAGGTATCAATTATTTTGGTACATATTGTGTACACATCTATAATACATGTAGAGCAAATTGAGGAAAAATCAGCCAATACTGTAAGCTAATTATTAAGCCAACGTGTTTGCTTTTGTGGGCACCTAGTATCGCCTTGGTTGTTTTTACAATATAAAATGTGCAGATATAATGAGCTCAAAATGAGTGTAATACGCGTCAAATTGTTTATTACTCTTTTCAACAAAATTCTATAACCATCTGTTTCTATATGACCATTAGCCAAAGGCATCAGCCATGGCGTAAGTTATAGCAACCACACCCTTATATGAAAATTACAATACAGTTTTCCATCATGTGATCGCAAGAAATTTGTATGTAAAGGCTGCCTCAAGTTAGAGTTTGAAATTGCATGTGCAGCAGAGTCCAAACACTCGAAAAATGTTATCTTACGAGGCATGTTATAAGATAGTTCATCCTGTGACTAAAGTTGCTTCTGAAAGCATCTCAAGTCCCATTATTCTTAGACTTGCCACCAATATCAGTGGTACACATTTTAAATGGCAAAAGGTAGCTATTGCTCGTAAAAAAATTTTGCACTATAATAGTCACATTATACTTCGTTTTTTCCCCTTTAAGGACTGGGGTATGAACGTTTGGACAGTATTTTTTGTGGGACACGAGAGCACATCAGACATATCGAATTGCATTCTGAATACAAAGAATGTCTTTCTGATATCAAATAATTTAGATTTGTTTGAAATTCTCGAAATAATACACATTTTATGGCAAATAATTAAAAATATATATTTTTGACATTTAACAGTCCTCGAAGTAAACTTTATAAATCTAGTGATATGTTCTTAAAGTGCATGTAGCTGGGACGAAAAACCGATGGTCAATTGAACATTTTGACCTTTCGTATTGAAGATATGGAAGAAAACACACACAAAAAGTTGGTCTTTTTGGAATAAAAAATGTATATCTTCATTATGAAAGGTCAACATTTTCAATTGATCGTCGGCTTTTCATCCAAGCTACATATACCATAAGTAGGCCTACATATCATTAGATTTAGAAAATTCACTTCGAGAACTGTTAAATATCAAAAAATTCAAAAATATCAAATTTTAATAATTTGTCATAAAATTTGTATCATATCGCAAATTTAAAAAAATCTGAATTGTTTGATATCAGAAGGACATAACTCGTATTCAGAATTCAATTCAATATGTCTGATGTGCTCTCATATCCCAGAAAAATACTTTCGAAACGTTCATACCAGAGCCCTTAAGGTTCTTTGTAATCAAGACAAACCGTCGACGTTAAATTGTATACAGCTACATCGAATGTTGATTTTTGAGATGACGTGTTGCCAATATTAAGGAAATAATACTTGAAAATAGACGTACCTTTTTGGCTCTGTCAAACTGTTGCTCCGGTTTTCTGTTATAAGAAATGGCGACTGAAAGCTCACCCGTGCTAGTTTGAGGTGTACTATTATGATTTAATCTCGTCTTTTCAATCGTGTCATTATTATAATTAATTTTTAGAATGACGTTTTTTCTAATCATAAAAAAAGAAAATATTGTTTAGACACGTATATAATATACGTGTATAAGGGCACTTTCTTATCAATCCATTTTCATGGTATATGTTGTAGCATAAAACTGTTGCAGTAGATCCGCGCACTGCACATACTAAAATATCATTAAACAATTTCCACGATATTACATGTATAAGATATTTGTTACACATGCACTCGGTAATTTAGGCTTAGTGTCAAGATATTACTGTTTTAAGTACGAATACTTTTTGAACGCAGTATATTATGATGCATTCATTGATATTATCGGGTATTGTGATGTGATGAAAAACACAAATTTATAGGCATACGCCATTTGAAACACAAAAAAGTTTCAACAAAATAGTCAAATCGTTATCGAAACCTTAGGGCAAATTGGGACACAGGGTAATTTGGGACAGTGATTTCAGAAATACTTTTATACCTTAAAATGGTCACATTTTGCCCATTTTTGCAACAAAAGAACTTTGACAATAATGTCTATTTATATTTCCAACCATTTAAAAGTAAAATTTTTCATTAAACAGGAACTTCTGAGAGCCGTAAGCTTAACACATCAAAATAAGTATTCCATTTTTTTGTCATTTCTAAGCAGAGGTCACGACTTGAGGCTAAATATCTGAATCAATGGCCCGAATTAGTGTTTCTCAAATTAGAAAATAACTTCTAAACCACCTTTTTCAATTAAATAAGACAAAAATTGTTACTCTTTTCTTCGAAAATTATAAGAAAAGATTTCTTTTAGAAATGTGCCAAATTGGGGTAAAATGGGACGCCATTGATTTACTGTGTGCTAACTCGCACTGTCCCATTTTGCCCCAACAAAAGAAAGTCCCATGGTAAATCAATGGCGTCCCATTTTACCCCAGCTGTCCCATTTTACCCCAGCCTCTTTACAGCAACAATTTCGCAGTGGGGTAAAATGGGACGCCTTAAAGACTCCTTAATAAAATAATGAAGCCGGAGGCCGACGGGTACCATTTTTTTGAAACGTTAGTCTACTAGACTCTTGGTGATGTACATTTTGTTTTGTAGTGGTCACTTGTCGCAAGTTGTCAGGTATTAGTATTATAGCCGAGTAAAATCTGGTGGGGCAAAATGGGACATTAGGTGGACCAATTTGCCCCACTTCCCCTACATTTGAAAGTAGCTACTAAACTAATAGTTAGAAAATACAAGATAGGATTTTGTCTTTTGCCTATCCAATATCGTGTCATAATGGATGGGTTGGCCAATATTTTTATCGTAGTCGATACCGGCTGCGCCGGCATCCACTACTCAAAATATTGGCCAGCCCATCCATTATGACACGATATTGATAGGCAAAAGACACAATCTATCTTTTATTCTCTAAATAACTAGCATAAGAAGACCGGAGATCTTGATGGATGCCAAAATATTTGTTACTAAACAGCATAGATGAGATCTTGAAGTTATACACTGACTTGCTAGAGAACAAATTGTTTTTGAAAGTTGCAAAGTACTCGAAGCAAATGAATTGCTACTTAAAATATCCACAACGCCATTTTGTTGCTAGAACATAATCAATGATACCCCTATATATAATGGTCGCATGTCTTTTCTCTTGATTGAAAAAGACACTATTTTTGAACATACTAGAGTCACGCGGTCCAGCCAGTTTTAATAATAAACGACTGAGAGATGATTAATTAGATACAGCTCCGAGAGACTATAAGCTATATTACACGCAACATTAATAAGTTACGCGAATCTAAAATTTTCCTCCAAAAATGTTTTCATTAGTGACCTACTATTACATTAACGATGTTGCATAACAACAACATCCCAAGCCGGCAACAACCGCACATTTTATTTTTACATATGCCTCGTTGTAATTTGCCGACATCCTACGGTTTTGCCGACAACAGTTACTTTTGGTCGACGAAATTAAGAATGGGGGAGTGGTCACCTCCTATATACCCCCCCCTCCCCACTCTACGACGGCACTGATACTGCTTCAACTTCATCTCTGGTATTGGCATGACCAAGATAATCTGGGTGTGGCAGCCTGTAGATTACTGAACTTGGTCTTGGGCAAAATGAGTGTTTTGTGACTTTGGAGTTTGGTCTGGCGTTGTATAAAATTTCTGAAGTTAAAGCGGCGAGAAGGTCGGGTAACTGTAAATTGATAAATAATCACAATTATATTTTATTCGATCACCCACCGCATCCTTCTTTTCCTTCCTGCAGGCTATTATTGGTGAAGCATTGGTGCACTCATAGAAATTGTTCGTTGGTATTACTCAGTAAGTTGATGTAAGTCGTTGCGTCAACTTTCCGAGTAATGCCTACGCGTACAATTTTGAGTAACGCTGACTCGATATCATTATGTTGGTCGCACTCATTTGCACTTACTTTATTGAGTTGTTACAACTCAGAAAATTAAATTAGGTTAGCATAATTTTCTAGAGGTGTGCTATAGTATACAAAATTTTGCACTGATTAAAAAAATAAATATTTGAATACTACTAATTGTGCAGAAAATGATCCAATTAAGTGAATTAAGTAACTAAGTACCAAATTGGATTAACTCAAAACAATAAGTACCAGTAACTTAATATGAACTAGTTACATCAACTTACATGTTGAGTTACAATAACTCAACTAATTGGTTCTTTGAACATTGTTTATTTTTCTAAGTTCCCTGAACTTGAATTCAGAAGTTGGCATTACTTAACAAGTTGACGCAACGACTTACATCAACTTTTTAAGTAATGCCAACAAAGTTGATTAGTTGACGCAACTTTTTGAGCTTTTTCAGCATTTTTTAAGTTCGGATAACTAAAATGAATTTTGTTTTGGCAACTTTTACACTATTTTTGAGTTGTCCAAACTTACTCCTTTTGAATTGCGCCAATAAGGCGAACAAGTCATTTCTATGAGTGTGACATCGTGATGCCTTTTTGAGTCCGATTCAGATTAATAAATACCATCAGGTAAGCATATTTCTAAAATATAAAATAAAATATAATTGTGATTATTTATCAATATGGTTCAGTTTGGACTGATTGACTGCATGATGGAATTGATTTGTTCATCGGATATATAAAAACGTTAATCGATTTGTTAGTTGATCAATTGACTGTCGATTAATGACCAATTAGAATCTCTTCTGGTTCATGATATTGTTACGTTTATCTATTTGCTATAATGGTTACCATGGTTACTGAGAATTGAATGCAATGCCTTTAAAATACACATGCTAAATGTTAATTTAATAATTAAACAATAACGGGCAAGTTTCAATTTTATTTCAATTTATCTGGTATTCATTCATTTAAATCGTGACATAAAAAATGCATGCTTGATGAACTAAAACTACTTATAACAAGCGTGTCTTTCGTTAATTGGACGTGCACTACCTAAGTAAAATTCAAATAAACAATCCGGTCAAGTTTCACATTTTTAAGAAATTTACTTACATGGTATTCATTCATCTAAATCCGACACACAAATAAGACATCGCGATGTCATCCATGCATCACTCAAAATAGCATACAGGAAGGAAAAGAGGGTGTGTGATCGATTAGAATATAATTATGATTATTAATCAATTTATAAACTGAGCTCAAAAAGAAACTTATAATTTTTACAACTTGTGAATCACAAGGTCATGTCTTAAAATACTGTCAATCAAAATGAACCAAAATTACACACAGGATTACCTTAATACTCGACTCAAAACCCATGTCAGTAACCAAGCAGTTATCCAACTGACACAACAGCAAAATGCACTGTCATGGGACAGCTTCCTGGACTTCCTTCACTTTCACAGCCCAACATTTGGCACCCAGGACAAAAGATCTGTGAGAATGCACACAAGATCCTTGCACAGATGATAAAACGGTGCTGCTTTCTGCTTTTCATCCACTTTTTTCATGAAACGGCTGGGCTGTGAATGTGGTCCAGGAAGCTGTCCCATGTCAGTGCATTTTGCTGTTGTGTCAGTTGGATAACTGCTTGGTTACTGACATGTGTTAAGTGTAGAGTATTGAAGTAAATCTGTGTGTAATTTTGGTTCAATTTTGATGGACAGGATTTCAAGATATGACCTTGTGAAAAATTATAAGTTTCTTTTTGAGCGCAGTTTATTTCAGTTCGATCGATTAAATTAATTATTGAATTGATATGTTGATCGGAGATATAATCACATTAATCGATTTGTTAATTGATTAAGACTGGTTTTACTGTGGACTAGTTTGTTGAGTTATATAAATTATAGAGTCTCTTCTAATTCGTGATAATGTTTTTCTTGATTTATTTGATATAATCATCATAATGATTACCATGGTTATTGAAAGAGTAATGCAATGTTATTACAAACACATATGCAATAATTGTAAATAATATAAAATATACATTTTATTTGTTTGTTTTTTCTTCTTTTTTTAGGGGGGTCTATGGTTACCTGTTATTCATATATTCATCTAAATCGGGACACAAAATCGGGAAAAAGTTCAATCACAGGAATGCTTGCTTCACTTATGACCTGCATGGTGAATAATTTACTGATAAATTAATTAATTAATTGATCGATTGATATTGATCATATATATTTGATTTAAAAGTTGATTGATTAATCATTAACATTTGGATAGCGTAGTTTATCAGTACTATCGGAAATTAAGTTTAATGACACAAAACAAACTGTCTAAAATTTAGTATTTTGGAAAATGGACTCGTGATTTTGGAGATTTGTATAGACTTTCGAGATCGAGAGCCAGCTGATAGCAAAATAATCACGATTATAAACATGATAACGCCATTGAAAGTATGGCAAACCAATTTTGATGTACTAAATCGATCACACCAAGTACAACAGTATATACCGCGTATATCGTCAGCCTGCTACGCTAATTGCCTAAGTCATTTTTACATGTTTCTCATTTGCAATTTTGATTTTCTGAGTAATAAACCCATAATTAATCAATTTCCAGCCGCATACGGTATTTCATTAACTTGTGGAATACATTTCTTTTGATGTATTCCACAAGCTAATGAAGAATGCGGCTGGACATTTGATTAATTATTGGTTTATTACTCAGAAATTCAAAATTGCATATGAGAAACATGTAATGGATGAAATAAGTTTTTAAACTCTTTATTATTATTGCTTAATTTGCTAAATTATATGCATGCTCGATGTTGTATATAATTGTTATTCTTAATGTGTTTTAGTAAAAAAATAAAACTCCGGAAATTGATTGTATTTGAAGAACAAAGAAATTAATTAATCTCGAGATAATAAAATTATCCCGAGATCATATCTCGAGATAATAAAATTATCTCGAGATAATAAAATTATCCCGAGAAAATATCTCGAGATAATAAAATTATCTCGAGATAATAAAATTATCCTGAGATCTAATCTCGAGATAATAAAATTATCCTGAGATCTAATCTCGAGATAATAAAATTATCCTGAGATCTAATCTCGAGATAATAAAATTATCCTGAGATCTAATCGCGAGATAATATAAATTATATATAAGCTAAATAATTTGACTTGATTTGCTCAAATAAAGATAAAATCGACAGTTTTCCTCACACGAATCACGCCCAAAATGTCACACAATTTCCTGGGACAATTTCTCTCAAATTTCATGCAAAATTTTCCCCAAAACTGCTCTATTGGCTGCAATTTTTGATTTTAAGAACTGAAAATTAAAAATTAGCTTTAGCATGGGGTTTCACTTCAACCATAACTTGAAATGCAACACTGGACAACTACTGTCTGTTCAATTAGCTTAGATTCTTGAATTTTTAAGATATTTGAAAAAATAAAAAAATGCTGCCAAAGTCATCAAAGAAAAGTGTTAGCACAGCCTTAGACCCAACGTGATTTATACTTTTCAAATTCCCAAGTTCAATTTAAAACACGATTTCTTTTCAATTTTGCCTCATTTTAGGCAGTTACTTGGGTCCACCCAAAGGGTTCGCGACCTTTTACAAATCGAGTGGGACGGTCCATTCTCAACTTAGGGCATAGACCCTATCCAATATAGCAAAACAACCTGTTCACCAATCTGTCCTGTCATTTCAATAGAGGCCTTGCATGTGACGTATCATCCCGTAAATATGGCGGACTACTCAAATGCATTCAACAAAAGCATGATTGCAATCCACCGTGACAGTTCGTCTCTACGATCAAATAGGTTGATGACAACATTTGATTGAATGAACTGCACTCCGCCATAACTACGGTGAAGGACACCGGTTCAAATCATTTGTTTGGAGCCAGACGATAAAATGATGCAGGGCCTCTATTGTTATACCGTTCCGGTTATAGGATAGGTTCTATAGGTGATGATGGTCCACCGGTTTTTGTTACACGAAATTATATGGCGCGATTACGTTTTATGCATAACATTATTCTGAGCATTATTTTTTCCTAAACATTTTTTCCATCTTATTTCAACTGGTTTACAATGTAAATTGAGTTTTGTTTAATACCATTATTCCTTCGCAAGAATATCAGCATTCGCTTGACATTTTCAGATACAGTGACTTTTCAAAAATTGCTTTCTGTAACCTGATTATTTTGAATAATATTTTCTTGTACAAAAGTTCTTTTGTTTCCAAATGTCCTTCTCATAGTTTGCATTTAACAAACAAAACGAAATAACCAATTGAAAATAAATGTGTAGTTTTATAATAGGCCTAAATGCCTACACCTTCTCAGATCCATTCGCAAAATAAATTCGCAAAAAGTAAATAAATAAATAAATAAATAAATAAATAAATAAATAAATACGCAAGGCATGTATTTATATAAGCTGGGTCTATTTTAGAAAACTTACATGTAGTTCATAAATAATAAGGTAATGTTTCAACAGTAGGATTTCAACACAAATCTGAAATAGGCCTACTTTTGCTGGACAATTCTTGATGCGGATGGTCGAATAAATACTATCTCAGCGCATTGTGACATATCGTCCGGCGTCCCCATTGCTCTAAATGGATTGATTCAAATAAGTTTATGGTACCCGACGTTCTACGGCTTGTTTTGAAAATATCGCGGGAAAAGACCAAAATTGAAAAGAAATGGGGTTTTAAATTGAACTTTAGAATTTGAAAAGTACAAATCACGTTAGGTCTAAGGCTGTGCTAACACTTTTCTTTGATGACTTTGACCGCAATTTTGTATTTTTTCAAATATCTTAAAAATTCAAGAATCTAAGCTAATTGAACAGACAGTAAAAGTAAAGCCTCCCGAAGCAAAATGGACAGCAGGGTTTTTCAGACCAGTTTCACGCGAGAGTATTCGAGCGAGGCATCGCATGGGGAACGGCCCGATAGTTGCCCCCGCGGGCTGCCGGCTGGGCTGGAGTGTCGTAAAGACAACTTGATGCAGTCGTCTTCCATGGCCGGGGTTGGGTTTGTTTGTTTATTTGTCGGTCGCGGCCGTGTGGAGACGCACTTAGGTCCTGATGGGACCAGTCAAGTTCAAACAAAGTGCTCAAGCCAGGCTTATTGAGCCTATAGCCTATAAGCATGCTGGCCATGCAAGTACTTCGAAGGCCACTCCCAACAATAAAGTGGAAAATTTTACAAGAAAATGGGTTAGAAGCAAGCCTACCCCCGTAGGCCTTTTTTTGTAGGCCTGCTCAATTTTGTCAAAGTTTGCTCCCCTTAAAAATCGCATTTCCCTTGTCCTCCTCTGTCCTGGCTACGCCAATGTTGTCCTTGCGCTCAGCTGAATCCCAGATCTTGCTGTGTATACAGCTCGTGGTAGAAAAAGATCTCGGGATAATTTTATTATCTCGAGATAATTTTATTATCTCGAGATATTATCTCGGGATAATTTTATTATCTCGAGATAATTTTATTATCTCGGGATAATTTTATTTTCTCGAGATATTATCTAGGGATAATTTTATTATCTCGAGATAATTTTGTTATCTCGAGATAATTTCCGAAAAAATATCCCAAAAAAATATTTTTACCATGTCACTTCAGGGGCTCCGTATTCGGGTGTGACAATCATAACGTTTTCCGGTTCCAAGGAACGAACAATAATTTTGGACCTAAATTGTCCATACTGCAAAGTTTGCTTATAAAAGTCATGCGATGTAAATGTAATTTTCATTATTACCAATTTTATCTTTGATCAAAAACAAAATTGATGTAATAAATTCATGCAAGTTGAATGAGCTAAAATAAGTTATAATGAGCGTTACCCATAAATCTATCGATAGGTAGGCTTATACTTCAAATTAAGTAAAATTAAAACAAACAATACAGTTACGTTTCAGATTTTTTTTAAATACGCTTACCTGGTATTTATTAATCCGAATCGGACACATTAAGGCATCACGATGTCATCAATGCTTCACCAATAATAGCCTGCAGAAAGGAAAAGAAGGATGCGGTGGGTGATCGAATAAAATATAATTATGATTATTTATCAATATGGTTCAGTTTGGACTGATTGACTGCATGATGGAATTGATTTGTTCATCGGAGATATAAAAACGTTAATCGATTTGTTAGTTGATCAATTGACTATCGATTAATGACCAATTAGAGTCTCTTCTGATTCATGATATTGTCACCTTTATCTATTTGCTATAATGGTTACCATGGTTACTGAAAATTACTCAAAGGGCAAAACTCGGAAAAAGTGCTTAAAATTTGGTATATTGTGATCAGAGTAGTAGGATTTTCGGTGATTCTTTTATTCTGGTTTGAAGGGGGCAACAGGTGGATAAGTACAAGTCTTTTATGTGTGGGGTGGGGGTGTGGTTGTGAGGTGTGTGCATGTGGTTTTTCTTGGGGGTAGGGCAATGGAACTCATAATAGCAACCGATGCCACTGTGGTGTTCATACTCACAGTTATGGATGGCGGAAACCTTCAAAATACGCCTAAGAATACGCCTAAGAATACGCCTAACCTTAGACGTCTAAGATGCATTCTTAGGCGTCTAAGATGCAATCTTAGGCGTCTAAGAAAATCGCGGTAGACTTAAATCAACGAATCACAGGACCAGAAATCCTAAACAACCAATCATCTTAGGCGTATTCAATTATTGACCAATGACATCTTAGACGCCTAAGATTTTACACGCCTAAGAATTCTTACACGTCTAAGATTGATATTTTAGTGATGGACGGTATCACCAATGTGATTTTCTCTGAGGACTTGCAGCAAAATTGATTAATTGGTTTGATTTTATTTTCGTTGGTTTGGTGTGCTGTTTTGGTGTGGCTAGTAGTAGTCAGGTAAAATGTTGATGAGCATGATGACGGCGACGACGATGATGATATGATGAGGATGATAAATGTTGATGAGCATGATGACGGCGACGACGATGATGATATGATGAGGATGATGATGATGATGATGAAAATTAATACACAAACAACAAAGAGGAACAAACATGCCTAGCATATATTTATATACCTCCATGATTCTATTTTTAACATAGCAAATTTGACCTCTTGTCTTCTTGCACTTTGCAGACTGAAATTATGCATATCTGATCTCTTCAATTATAAAAGACGATTTGGCCTTGGCCCGGGGGCCTTAGCGAAAATATGTCACACGCTGTTCGAGTTATAAAGACATAGTTGGTTGACCTTATAATGTGTGTGCAGTAATAACTTGACCTCTGAACGTATTGGATATAAACACATCATACCCTACACCGTCAGGTTAACTTTCTTGTTGAATGGAGGTATCGAGGTCTCTTAACTGTGTATTTTGGCTCAGTCATACCATACGTGTTAAGAAAAAACATACATGAAAAGTGAGCAGGTTGACACCATAGACACGTGCTCTTTGTTTAAACATTACAAGTAACATGAGTGGCAAACATTAATGTTTCATGAAAATTTCATACTAAATTTAATCCTTCATCACTGCCATCATCATCACCACCACGACTCTAATAATCATCTGACATCATTTGTATTATCCATCATCATCATCATCATCATCATCATCATCATCATCATCATCATCATCATCATCATCAACAACAACAACAACAACAACAACAACAACACATCATCATCATCATTATCATCATCATTTACACTATAGCCACACAAATAGAAATCTTACATTAACTGCAAGTCATCAGAAAAACAAACTATTTAAAACAAATTAAAGTTTTATCAGTTTGCAACAACAACATCAGCTGCTAGATTATGTTCAAATGAAAAAAAAAACCTATTATGTAAAAATACATTGTCAGCCTGAATTGTCAAAAAGTGGCTGAAAAGAACAAAACAATGGGCCATTGTGCCGAAAGGTGGGAGAACATGTACCCTATCCCCCTCCCACCCCATCACCCCTTTCTCTTTGGGATTGACGCGGTGGCTATGGAGAGAAAAGGAGTTTATTAAAAACACACCACCCAGCCATTGTTCGAAATATTCTCTAACGCACAGCGTCCGTTGTACGTTTTGATCGAATTTGCGATACCGTCCATCACTAGTCACGGTCAAATGGTCAATCTTAGACGTGTAAGAATTCTTAGGCGTGTAAAATCTTAGGCGTCTAAGATTTCATTGGTCAATAATTGAATACGCCTAAGATGATTGGTTGTTTGGGATTTCTAGTCCTGTGATTCGTTGATTTAAGTCTATCGCGAATTTCTTAGACGCCTAAGATTGCATCTTAGACGCCTAAGAATGCATCTTAGACGTCTAAGATTGCATCTTAGACGTCTAAGGTTAGGCGTATTCTTAAGCGTATTCTTAGGCGTATTTTGAAGGTTTCCGCCATCCATACACAGTGAGCCATCACGTGTACCTAATGAGTATCCTTTATCCTGTCCTCCAAAATTATAATGTTTTATTAATTCCCAGCAGATACCGTCTTTTACTTTGGGAGCAAACTGATTCAAAATATTTTCCTATCAGATGTAAATACAGTATCCGCTATTCTCTCAGTCGGGTTGTTCCATCTATTGCACCTACCCATTTCTCACTTCTGTCAAAGAGGACATCCTCTTAAAGTCCCTATTGGTAGTTTGACAGTTCTAGCCAATTTTCTGCGCATAGAAAATACCAATTTGCCTGGGTGTTTTTTGTTTTTGTTTTTTGCAATTACTAGAAGTGGATATTTATTTTATGGCAATTTTTGTGTGATCCCCCATTAAGTACAACTTAAACGGGACATTTCGTGATCTAAAAGCTCATTTGCCACTTTTCTATAAAAAAAAGTTGAGATTTTCATACAATCGAAAACCTCTGGCTACATAATGGTTGTGTACAAAACATTCTTGCAGATTCATTTTCTTGGCAAAATTATCGTCAAATTTGTATATAGTATATAGTATAGTATAGTATATTTTATTCACACACAAATCGTGGCCCTCAGGCCAAATTACAAGTGGTTTACAATATTAAAAACAATTAAACATTAAAAAATACAGTATCAATATTAACAAGGAAAAATACAACTGCTGTTGATAGAAAATAAAATATTGCACTTATTCAAGACATCATTCAAAAACATTATAAATACACACCATTAAAAGGCTAAAATTGCCTCAATATTACCATATATTTAAAAAGTCAGAATATGCAAAACAGTTCAGGGCATTTAGTTATTCAATAAATTGATAAAGTATGGAATAGCGCTGTTTTTGAAACGATCGGTCCTTGCATAAAGTTGAGAGATTTGATTTGCATTGCGAAGGACCCTGCCATGACTCTCCAGTCTGGTAGGAGGGATGAGATCTTTTGTTCGAATAGAAGAAGAAAGCCCTTCGGCCAACTTACGACAATGGTCCTCCCTCCTATCAGCTAGAGAGTCTAGCTGGCACAGATTAAGAGCGTTATCATAACCATCATACAATTTGCCCAGAACTATTTTGCAAGCTCTTTTTTGCAGCTGCTCCAAAGTATGATCTTGAGTTGTGGTGAGTGAGGAATGCCATACTACATCCGCGAATTCCAGTAATGGTCGTACATATCCTTTATAAACTGAACATAATTCCTGGGTATTAAAACCAAACCTTTTTAAAATCCTAAGCATAATTATACAACCGACGATTGGTTTTGGACACAATTTCAGCTATGTTTCTATCCCATTTGAGGTTGTTCTGCATCCAAATACCCAAAATTTTTGCCTCAGAAACAAAGTTGAGAGGAATGTCATCGATTTTGATAACATTATTGGGTGGATTCCTCTTAAAGCAGACCTGCAGGGCTTGACATTTCAAAGGGTTAAGTTTCAGATTGTTATTGGCAGACCATTCACTGAATTCATCCAAAACATCTTGAATTTGGCTGGATTGGGGATGGATACAGTTCTCAACAATTGTTAAATCATCAACATATTTCCAACATTTTGTTTTGGGCACACTACTTGATACAGCATCATTGATTATAATCTGAAAGCCTATTGGGCCTAATTTTGTACCTTGTGGGAGACCTCCATTTACAGTTTTGTAATCAGAAAGAACATGTTTATAACAAACACACTGTTGTCTGTTGCTGACAAAGTCAGACAACCATGGCACAATAGACTCACGGACCCCCATATGGATAAATTTCTCCATAAGCAGAGTATGGTCGATCAAGTCAAATGCTTTTGAGAAATCCGTGAGTACCACTGTGCCAACGTTGCTGGCCCTGTCAGCACCTTGATGAAGAAAGTGAAGCATGCTAATTAAATAATGTGAGGTTGACACACCTTTGACATTACCACATTGTTGGTGGTCAATTTTATGACTTACATCTTCTAAGACCCACTTGGATATAAAACCCTCCCCAATTTTTGCAAAGCAGTCAGTAAGTGAGACAGGACGTAGCTTCTCAATGCTTGGTGGGTTTGTTTTTGGTATTGGAACTACAATGGCCTTCATCCATTGAGAAGGGACTACTCCCTCAATGAGGGAGGTGTTCAAAACCTCTGTTAAGGGAACACTTAGCTCATAGGCAAATTCCTTAACCAACCTTGGAGGGAAGCCATCCGGCCCACATGCTTTACACCGATTTACCTTGCTGAGCTCAGCATACACATCCCAAGGATATAATTGTGGTGGTGAGTTGTAAGCAGGTAAATAAGAAGGAAGCTTTGTGTTATCCAGAGGATTGATATTGGAAGACACATTCACAAACAATTCATTGATGCTGTTAGCAATACTGACATGATCAGAATTCTGAATACCGGGGACATGTATGTTGTGCTCAGACTTTGTATCATTAGTCATGACTTTAATTTGTTGGTGCCATTTACGTGGGTCCTTATGTTGTAAATTCCTGACAGAGTTAGCATGATAATTAATTTTAGCTTTAGCAATTTCACGTTGAACTTTATTGCGAAGTTGACGCCATTGAGTTTTGTCTTCAGCCAGAAAGGCTGCTTGGCGTTCCCGAATCATTTTTTTAATTCGGGGGGTAGTCCACTTTTTATCATTATCATGGTTCTTTACTGTGACATGTGGGAAGAATGACTCCATTGCACTGTTAAGATGTTCATAAAAAGCATCCACCTTTTCCTGCGTATTATTGGCTTCAAACACATTAGACCAGTTATGATCTTGAATCCAGGTGCCAAACTCCCTGATTTGGGAATCTTTAAAGGTGCGAACAACTCTGACAGCATTTTTATGCTTGCGAGTGATGGAAGGATTGGGTTTCCAATCAATGCATATGTGGTCACTCTTACCCACAGGTGACATAGGTAATGGATCTGAATAAAATTTACTAAAGTCAGTCATAATCATTTGTATTTATGTTCTGCTATCAAAACGAAATTACAACACAGTTACCTATGGAGTCTATGTAATACACATAATCATGCATAACTCGCAAACACAAAATCGGAATCATTTTGAGAATAAACTTTTTTCGTGAATATCTACTATATAAAACATACAATAAAAAAGAGGATGCTAGAATCATGAAATACTCCTTTAATAGAAAACGTTTTAATACCATTAAATTGTCGGGTTATATGAAGTATTATAAGAAATATTGTCAAAATGTTTATATGGTAAAATATTCTTGCAAACACTTGTGCAAAATATCTTGCGAACTATCTTGTCAACATTTAAATGACATTATGGTGAAATATTGGCAAGTTTTCAAAACAAATGTTTTTGAATGTTTTGAAAACGTTTTATGCCTTTTATATACCCTTTATACAACCCGATATTTACACGTTTTCGGTCAACCTTTTCTAACATTTCGCGAATAATGTGAACAATGTTTTGTGTTTGCTGGGTAGGGGCCCTACTTAAAGATACAACATTTCTCTCAAGTAAGAAGGCAGTATCCGTTTTGTAATTTGCTAGCATATACTTCCTTTTTACTTACGAAAACAGTCTTGTTTTGAAGCACACCTTGTGACGTTTCATTTCCCCCTATTTCAGATTTTGTTTGTATTCAATGGCAATTGTTATTAATAGCTTGTGCTCATTTGTTGTCATTTTGTTTATCTGGTTCAGTAAAGTTTGTCTTCATGTTGAAACTTTTGTAAAGCGCAATAATCTTTTGTAATGGTGCCACACACTATGTGCGGACGATATCTCAATTTAGCCACATAAATAAGTTTCCTTGGTGTTATTCTTTGGGATATCACAAGCGTTACCATAGTTACCAACCATCAATTAAATGCATCTTGTTAGGGACTAAACAGGTTATAATTTGTAAGGTTATTAACAAAACAAGTCACATAAAAATCAGCTTATACAGATATAAAAATTATTTCTTACGTATTATTTTATTATTTTGTACGTAATGCTATCTATAGTAGATATCACGTATAAAGCTATCTTCAGACGATAGCACGATTTAAATATAGTAGATAATTCTATCTTCAGTAAATAACACTATCCAAATATGGTACATAATCGGTAGATCTTCAGTAGATAGCAAACTTTGAATCTGGTGCGTAATGTTGTCTACACCTAACAATTTAAACATGGTACATAGTGTTATCTTCAGTAGATAGCATAATTCAAATATTCAAACATTGTACGTAATGCTATATTCAGTAGTTGACACAAATTGCTATCTGCAGTAGATAGCACAATTTAAATATAGGTACATAATGTTATTTTTAGAAGATTGCAGAATTTAAACATGGTGCTTGATGCTATCTTCAGATGGCACAATTGGAATACAGTGTCTTCAGCAGATAACAGCACAAATAATTTAAATATTATGTATAACGATATCTTTATAAAATAGGAGCTATAGTGTTATCTTTAGTAGATAGGACAGTTTGAATACAGTGTACCTTCAGTAGATATTACCATATTCGGCTTCAAATTTTAAATGGGGCACAATGCTATCTTCAGATGGCACAATTGGAATATAGTAGCATATGTTATCTTCAGCAGATAGCACAATTTATAAATGGTGCATAATGATATCTTTAATAGATACCATAATTTAAATAGGATGTATAATGTTATCATTAGTAAATGAGACAGTTTGAATACAGTGTACCTTCAGTAGATATTGCAGTTTTCGGCTTCAGTAGCTAGCACAATTTGTAAATGTATACTATGCTATCTTTAGTAGCTATCTTCAGTAGATGGTGCACAATGCTATCTTCAGTAGATAGCACAATTTAAATATAGTGAATAATGCTATCTTCAGTAGATAGCAGAATCTAAATATGATGCATAATGTTATCTTTAGTAGATAGGACAGTTTGAATACAGCGTACCTTCAGTAGATATTACTGTATTCGGCTTCCGTAGATAGCACAATTTGTAAATGGTGTACTATGCTATCTTCAGTAGATAGCACAATAAAAATATAGTTCATAATACTATCTTCAATAAATCAAAATATGGTACACAATGTAGATGACAGAGATAGAAGATGGCACAATTTAAATATTGCGCATAATAGTTGATGGTGCTATCTACTGTAGATTGAACAATCTGAATATTCTTATTCAGATAAATAATTTAAATATTATGTATAATGATATCTTTATAAAATAGGAGCTATAGTGTTATCTTTAGTAGATAGGACAGTTTGAATACAGTGTACCTTCAGTAGATATTACCATATTCGGCTTCAAATTTTAAATGGGGCACAATGCTATCTTCAGATGGCACAATTGGAATATAGTAGCATATGTTATCTTCAGCAGATAGCACAATTTATAAATGGTGCATAATGATATCTTTAATAGATACCATAATGTTATCTTTAGTAGATAGGACAGTTTGAATACAGGAGAGTTGGTACTGTCCTTCATCTCTGTTCATGGTGGTACCCCTCCGCCTTCTTATTTCTATAGCCTCCTTTATCCAGCGAGTGTATCTATTTTGGCACCACCATGAACAGAGATGAAGGACAGTACCAACTCTCTCACATTTTTGATGAGTTCCTGACTCAGGGATCAAGAAAATCCCTTGAAGGAAAACAGACTGGCAACTCCAAGATCAACGCTGGAACTACTTCTAGCGTCGGTTGCCAATAGCAGTCACTAACCATCAAGTGTTGATAAAGACAACAGGTGTTGTTGAAACGTACACAAGTAAGTGAACATTCTGGATCAGATACAAAGAACTTTGTTAACCAGTTTACTATACCGATCCTGATGAATCTGTTCAATCACTATCTTCAGTAGATAGCACACTTGAAATATGGTGAATAATGCTATCTTCAGTAGATAGCAGAATTTTTAATTTAAAAATATGGTGCATACACCATATTCAAATTCTGCTATCTACTGAATAATCCTATGTTCAGTAGATAACAAAATATAAATATGTGCATAATAATATCTTCAGTATATAGCACAATTTAAATATGGTGCATAATGCTATCTTCAGTAAATAGTACAATTTTAAAATTGTGCATAATAATATCTTCAGTAGATTTTAAAATGGTGCATTATCATCAGTAAATTTTTAAATTTTAAAAATAGTTTGTGGTGCTAAATGGCTCCGGAAACGGAGGCCTGGGCGGCCACCTCCCACAATAATTTTGGTGGAGGAGCAAGTACCCTGGGGCCCCCAATAATATAAGGTAAAATTCAAAATTTTAGGGTAAAATTAATATTTCAGGTTATAATTTATAATGTAAGGTACAATTCATATTATAATGTATGCATTTTCTATACCCCTGCGGCACCCAACCCTTCATCGTTTCGTGCCTCAAAGCAGGCCACATATTGATGGGCTCCCAATATTAAAAATCTTCCGGAGCCTCTGGTGCTATCTTCTGTAGATAGCACAATTTGAAAATGGTGCATAATGCTATATTCAGAAGATAGCTTAATTTAAACATGGTGGATAAGGTTATTTTTAGTAGATAGCATAATTAAAATATGGTAGATAATGCTATCTTCAGTAGATAACAAAATTCAAATATGGTGCATAATGTTACCTTCAGTAGATGGAAAAATCTAAATAATGGTGCATAATAATATCTTCAGTAGATAGCAAAATTTAAATATGGTGCATAATAATATCTACAGTATATTGCCCAATTTAAATATGGTGCATAATAATATCTTCAGTAGACAGCGCAATTTTAAAATGGTGCATAATACTATCTTCAGTAGATAATAAAATTCAAATATGGTGGATAGTGTTATCTTCATTAGATAGCACATTTTAAATTGGATACATAATTTTATCTTTAGTAAATAGCACAATTTGAATAATGGTGTATATATTATAGTATTTACAAATTGTGCATAATACAAGCTTAAGTAGATATATAGCACAATTTGTAAATGGTGCACAATGCTATCATCAGTTGATATCATAATGTAAATATAGTTTATGTTATCTTCCGTAGATAACACAATTAAAATATGATATTATTAAATATTAAAATAATGTTATAATACGTAGATCTAGGTAAGGTAAGGTAAAGGTAAAGGAGACGATCCTGTATAAACAGTGATCGGAGTGCCCGTCTCTCTTTCATTGGCTATTGGGCCAGACTCCTCCATGTAATATTGCTATATGGTGATCGCTACGCCTCCTCCACAGCAAGTCTGTTACCTTCCCAGCATTTAAGAATGCCGGTACCCATTTATAACACCTGGATGGAAAGGAGTAATCGAGATAAAGTGCCTTACTCAAGGCGCAACACGATGGCGTCGCCGGGAATCGAACCCACAACCTTCCGATTATGAGTCGGAGCCCGTTCCAATACAGTAGATGTAGATAGCACACTTTTAAAATGGTGCATAATAGTTCATGGTGCTATCTTCAGTAGATATCACAATTTAAATATAGTGCATATAATGCTATCTTCATTAAATAGCACAATATAATTTTATGGTTGATAGTGATTATCTTCATTTGACAGCACAAGTTAAATAGGATACATAAATTTATTTTTAGCAAATAGCATAATTTGAATATGGTATATATCTTAAAATAGTGTAGAATGCAAGCTTAAATGGGTATTTTGTGATCCTAGCATCTTCTTTTTATGACATTTTCAGTAGATATCCACGAAAAAAGTTTATTCCCAAAATTTCAGTTGATTTCAATTTTGCGTTTGCGAATTATGCATGCTTACGTGTATTACACTGCTCCATAGACAATGTGTTGTAATTTCGTTCTGGTGTACCAGAACTTAATTCAAATTTCACGATATTTTTTGTACATAAACATTATGTAGCTAGAGGTTTTCAATGGTATATAAATCTCAACTTTTTTTGAGTAAAGTGGAGGGGATGATGCTGTGGATCACTAAATGCCCTTTTAAGTAGATAGTACAGTTTATAATTGATCCACAATGCTATGTTCAGTAGACAACATAAATATAATATGCAGATGGCATATTATTTGAAAATGGTGCATAATAGTTTGTGGTGCTCAGCGGCTCCGGAACACCACCGGCCACAATAATTTTGGTTGGGGTTAAATACGGTAGATATCACAATTTAAATATGGTGTATAATGATATCTTCAGTAGATAGCGCATTTAAATATGATGGATAATGCTACCTTTGGTAGGGAGCGCAAAATTAAATACGGTGGATAATGCTATCTTCAGTAGATAACACAATATTTAAATATGGTAGATAATGCTATCTTCATTAGGGAGCACAATGTATGGTGCATAACGCTATATTCAGTAGTTAGCACAATTTAAATATGGTGCATAATGCTATCTTTAGTAGATAACAAAATTTAAATATGGTGCATAATACTATCTTCAGTAGATAGCAAAATTTAAATATGGTGAATTATACTATCTTCAGTAGATAGCACAATTTAAATATGGTGCATAATGCTATCTTCAGTAGATAGCAAAATTGAGATATGGTGCATAATGCTATCTTCAGTAGATAGCACATTATTTAAATATGATGTATAGATCTTCAGTAGATAGCACATTTTAAATATGGTTATCGCCTGATATATTCTTGGTATAATTACGAGATCTTAAGAAAATACCCTTTTCACGTTTATATTTCATCTTTATGAAAACATGCAAATAGATGACAAGTGTAAAATAACCATAACAATATTTTTATGAAAGAGTCGAAGTATAAATATCGCAGTTACTCAAGATTATTACGCTTCGCGTGGGTTATTCCAGTTGAAATCCATACACCCCTATGGAAGACATGACCTTAACCTCCCACACAGGGGGTGTAGATTCCAAATGGAGACACCCATTCAAGTAGCTATATTCGAAATTCACACTCCCTGTGTGGAAGATTAAGGTCATGTCTTCCATAGGGGGCGTGGATTTCAACTGGAATAGACCATGGTGGCCCAAGACCGTCAATATCATTCAGGACTCAACTCAGACGCAATTGCTCTGCATCTGATTAAAAATCGCACTTAAGATCAACTAAATTAAATAATTACCGTATTTACGTACGGCTAAGCTAGCTTTTCTACAAGCTGTATCATAATGATTCATACCCTGCCGTTTTTATTGATAATGGAGGAGTCCGACGCATTAAATTCAAAATAAGATCCAAATAATATGTAGATTAAGGGATCTGGAATGAGCGTTTTGAGCGTTTCGACAGTATTTTTGTGGGACATAAGAGCACATCAGACATATCGAATTGCATTCTGAATACGAAGAATGTCTTTCTGATATCAAATAATTTTCATTTTTTGAAATTCACGATATAATACAAATGTTATGACAAATTAATAAAATTTGATATTTTTCACATTTTTGATATATATATCAGTCCTCGAAGTAAATTTTATAAATCTAATGACATATTCTTAAAGTGTATGTAGCTGGGAGGAAAAGCTGACGATCAATTGAAAATTTTGACCTTTCATATTGAAGATATGGATTTTTCCGAGTCGCCCAAAAAGACTTAATTTTTTTATGGTGTTTTGGGGAAAAAATTCATATCCTCAATACGAAAGGTCAAAATTTTCAATTGATCGTCGGCTTTTCATCCCACCTACATACACTTTAAGTATAAATCATCAGATTTATAAAGTTTACTTCGAGTACGAAAGGTCAAAATTTTCAATTGATCGTCGGCTTTTCATCCCACCTACATACACTTTAAGTATAAATCATCAGATTTATAAAGTTAACTTCGAGTACGAAAGGTCAAGATTTTCAATTGATCGTCGGCTTTTCATCCCACCTACATACACTTTAAGTATAAATCATCAGATTTGTAAAGTTTACTTCGAGTACTGTTAAATATCAAAAATATCCATTTTTAATCATTTGCCATAAAATGTGTATTACATTGCAAATTTCAACAAATCTAAATTATTTAATATCAGAAGGACATTCTTAGTATTCATAATACAATTCGATATGTCTGATGTGCTCTAATGTCCCACAATAAATACTGTCCAAACGTTCATACCCCACCCCTTAATACAACAAGTCATAAACTATTACATTCTGGGCATTTAAAGAGTATCCAATGTTGCATTTGGAAAAGTCAGACTTTCCAATAAACATCAAAATTGATAGTTACTAATCATGTTGATACAGCTTGTATACAGCTATACATGTAGAGCAAATCGCGGAAAAAACACTCAATTCTGTAAGCTAATTATTAAGCTAACGGTTTTGTTTTTGCGGGCACCTAGTACTTGTAGCTCTTACAATATACAATTAGCAGATATAATGAGCCCAAATGAGTGCAAGCGCGACATTGTTCATTTCCCATTTTTTGTCAACAAAATTCTCTAACAATTTATTTCTATATGAGCATTAGCCCAAGGCATCAGCCACTGGCGCATGTAATATCAACCACGCCCTTGTAACAACTTCAACATACAGTTTTCCATCATGTGAGCGCAAGAAATTTGTATGTAAAGGCTGCCTCAAGTTAGATTTTGAAAATGCATGTGCAGCGTAGTCCAAAAACTTGAAAAATGTTTGTTTACGAGATATCAGGTTATGATATTGTTTATCCGGGGACTAAAGTTGCTTCTGAAAGCATCTCAAGTCCCATTATTCTTAGACTTGCCACCAATATCAGTGCTACACATTTGAAATGACAAAAGGCAGGTATTGCACATACGACTTTCTTTCACTATAAACCTGAATTTATACTAGATCGCTGAGCGATGGTGATTGGTTTTTAGCCAATGAGCTCGAGCACGTTTTGTTGCGTTTGGAAAATCGCGCTACCTTATTGGTCAAATGCTAGACTATGCCATAGTCGAATTTTATTAAAAATATGTTATTATTAGTCATGATGAACCCATTTCGTTGAACTCAAAATCATACTGATGTTTATTAAAATTAAAGTATTCAATAGTAAAATGGTCATAAAGAGTTAAAAATATCAGACGATTAGTGACAATAAAAGTAATTGAATGCAACATTATCTTGCATAATTATAACGGCTCACTTTAATACTGAACAATTCTGATTTTGGAATCTACCAGTTTATTGATAGCGAACCCCGAAATTTGGAAGCTAACAAACAGAGGGAGTAGGGTGACTGATCAGATGTGAAAATCTATCAATTGTGCACACATTAATTAAATCAGAGTTTTAAGCTTAAATACAATATCCAGAGTATGCACAATGGGCAAGTGGACTACGGAGTAGTCTAGTCAAATGCCAATCGCTCATCGATGGAGTATAAATTCAGCTTTACAGTCACATCAGACGTCCTTTTTCCCTTTATGATTCTTTATAATAAAGACAAACAGTCAGCGTTGATACAGCTACACCGAATGTTGATTGTGATTAGCTTTTGAGATGACGTGTTGCCAATAGTAAGGAAATAATACTTGAAAATAGACGTACCTTTTGGCTCTGTCCAACTGTTGCTTCAGTTTCCTGTTATAAGAAAGGGCGTCTGAAAGCTCTCCCTTACTAGTTCGAGGTGTGCTATTATGATTTAATCTCGTCATTTCAATCTTGTCATTTTATTATAATTATTTTTCTAATCGTAAAAAAGAAAGTATTGTTAAGACAGGCATAGTAATATTTTTCAATATTTATCAATCCATTTTCATGTTATCTATTATAGCATAAAACTGTTGCAGTAAATCCGTGCACATACTAAAATATCATTAAACAATTTCCACAATTTTACATGTATAAGATATTTATCAAACAAAACGGTATTGGCTGCATCTTCGAAAACAAAACAAAACAAATTTAATTATTGCTCATGCACTTTAATTTAGTCTTAGTGTCTTGAACACATTACTTTTGTTTTAAGTGTACAGAAACTTTTTGTGTGCAATATAGTATGATGCATTCATTAGGGAGTGTCCATAACGGGGGGGGGGGAGATTAAAAAATACAACTTTTCCAAACCACCCACCAAAGTATTTATGAACACTCCCTTAATATTATCGGGCATTGTGATGTGATGAAAAACAAAAATACAGACTGTATCAAAATAATTAGTACCCAGCCGTTTTTGTTATTTATTGACAAGTCTGCTTCTTCAATATGCAGCATTGCACCCTTGAAATGCCCAGGATTTATAGTATTATGACCTTTTATAACATCTATACTAATAAAATAATAAGCTCTGTGTGTCTGTCTGTCCAGCAATGCGTTTCGCCGCGCTTCGACGCATCGCTCCGATATTTTGGATATACACCAGGCACAAAAAGAAACTCGTCAGTTATATTCATCCTTATTGTTCAATAACTTGATAATTTTGGATTAATCTGAAATATACATTTTGTTAATTGGACTTTGCTTTCTCATTTGACACCCTGTTCGTGAAAAACGAACAAGAATTGACCAAGATATACGCCTCCAAAGCCTCAAACCCCAAAAAGAAAAGTTGCATTTTCAACGGTTTTCAATGGGAACGCATCGTTGTATTGCACAAAAGCACCACGGGCCAATCAATAAAGCACACAGTGTAACAGGCACAATTGAATCGTTAAAATTGCAACTTTTCATTTTGGGGTTTGAGAGTTTGAGGCGCATATCTTGGTCAATTCTGCTCAATGTTCACGAACAGGGTGTCAAATGAGAAAGAAAAGTCCAATTAACAAAATGTATATTTCAGAATAATCCAACGTTATCAAGTTATTGAACAGCAAGGATGAATATAACTGACGAGTTTCTTTTTGTGCCTGGTGTAGATAGATATCGGGCATTCCACGTTTATGGGGTGGTTTGAAAGGTCATCGGAGGTCAAGGTCAAAGGCCAAAATTTCAACTTTGTCCGATCGGGCCCAAACTTGGTAGGTGGAATCCTTGATACAAGGCGAGTATTTGCCTGAAATAAAATTGAGGTCAACCGAGGTCAAAGGTCATTACGGAGGGGTCAAATTTCAAACTTTGTCCGATCTGGCTTAAACTTGGTGGGTGGAATCCTTGATGCGAGGGGAATATATGCCCGAAATGAAATTGAGGTCAACCGAGGTCAAAGGTCATTATGGAGGGTTAAATTTCAAACTTTGTTCGTTCGGGCTCAAACTTGGTGGGTGGAATCCTTGCTACGAGAGGAATATATGTGCAAAATGCCATTGAGGTCAACCGAGGTCAAAGGTCATTACGGAGGGGTCAAATTTCAAACTTTGTCCGATCGGGCACGGACTTGGTGGGTGGAATCCTTGATACGAGGGCTTAAACATGGTATAACGAATTCTCAATATGACAGGAACAGGAAGATTTCACCACTCCCTGTGAGGACTGCAATGTCTTCCCAGCATTCATAGCTGAAAATGATTTCTAAATTTCAAACGGATGTATCAAATAAAACTGAGGTCATCAAAGGACAAAGGGGATCAAGCCAAGGTCATCTAGGGTCAGAGGTCATATGGGGTCATTGGGGTCAAACAGCATCACTATCTGATGCTGGTGGTGCTCTCACGTACAGCTACAGTGCCCTCACAGCTGCAGGTACTCTAGTTTATCTATAATTAGGCAGCTTCTATGTTGCATTTTGATGTAATAGTCTTATTCATAATCACTGGAAACTGATGGGTAACAGCCTGTATTAGGCATACGTCATTTGAAACACAAAATAATGTTTTAACCAAATAGATAACTCGCTAGTAAAGTAATAACTTTATAACTTTATTTGAAAGAAGTTACGAAACTAATGGTTAACAACCAGCATAGAGGAGACGAGCATCTTGTTGGGTACCAAAATAGTTGTTAATAAACAGCATAGAGGAGATCTTGAGCTTAAATCATTACGATAATTATACACTTACTTGCGAGAGAACAAATTGTTATTGAAAGTTTTGCAAAGTACTCGAAGCAAATGAATTGTTGCTTAAAATATCCACAACGCCATTGCTAGGACATAATCAATGATACCGTTATATATGGTCGCATGTCTTTTCTCTTTATTGAAAAAGACATTAAAATAGACATCACCGGTTTACAATTGTAATTACTAGAGTCACGCGGTAGCTGTGGCCAGCAAGTTTGTAAAATAAATGACCACTAGAGATGACTAAAAACATGTAACAGCTTCGCAAGTATTTATTTTTATAAACTCTGGATGAAATAATGAAAATACAGTACAATATTGTATATTAATGAGATATGTAAATCGGAAAATGCGGTGGATAAGAGTTACCCCATCATTAAGAAACACGACGTGTCGAGCAGAACAATACATGGTAGTTATTGTACTCACCAAAGTTTATGCTGGTGTGTTTTCTCTGGTTTTATTTCCTCCAAATAGTTTCTGCAAAATCGGTCTCATGAGACACTCGTGTAAATAATATTGGGAGATACCATCACCAGCGTGTCGTAAAAGGCAACGAGAATATCTCAAAACTTATAATTCTTTTTCAATTGTGTTCTACTCTATACTACGGTTTGCACGAAATGGTTTGAGCATTGTCATTAGTTTGAACTACCCACATCGAACGCGAGATATTTGAAATAATTGATTGTGAATTTCAGGATGAAGTTAGCCAATGCTTAACAGTTGTATTGCTCTTGCTCGTTGATATCTGTTCCTAGTAGCAGGCATCTACACCAGGCACAAAAAGAAACTCATCAGTTATATTCATCCTTGCTGTTCAATAACTTGATAATTTTGGATTATTCTGAAATATACATTTTGTTAATTGGACTTTTCTTTCTCATTTGACACCATGTCCGTGAACATTGAGCAAGAATTGACCAAGATATGCGCCTCAAACTCTCAAACCCCAAAATGAAAAGTTGCAATTTTAACGATTCAATTGTGCCTGTTACACTGTGTGCTTTATTGATTGGCCCGTGGTGCTTGTGTGCAATACAACGATGCGTTCCCATTGAAAATCGTTGAAAATGCAACTTTTGATTTTGGGGTTTGAGGCTTTGGAGGCGCATATCTTGGACAATTCTTGTTCGTTTTTCACGAACAGGGTGTCAAATGAGAAAGCAAAGTCCAATTAACAAATTATATATTTCAGGATAATCCAAAATTATCAAGTTATTGAACAGCAAGGATGAATATGACTGACGAGTTTCTTTTTGTGCCTGGTGTATATAGTTTCAGCTAGCGATAGACATGACAGAGGTTTAGCGATATCCGAGTTCCATCTTTTCGCCGTTCCGTCATACCAATTTTTAAATTGAGGATCGCGGGCATAAGAGCCTCGTAGCCGGAGAAGACCACATGCATATATCATACTTTCTTGTCCATAACTTGTAAAACTTTTTGCCGCGCAATTCAGGCTGAACACGGAACCTGTTTCTTTATAGGATCTGTGGGTGGGGTTTTGAGTTGAACAGATCACACAACAAAATCCGTCATTCGAAGAACATTTGTTTTTTCTCCTTCATGCAAGAGCCGTGAAAATGCAGCTGACTGGATTGTTTTTATAAACAACTTTGTTATGAACGGTAGATGTAAGTGAAGTTTCGTATGTCCGGACTCAGGGTCCCGACCTACCTGGGCTAGATCGTTGCTTTAGTATAGGCCTATACGTTTTGCGTTTATTCAGTGTCGAATACGCGTGCGTATATAGAATAGGACTTGCAGTTTACAGCAGTGTTGGTCTATATTTTACGAAAGAAAGTGAACAAAGGATCCAAGATACATCTTATTTTCTTTCAAGACAATTGTGCCATTTTTATGATCTATTCTAAGCGTGAACGGTAAGTTAAAAATCTACATTCATTCTGAACATTGATTCGCTATACGCTGTAGCCTACATTTACTGATTTTATGTCTTGCAATTTTAACATAACGATATAAAACATATAGCCGAAATGGCGGGTGTAAGCAAACGTAAGTGTCTCTGTTTCATCCTTAAACTTTCGGTCATCATCATGTCATTGTGTTTTAACAACAACACAGTGATGAACGGAATGATCGTTGCAGCTCAGTTGTTGGTGGACCCTCTTTGGGATGTACCTCTCAAAGAAACCTACCCATGTTTTGTTGATAACAAGACCGAAGGAGGAGTTTTCTTTCAAGGGAGCGCGAATTACATGTGTACCCTTCAAGTGACTGCATCGCAAGGAACCTTCGCTGACCTACGAATACACGGATATAATGACTCTACAGAGCCGACGCTTCTTTATATTGAACGAGATGGAGACTTAAAAGACTGTAAGAATAAGTATGTAATATTCAATGTACAACCAGAAACGTGTAGTTCAACATTGTTCGAGTCAAGTTTCCGAGTAAATTTGCAAGGTAATACAAACCTTTACATAGATAAAGTACTTGCTAATGATAGCTTATTCAGATGCCCTGAAGAAGAAAAATTTCAGAAAGATAACCATGGTAATACAGTAAGTAGAAATCAGTGTCATAATGTTAAAGGGTATAACAACAAAGTTATGTGTGATCCACAATATATTGATAAGTGTAAGCTTAAGTTTTCCCCAGACTGTGTAGCTTATCTTGGTGCCAGAGAAGTAGTTTATGAAGATTGCTCATCTAGTCAAAACAGAACGGATGTGATCACCTACCCACTTTACACAACCCATTTAGATTTATCACAAAATAAAATTGTGCAAGTGTCTGATACCTTTTTTCAAGACTTATATCATTTAGAGATATTGCATCTGATGGACAATCGTCTGATTTTGCTAAATCCAAAAACATTTTGGGGATTGTCCTCTTTGGAAGAACTTTACCTTCGTTCTAATCAGATATCAGAACTGGAGGTAGAATTCTTCCAAGATTTGTACAATCTCAAAATACTGGTGCTTGGTACTAATTTGTTAAGCACTGTACCCGATGAAGTATTTCAAGATTTAACAAATTTGGAAAGACTAGAACTCGATCAGAATCTTATATCAGAACTGGAGGAAGATTGCTTCAAAGGTTTGTACAATCTCAAAATACTGATTCTATACAGCAATTTCTTAAGCACAGTACCTGATCAAGTGTTTCAATATTTAACAAATTTGGAAACACTAGACCTCAGTCGAAATCGCATGTCACAACTGGAGTTTGTACAAGACTTATATCATTTAGAGATATTACATCTGATGGACAATCGTCTGATTTTGCTAAATCCAAAAACATTTTGGGGATTGTCCTCTTTGGAAGAACTTAACCTTCGTTCTAATCAGATATCAGAACTGGGGGTAGAATTCTTCCAAGATTTGTACAATCTCAAAATACTGGTGCTTGGTGGTAATTTGTTAAGCACTGTACCCGATGAAGTATTTCAAGATTTAACAAATTTGGAAAGACTAGAACTCGATCAGAATTTTATATCAGAACTGGAGGAAGATTGTTTCCAAGGTTTGTACAATCTCAAAATACTGATTCTAAACAACAATTTATTAAGCACAGTACCTGATCAAGTGTTTCAATATTTAACAAATTTGGAAAGACTAGAACTCACTTTTAATCTTATATCAGAACTGGAGGAAGATTGCTTCCAAGGTTTGTACAATCTCAAAATACTGAAGCTATACCGCAATATTCTAAGCACAGTACCTGCTAAAGTGTTTCAATATTTGACAAATTTGGAAACACTATTCCTCAGTATAAATCGCATATCACAACTGGAGGAAGATTGCTTCAAAGGTTTGTACAATCTCAAAAGACTGGAGCTTTATTTGAATTTGTTACGCACAGTACCTTATGATATATTTCAAAATTTGACAAATTTGGAAAGACTAGACATCAGTATAAATCTGATATCAGAATTAGACAAACTGACGTTCCAAGGTTTGACCAATCTCAATCTCTTGAGGATAACATATTCAGTTTTCTTCAGTTCAATATCTGTTGGGATATTTCAAGATTTGATAAAGTTGGAAACCCTCCACCTTTATGCGTCTGAGATTACATATCTGGAGGTAAAAACATTCCAAGGTATGAACAATCTCAAAACACTAGATCTAGCTTTCAATCGCTTAAATACATTACCCAATGAAACGTTCAAAGAGTTGATACATTTGGAGACCCTTGATCTGGGTTATAATGAACTAAAGGAGTTGCATTCTGAAATGTTCATTGGTTTAAGTAAACTTATCAAACTGATTCTTTATACGAACAAATTTAATACACTACCCATTGGGCTATTTCAAAACGATTTGATAAATGTAGAACACATAAACCTCCATCTCAATCCGATATCAGAACTAGAAACATTAATGTTCAAAGGTATGAACAATCTCACAGAGCTGTGGCTTCATGGCATTCGATTGAGCTCACTACCTGATGAGTTATTTCAAGATTTGAATACTCTCAAACTAATATATCTTTCTAATAATTTGTTGAGTGTTTTGCATGTTAGAATATTTGAAAATTTGAACAATCTCAAAGCACTCTGGCTTAGTAATAATTTATTGAGTGCATTACCTGGTGGGATATTTAAAGATTTGGTAAATTTGGCAAGCCTGGGACTAGGTGGAAATCAGATATCAGATTTGAATGTAGGAATGTTCCAAGGATTGAATAATCTCAAAAGTCTCTATCTTTCTAACAATTTGTTGAGTACATTACCTGGTGGGGTATTTCAAGACTTAATCTATTTGGAGAGATTGTACCTTTATAAAAATCAGATATCACATCTGGATGGAGAAATATTCACAGGTTTGAACAATCTGATAATCCTGGACCTTAATCAAAATAACATACGGAAATTACATGGTGAATTATTTCAATATTTGATAAATTTGGAGCATTTAAACTTTGATTTAAATCAGATATCAGATCTAGATGTAGGAATATTCCAAAGTCTGAAGAATCTCAAAATAATCAAGCTTTCGGATAATTTATTGAGCACACTGCCTGCTGGGATATTTGAAGGTCTAATTAATTTGGAAGAATTGGCACTAAGAAGAAACAATATATCAGATCTAAATGTTGGCATGTTACAAGGTTTGAACAATCTCAAGAATCTCGCACTTTCTTATACGTTATGGAATATATTTCCAGTTGAGATATTTCAGTATCCGATTAACTTGGAACAACTGTATCTCGAGGGAAATCGTATATCAGAAATTAGTAAAATAATGACCATGACTCGGAGTTTGAAATATCTTACCAAACTCAGGCTTTCTAATACTTCTTTAAGTAGTGTATCTGACGGGATAATTGGAATATATTTGACGGAACTGTACCTTGATCGAAATCAAATATCAGAACTTGACGTGAAGTTTAAAAGTGTGAAAAATCTTCAAAAACTCTCGTTTTCTGACAATTCCTTGAGTACATTACCTGACGGGATATTTCCAGATTTGTATTATTTGATATACCTATACCTCGATAGAAATAAACTATTTAATCTGAACGCGAGAGTTTTCCGCGGAATGAAAAGTCTTCGGTATCTTTATCTTGAAAACAATGCCTTGAGTTCAATATCTGTTGGTATCTTTCAAGATTCATTGTGGTTAACTCGACTTGGCTTGGAGGGAAATCAATTGACTTCCATACTTGAAGAAATAGAATTAAGCATAGGGGGTGACCTAAAATTGAGTGGAAATAGATTTCTCACAATCAATGCGACTATATTCTCCAGATCAGTGCATATATCCAGACTTGGAATTAATAATAACAAGTTAACCGAACTCCCTGATGGTATCTTCAAACACATGGTACGTTTGACGTCCCTCGGTGTTAGCTATAACCAGTTACGATCGTTTAATAAAAATGTAATGGAAGGTTTAGTGTCTTTGGAAACTCTTAGTCTGTCAAACAATTATCTGACGCATTTAGATAGGGACATATTTAAAAACACGGTCAGCCTATATTTTGTTGATTTGTCAGCAAATAAAATAAAGGAAATTCCAAACATATATCACCTGATTTTTCTGCAGACCTTATATCTCATAAATAACACGCTAACTAGAATACGTCGTGATTCTTTTTCTTCCCAGTCAGATAAGTTACGATTGATTGTTAGTCAGTATGAAATATGTAATTGTTATGTCCCAAGTAATATCACATGTATTGCCAGAGGAAGTAGATCACCATATCTTACATGTGATAGGCTGCTTTCTGATAGAACATTGATGGTGATAATGTGGCTCATCGGTTTAAATGCACTTGGAGGAAATCTCTTCGTGCTAGTTGCCACAAACAAAAGGGCTCAGACAAATAAAGTGAATGCAATATTGCTGAGCAATCTTGCCATATCAGATTTTCTTATGGGAATCTATCTTATGATCATTGCTTCAGCTGATTTATATTTCGGAGATCGCTTTCCAATGCAATCCGAAACCTGGAGATCTGGCATAACCTGCAAAATTGCAGGGGCTTTTTCAATAATATCTAGTGAAGCCTCTGTGTTCTTTGTGACATTGATAAGCATAGACAGGTTCATTTCAATCAGGTTTCCTTATTCTACTCACAAATTAAGAAAAAAATCTGTCACGATTATTGCGATTTTTACGTGGATCACTTCAATTGCCTTAGGAACTATTCCATCAGCTTTGTCAGGAATTAATTTTAAATTCTATGACAATTCTCATGTTTGTATCGGTCTACCCCTAGCTTTGACAAAAACATATTCCTTAGAATATGGGGCGCCTGCAGTAATGCCACCAGTATGGTACTTTAAGTATCAGTACCCTTATAGGTTTGTATTGCAGGACAATTATTATGTCGAAATTGAGGGTCTTGCCAATGGGTTCTTTTATTCAACAGCCCTTTTCTTAGGCCTTAACTGTGTATGTTACCTGGTAATACTTGTCTGTTACATTCATATAGTGAAGGCTGTTATCAAATCCGCCAAGCAATCTGGATATACCCTTAGCATGAAAAAAACAGATAAAGCTCACAACCAAAGTATCTGCCATCGTTGCCACAGATTTCTTCTGTTGGTCGCCGATAATCGTACTCGGGATTTTGGTTCAAACCAGGGTGATAACTCTACCTCCGTCTGTATCTGCTTGGTGTGTTACAGTTGTTTTGCCCATTAATTCTGCCATTAATCCATACCTATACACCATTGTTGACCTCATTTTTGATTATAGAAAGAAGCGAGCAGAAAAACGGAAATTGAAAGAAAATATTAAACAACAAATGCAAAATAACCAAGCAAAGACCAAATTGTCCACTTAAACCAACTAAACTTTAAACAATCTTGGCAAACATGATAAAGCTTTAACTTCAGATTCAAAGGGCCAGAATGGATATACAATTGAGATAAATAAAATAAACGAATACAATAAATATATAGATAAATAAAGAAGCAAATTATTTATTAATTAATAGACAATTATAGCCCTCGGTGATCCACAATGAAGCATTTACCGTATGTTTTTCAATGGTTTTTAGGGTCACATAATTATTTTACTCTGATCTTAAAATGTATTGTAGCGGTACTTGGTATGTTGGTTGAAATATTATATTTGACACAAGGTCCACAAGAATTGTCTGCGAATTCTTAATTTGAATTCTTAACCAAAACAGTACCAGGTACTACAAAATACTACTTGATATATGCGCTGTTCGTGCGTGCAGCCCACGTGGTGTGATGACGCAATCGCCCTAAGTGATATATAGGCACGGATTTGCTGACCAGCGAAGCCCAACACCCATGGCAAAGTGTCGCCGACCCAGTGCTTGGCATGCGAGGGGTATCGGGTAAAGCGATTGGCAATAGCTTTAAAAAAAAAGACAAATCGCGGGGTTTTCTGACATCGAGCAATCACAGGATGTTACACTTTAAAAAATTAAAAATAAATGACCCGGCTTGTAAACAGTGATTGGTCAGTGCAGATCATGTGATAAGTGATGTCACTCGCATATAGGTGATTTTTATTCAACTTATAAAGAAACTTTGAATTGAGGAGAAATAATTGATAAATTAAAAATGTGATCCTTCTGAACTTGATTATTTTGGGATTACAATAGTTACTAACGTAAACATAATTAAAATCCAATTTATGCTAATTAAATTATGGCTTTGAGATTGTGCAAACCTTGCAACTTGACTATACGAATACAAGAATGTGACAACCAAGCAAACACACAAATGTCTTTATAACGTTATAAACGTGTTATAAACTGGTCTTGGTTTTGGTCTAAACGTTGTAATAACGTTTAAATGTCGGGTTATATGAAAGTTGTGGAAACGTTGTTAACGTTTAATATGAAAAAAAAACCCGCTATAACAATATTTTTAAAATGTTGTCAAAATGCTGTTGTAAAATATATAGTGGCAAATATTTTTTGTTAACTATTTTGTCAAAACTTCAATAACATGACGTTAGAATGTTTTGCAGCAAGTTGTCAAAAATATTGTTGAATGTTGGCACCCTTTATATAAGCTCTAATTCGAGCTATACCGTGCCCTAAATGAAAAAAAAAAAATGTTAAATCATCCCTTTTTAAATTACCCTTTTTTCCCTCACCGCTGACTTGTGTTGGTTACACGCCTCATTCACCTTTTATATTCTATTTGGCTTCCTCAGGAGAGTGACGTCAGTGTTCCTCGGGAGAGTGGCGCCAGTGCGTGCTCCAGCGAGTGTTAGTATTAAATCGCACGCGTTGACACAACGCCATGGCGTGATACCACGCGAGATCAAAGGCGGTACATAATTATTTTCACACGCCAAGTAGCCAATTAAGTACTGAAGTCACTCTCTCGAGGAAGCCAAATGGACCGTAGTAGAATAACAACATGCTAAGTGTGATCGTATCTTTACTTGTATCAATGTATTAGATTTTATGATATAGATGTCAGCATTGGATGTAACATAATACTCGTATATCATGATAAATTAATAGAACTATTATCATTTTGCACTGAAGATAGCAATAACAAAATTATGCTATTTACAGAAGTTTTAACTTCTGTAGATAGCATAATTTAAAAATGCGATCTATTGGAAGGATCACTGTCAAATGCTATCTACTGACGAAAGATATGACAAATGCTATCTACTGAATGCTATCTACTGAAGATAGTAAGTATTGTTAAATGTGATCTATTGGAAGGATCACTGTCAAATGCTATCTACTGACGAAAGATATGACAAATGCTATCTACTGAATGCTATCTACTGACGATAGTAAGTATTGTTAAATGTGATCTATTGAAAGGATCACTATCAAATGCTATCTACAGAAGATAGCACTGTCATATACTATATACGGAAGATAGCTATGCAAAATGCTATCTACTTAAGATAGTAATCATTGTTAAATGCGATCTATTGGAAGGATCACTGTCAAATGCTATCTACTGAAGAAAGATATGCCAAATGCTATCTACTAGCAATGGCATATGCTATATACTGAAGATAGTAAGTATTGTTAAATGCTAGCTCTTAACAATAACAGTGCCAAATGTTATCTACTAAAGTAAAGATAACAATGCTATCAATTGAAGATAGCTATGTTTTCTATTGAAGATAGCAATGCTATTTAGTGAAGGTAGCAATGCTATCTATTGAAGATAGCAATGTCAAATTTTATATAATGAAGATACCAGCATTGCAATTGTAGGTACAGGGTGATTTAAAATGAACTGTACCCAACTTCAAAAATTAAAACAAAATACTTACCGGCATTTAAATAATGTATGTTTCTAAGCTGTAACAGGATAGTATATTTCCAGTTATTGGTGAAAAATTCACGTCTTTACCTCAAATGGTTTGAAGAAAAGTACATTTTTAAAAAACACACCAAAAACAATGTTGCACACCGATGAGTATTTTATTCAAACTATCTGTTCTACAGCATTTTGCTCACTCAACTGCCCTGAGACACTTTCATTTCAACATAAATTGCGCATGTTTATTTAAAAATTAAAATAAGATGAATTGATAAATAAATACAATTAAAATTAAATACTTACCGATATTTTAATAATTTTTCATTGCAAGCTGTAAATAGGGTAGTAGGCCATATTTCCTATTATTGGTGAAAAAATCAGGTCTCAATTACGAGTGAATGGATATTGCACCAGCACCATTTCTATTTGAATTCAAATTTCCCTCTACAATTTCAAGTCAACGGGTCCTTTGTTCTACATGTATTAGTTAACATGTAATATTTGCAAACTAAAGTTTAACACAGTGCAACAAGTTAAACTCAATTTACCCTTGCTAAGAAATGGGCCAATCCATGTTATTGTTTACCGGGTCAGATGTCAATCATTGTCATGCAGATTAATTTGTATTGTTTGGCTCGACCCGGGAACCAATGGGATTTGCCGCCTTCGCGGGTTTCGGGCGTGATTAGGTAGTGATTTATTCACTGTTGGTTTTGTATTGGACACGACAACAACAAAAATCTTTGGCTACCGATTCTTAGAAATCGACAGCAACTTCATAAGACATAAACAACTGACTGATTGATGATAAAAAATCAAGCTTTGGGAAGCTTAAAATGTGCACGTTTACTGCATCAATAACAAGGACACGCTGATTTTTCTACCTTGTTTCTGCTTACTGCACAACAATATAATCATGATTCAGGTTCCGAATTTAATGCTGCGCTATGTATAATTAGTGGCGAGTTCGGCGCTGGCATGCAGTGCTAAAACTTGGATGTAAAAAATATTTATACATGTAGTAATATCAACATTTTGGGCACGTTTTGTGAGCTAGCCGAAGTCAGTATTCTATACAATCGTCGTGGAAAATTACGGTAGACGAATCCCACTGAACAGCACAACATGCACGCAAAGCAGTCATCTTCAAGACGTCATGAAATTTGTGGTTGAGTAATTTCTGATTAGACGGAGAAATATCCGGGTGAGAAATTTATTTAATTTATGTATAATGCGGGAGTCGAAATTGTATTTAAATGCATCTAAATAATATTTAATGGTGTTTTCTTGCACACGAAAAGTGCTCCAAAACTTTGCAATTCCTGTGGCTTTACGCATTTAATATTAATGTTTGTTTACCAAGTGTGGTTCTATGAATAATTCAAGAGGTGTAATTGTTATGGCCCAAACGGGGCAGGGTTTTACAATGCACATGTAGCCATTAGCCAAATAAGGCAAGGCGTAATAAAAGGCGCGCTCATTATGACGTCAGGGTCCTTGAGAATTTGACATGGGCGAATCAATCGATATCCCGATTGGCAAACAATGACTTCCCATTGCAAATCAATGGCGATTTTTCCGGTGTCATCGTATACATTTGAGCCATAGTTTTATCCGGCGAATTTGGACAAATATTACCAAAGTTACAGCAATTGTCGAATCAGTTTGGCAGCTCGGAATTCGGGATGACAAAATTTAAGCAAATTAATCTATCGTTTTGATTGCGTCGGTTCATTTAAGTAGGTTTTTTTTTTTAGCATCGGGTATGTTTATAGGGTAAAGTTGACAGCCGTATTTTAATTGGGTGCCGAATTCAGTTCAAGCAGTGCCAAGAAATATTGTCACTTTTCTTGAAATTAATGTGGTTATCATTCAAGGGATCCCTTTTATAGTTAAAACTCAAAAAATGTTGGGATCATTTGGCTTACGAATTTACGTATTAAAAGCTGGAAAGTCATAAGTAGAGAATTTACAGATGGTCAATTTTATGTTCCTACTTGTAAATAACAAAATGAATAAAAATAGAATAACAAAAGGAAGATGTAAGACGATGATAATGTCGGTCAACGATTACGTGATTGGGTTGGGAAATCCCTAATAATGATAATAGTTTTAAGTAGCAAAAGATACGGTGTGCAGATGATAATATTTAACGCCACGTGTAGCAAAATAGTTCACAAAGGCAATTTATTTTAGCCATACAAAATCTGGAAAAATCCGTGTGCAATTTCCCGTCTCCCTCGTTCGTCAAAATGGGGTAAAGACAGCCCGTCGAATTTAGCGTATTGGGCGTTTGTGGTAAAATTTTAGACAATTTCTAGGTGTGATTTCACCTTTTTATGTTAATGCAAGCATATTTTGGGTGATAATTGTTAGTATAACATTAGCAGGCCAGGTTTTTGTGGATTATTGAAAGGAAGGGTATCATGAGTATATTTACCCTTGGATATTTACCTTCATAATGGACGATTATGTCTAAGCTTACTCTGCATAAAACGTATATAATTTACATGACAGAGTCGGTAATGCATTAGTTTTGTTTGTTTGGTTGAATTTGGTTTGATTGTGGCATAATGCCTTATTTATAAGGTAACCTAGTTTCATTCATAAAGTGGTCATTTAGTGTAGGTCTAATTTTAGTCACGGGTTGTAGACAAAATGTATCGATAAACAAGGATAGCCCCGATATGTCCCTAGACGAGAATGGTTATTGAATACTTGGATTTTGGATTTGGATTGGAAATTTGATTGGACTGGAATTGTAATGTTCTTTTCTTTGGATTTGGAGTGAAGTTGGATTTAAAAATGGGATGTGAATTGAAAATTGAAAAAAAAAATAAAATAAAAAATAAATAAATAAATAAATAAAAAAATAAATAAAAATAAATAGATAAATAAATAAATAAATAAAATAAAAAAAAAAAAATATGCAAGGCTCTTTTCTTAGGATTGAATTTGGATTTAAAATTGGTTTTTGGATCTGGATTGGAAATTTGATTGGACTGGAATTGTAATGTTCTTTTCTTTGGATTGGATTGAATTTGGATTTAAAATTGGATGTGGATTGAAAATTGGAAGAAAAAAAAAATAAAAAAAAAATAAAAAATTAAAAAATAAATAAATAAAAATAAATAAATAACATTGCAATGCTTTTTTCTTTGCATTGAATTTGGATTGAATTTTGGATTGGAAATTTGATTGGACTGGAATTGTAATATTCTTTTCTTTGGCGTCCGAGTGGATTTGGATTGAAAATTGGATGTGGATTGAAAATGGAGAAAAAATAAAAAAAATGAATAAATAATTGCAATGCTCTTTTCTTTGGATTGGTTTGGATTGAAAATTGGATTTGGATTGAAAATGAAAAAATAATAATAATAATAATGAAAGACCAGGGTTTATCATGTGTGTTTACGGTCTGTGTGAAGGATTTTGATCATAGTTGCATACCTTTTTTAAGTATTGGGAGAAATTGATATGAACGCATCCCTTGTTAGGCTTTGATCACAGGCTCAACGGGAATGTGGACGAGCTCTTCGAGTCTTTATAGAACTTGATGGTATTAGTAATTTGAAGTTCAACGGAAGATTTTAGATCATAAAACTTGGTGAAGAAGGATCTTGGATACAAATGTAGTTTAATAATCTTGTGGTAATTCTCAGGTCATCAAATATTTGGATGGTGATTTAAGGAGGAGTAGTTATGAGTGCCGCAAATACATTGGCAATCTCCCTGTTGGCCACAAGGGGGTCAATTAAAAGTAAAGTAAAATAAATTGGATGGTCATGAAACCAATATAAAGATATCTGATTATGAAAAATCGTTAAGCAGGGTCAAAGAACTAATTAATGTAGCGAAGGATTTCATGAAAAACGGGGATAAAAAATTCCTGAGGTCAAGTAAGTAAAAGCCGGAATGTGTAAAAATTGGGAAAATGTGTTCCCTCATCCCTTGCATTTGTGATACAATGACAAGTATATATTATGTCAAAGCACTTTTATTGTGGATTAAGGGTAATTAAGGCAAAGATTGCTTCAGTTTCTGGAATTAGTAATTAGTAAATGTCATATTTTGAAAGGGTTAAATTTGTATGAGAATAGATCGCACAAATAATTTGTCATGCTTATCCACATAACACGATGGTTCATAAAATGGTCAGGGAAAGAAATTAATACAAATTAAATATTCATCTGTCTCCTGATTACTTGTGTTGGATCACAAACAAAATCTCAAGTTACACAGGGTAATTAGTATAGATGTGCTGGCAGGTTGTTTCCCATTTCTTTTTTCTTTCTTTTGTTTATATTGCAGGCGATACCAATGACACTTGATGCTGGCGGTAAGAAACAAGCCTGACCTGTATGTACACCTGGACACCCATATAATTGCTAGTGACTACGAGACTTTGTGTGAGGCGACAGTAGACTTTGACATGCACAGCGAAGCATATTGAAAATTTTGTGTCATCTGCGAAACTGAACTTACGCACGAGCAATACAAGGGAGAACATGCATCTTTTACACATATTGTACTGTCAGAAGTCTATTGAACCAAATAAGTTCTGAAGTTCGGAGTCCAGCTAACGGAAAAGTTAATACTTTAGGGCTTCTCTGGTGTATATAATAGCATCGTTTGATCAACCACAGTTGAACTTTGCATGGGAAATATTAATTTGAGCATTCCTTCGATGTCGAGTAGTGGAAATTTGGAAGATAGGTTGTGCATGATTTAGCCATGACCGGCGCTTTGGTAAGGCAACTCAGGAACAAAGGGTCGCATGAACATCGAGAGTGCTGAAATAGAATAAAATAAAGCAAGACATCAGGCAGAATGCTGTTAGCCACATTGGTCCAATATTTCTGACGCAAAATGGAACGAAACAACCCAATCACTGGGTTCCGTATGTGCGGTTGTGCGCAAGTGTACTGGCCAGTGCAATGGGTGCCCTACTCGGATCACAAGGTCTATTTTCACTACACAACAGAATAACCCGATTTCTGCCCGAGATAGACGAAAAGATTTTCAATTGGTAACTAAAAGTATGAAAGAAAGTTAACCATTGCCATGTTGATCATCAAAAAGCTCAAATCAACATCTTCATTACCGATTCTTAGAAATCAACAGATTTTCAATTGGTAACTAAAAATATGAAAGAAAGTTAACCATTGCGATGTTGATCATCAGAAAGCTCAAATCAACATCTTCATATATTTGAAGAAAGAGTCGTAAATTCATCCAACTTCGCATTGGTAGTGGACAACATATACAAAAATTTTATACAATTTTGCAGAGTTGGACGAAAACTTTAGGGGACAACATGGGAATTTTCCATTGGACAAATGAATCTCATGGGACTTGGAATATCACTAATATCTGGATTTCTAAAAATTGAATTACATTGTAAGTAAAATTGTACAAGAAACAATTTATACAGTGGTGAGCCCTCTGATATTATATTGATGTGCTTTGCGTTACGTAATAGTATGACTATACGAGGGTAGAAGTGGTGAGTACATCACGTCAGGTGCGGTTTATATCTCAACAACACATATATTCTGTTGCACATTTGAAATTAATAACATTTAGTTAATCGTGCTGGTATTTGTTTGATTAAGTCTGTGTTAAAGGGAAGTAGGAATCAACTCCAGGTTGGCATGGGGTAGCTAGACTCTGGGGCCAAGTACTATGCCCTCATTTTTTCTAGTTTTTTTGTGAGGTTGCGCAGCCGGCTAGTTATCGCGTTGATTTCTTTCAATATCCTATTGTGACTATACAATGTATCTCGCAGCATATAGAGCCAGCATAATTAGTAGTGTTATTGTGGAGAATTATATGGATTACAGTCAATATCCAGCAAAGAAATTATAGTGCTGTTTTATGCTAATCAGCAATTAGTGGCACAGAGCCAAACTGTGATTTATATTTCAATGTGCCAACAATAAAATCCTTCATTGAGGTTCCATTTAGTTATCAGTAGCATTATCAACATAGGCAGATATATCACCATGTAGTTTCTGGTTTTCAAACAGACGCTCTCAAATGCGCTAGTCAACTTTTAAATATGTGCCTCATTCCATTGTGTATCATCCAGGAGCGTTAGAGGAGGTTTAGGTAATGATATCCGTGCAGCAAAGTGAACAAACAAGTTTAAGGGGGAATTAACCAAGTCCCTTATAAAATAAGTCCCTTGTGTGGGGTTTTGAATTATCTTTTCTGTATTTATTTATTATGATATATGTATATGTCATAGAATGCTAACATTAAGACTTGATCCTTTGTAACTTCAGGTAGACCACCTGTTGAAGAGTCTCAGGAATTCCACTTGGGAGCGTGGGATCTGTATGCACCAGTACCGTAATTTATTGTTGAGTTTCCAGCCATGATATTTGATGAATGTTCCACGGGTTCGGGGTCAAACGCTCAGAATTTAGCCTCGGTGGCGGCCACCCAGAGTGCAAGTTTGGATCACATTTGGTTTAGCCATGATATTTGATTTAATGATCCACGGGTTCGGGGTCAAACGCTCAGAATTTAGCCTCGGGTGGCGGCCACCAGAGTGCAAGTTTGGATCACATTTGATTTTGCTACGAGATTTTCTGCGCCTTTGGTCGTTGTTTCGCTAGAGTCTTGGGTTGGGTAATTCGCTCGATTAGAGAATCTCCTATTATATATTTGGCTATAATACGGCTGAGAATTTGTTTGTTTGTTTGTTTGTTTATTTGTTGTAGGTACTGGTGCGGGTCTTAAACAAAAGTCAATAAATGGTTGTCGTGTCTGATTGCCAACATGCATGCAAATTTTGCGTCCGAGTGTTTTTCAATTTCTCTGTCTTAGGGTAATAAAGTTTAACACAGTGCAACAAGTTAAACTCAATTTACCCTGGCTGAGAAATGGGCCAATCCATGTTATTGTTTACCGGGTCAGATGTCAATCATTGTCATGCAGATAAATTTGTATTGTTTGGCTCGACCCGGGAACCAATGGGATTTGCCGCCTTCGCGGGTTTCGGGCGTGATTAGGTAGTGATTTATTCACTGTTGGTTTTGTATTGGACACGACAACAACAAAAATCTTCCCACCCACCGCGCCCTGTGTGGACATGTGAGAAGGAAGTAAAATATAATTATGTGTGACAGTAATGAGATAATGACCTGTATAAATACAGATATATTTTATCTACTACATGGTAGTGTGTTAAATAATAGCTAATTAAAGCATTTAACTGTCTGTAAGTTTAAAAGAAAAATCAAGAATTATGGTCCCTGTAGATAAGGAGGGAGGAATAAAGAGTTGACGCCGATCATTAAAATTACATGTGACTTGCAATTAATTTCCCTTTCTCAGATCGTCAAAGATACAATGTACACTGTTTAATTAGATCATGTGTTCAATATGTTGCCACATAAAATTTATATAATTGTTCTGTATCGACCTTTTTTAGAATGATAGTTCAAGAGGGAAAGTAAGTCGTCAAAACTATATATATGTACAGGAATTGACAATCGTATTGTTACATACAGGCACAGGACTGGTGTCATCAAAAACAGTAAAGTAGTCTTTTATAAGGTCAAAGACTTCACACAGTAAGCAAAAGAAAATAATGCTGGGTTTTGAATTATCTTTTCTGTATTTATTTATTATGATATATGTATATGTCATAGAATGCTAACATTAAGACTTGATCCTTTGTAACTTCAGGTAGACCACCTGTTGAAGAGTCTCAGGAATTCCACTTGGGAGCGTGGGATCTGTATGCACCAGTACCGTAATTTATTGTTGAGTTTCCAGCCATGATATTTGATGAATGTTCCACGGGTTCGGGGTCAAACGCTCAGAATTTAGCCTCGGGTGGCGGCCACCCGAGTGCAAGTTTGGATCACATTTGGTTTAGCCATGATATTTGAGTTAATGATCCACGGGTTCGGGGTCAAACGCTCAGAATTTAGCCTCGGGTGGCGGCCACCAGAGTGCAAGTTTGGATCACATTTGATTTTGCTACGAGATTTTCTGCGCCTTTGGTCGTTGTTTCGCTAGAGTCTTGGGTTGGGTAATTCGCTCGATTAGAGAATCTCCTATTATATATTTGGCTATAATACGGCTGAGAATTTGTTTGTTTGTTTGTTTGTTTATTTGTTGTAGGTACTGGTGCGGGTCTTAAACAAAAGTCAATAAATGGTTGTCGTGTCTGATTGCCAACATGCATGCAAATTTTGCGTCCGAGTGTTTTTCAATTTCTCTGTCTTAGGGTAACTGACATTGTAATTGAATATCAATATTATTGATTTAATAATGCAAAATAACATTTGTCTTGGTTTTGCTGTACATGTATGTAGTTGTGGTAGTTGCATTTTGTTACTGCGGTAGAGAACATGGGTAAACTTAGTTCCGTGTGTTGGTCTAAAAATGGGATGATAAATTGAAAGTGCGATATCTTCTGACTAAAACCACTTATTATCAAAATTCAAAATGTCTACTACAGAGCACTTATCACCACTTTCTATGATAGTTTTTTGATATGTACAATCTCCGCAAATATATATAAAAATTGGGTGAAGTTGGGTACAGTTCATTTTAAATCACCCTGTAGTATTTGTGATATTTGCTAAGTGTGATCTAATCTTTACTTGTGTCAGTGTTTTCAATTTTGTAAAATTAAGTATTATATCGGTAGTCAGTATTGGATGTAAAGCTATATAGCTTGATAAATATAATTATTGTTACATTTTGCACATCTTGCAGAACTTATAATTGTAACCGTAACTAGACTAACAAGTATTTGTCGTATTTGCTAAGTGTGATCGTATCTTTACTTGTTTCAATGTACTAAATTTTATGATATAGATGTCGGTATTGGATGTAACATATATAATTATCTTAATACATGTATATTAATAGAACCATTTACATTTTGCGCTGATCTGCATCTACAGTAGATAGCAATGTCATTATACTGAAGATAGCTATGCCAAATGCTACCCACTGCAGATAGTAATGTGAAACGTAATCTACTGAAGGTAATAATTATTGTTAAATATGATCTACTGAAGAGATCACTGTCAAATGCTATCTACTGAAGAAAGCAATGGCAAATGATATACATTATACTGAAAATAGTTAGTATTGCTAAATGCTAGCTACTAACAATAGCAGTGTCAAATGCTATTGAATATAGCAATGATATTTATTGAAGATAGCAGGCCAAATGGTATCTACTGAAGATAGCAATGCTATCTATGGAAAATAGCAAGCCCAATGTTATCTGCTGAAGATAGCATTGCTATCTATTGAAGATAGCGATGCCAAATGTTATCTACTGAAGATAGCAGTAATGTAATCGTAACTAGACAACAAGTATTTGCCGTATTTGCTAATTATGGTCTCATCTTTACTTGTTATTTTTTTGTAATTTAAGTATAATATCGATCGTCATTGCATGTTAAACTATATGGCTTAATACATTAATAGAACTATTATTACATTTTGCACACCTTGCAGAACATAATGTAACCATAACTAAACTAACAAATATATCGTATTTCTAAGTGTGGTCGTATCTTTACTTGTGTCAATGTATTAAATTTTATGATATACGACGTAGATGTAACATATATAATATATCTTGATAAATTAATAGAACCATTTACATTTTGCACTGACGATAGCAATGGCAAATGCTATCTACAGAAGATAGCTTTGTCATATGCTATATACTGATGATAGCTATGCCAAATGCTACCCCCTGCAGGTAGCTATGTCAAATGCTGTCTACTGAAGACAGTAATTATTGTTATAGACCTATATATCAGTATTGGGTGTAACATAATAATATATCTTGATGAATTAATAGAACTATTTACTTTTTGCACTGAAGATAGCAATGGCAAATGCTATAGTTGAAGATCAATGCTTATTGAAGATAGCAATGATATATATTGAAGATAGCGATGCCAAATGTTATCTACTGAAGATATCAGTGTCAAGTGGTGTCTACTGAAGATACTAGCAATCCAATTGTAGGTAGACAACAAGTATTTGTTGTATTTGCTAAGTTTGGTCTCATCATTACTTGTGTCAATGTTTTCAATTTTGTGAAATTAAGTATAATGTCGATAGCCAGTATTGCATGTTAAACTATAGCTTGATAAATTAATAGAATTATTACTACATTTTGCACATCTTGCAGAACATAAATGTAACCGTAACTAAACTAACAAATATGTCGTATTTATTAAGTATGATCATATCTTTACTTGTATCAATGTATTAAATTTTAAATATATAGATGTCAGTATTGGATGCAACATAATATAATACGGTATATCTTGATAAATTAATAGAACTATTTACATTTTGCACTGACGATAGCAATGACAGATTCTATCTACAGAAGATAACACCGTCAAAGCAATGAGCAATGTCAAATACAATCTACTGAAGATAATAATTATTGGTAAATATGATCTACTGAAGGAATCACTATCAAATGCTATCTACTAAAGAAAGCAATGGCAAATACTATACTGAAGATAGTAAGCATTGTTAAATGCTAGCTACAAACAATAACAGTGTCAAATGGTATCTACTGAAGATAGCAATGATATTTATTGAAGATAGCAATGTTATCTATTGAAGATAGCAATGCAATCTATTGAAGATAGCAATGTTATCTATTGAAGATAGCAATGTTATCTATTGAAGATAGCAATGCAATCTATTGAAGATAGCAATGCTATCTATTGAAGATAGCAATGTTATCTATTGAAGATAGCAATGCAATCTATTGAAGATAGCAATGCTATTTATTGAAGATAGCAATGTTATCTATTGAAGATAGCAATGCAATCTATTGAAGATAGCAATGCTATTTATTGAAGATAGCAATGTTATCTATTGAAGATAGCAATGCAATCTATTGAAGATAGCAATGCTATTTATTGAAGATAGCAATGTTATCTATTGAAGATAGCAATGCTATTTATTGAAGATAGCAATGTTATCTATTGAAGATAGCAATGCTATTTATTGAAGATAGCAATGTTATCTATTGAAGATAGCAATGCTATCTATCAATATCTACTGAAGATAGCAATGCTATCTATTGAAGATAGCAATGCTATCTATTGAAGATAGCAATGTTATCTATTGAAGATAGCAATGTTATCTATTGAAGATAGCAATGTTATCTATTGAAGATAGCAATGCAATCTATTGAAGATAGCAATGTTATCTATTGAAGATAGCAATGTTATCTATTGAAGATAGCAATGCAATCTATTGAAGATAGCAATGCTATCTATTGAAGATAGCAATGTTATCTATTGAAGATAGCAATGCAATCTATTGAAGATAGCAATGCTATTTATTGAAGATAGCAATGTTATCTATTGAAGATAGCAATGCAATCTATTGAAGATAGCAATGCTATTTATTGAAGATAGCAATGTTATCTATTGAAGATAGCAATGCAATCTATTGAAGATAGCAATGCTATTTATTGAAGATAGCAATGTTATCTATTGAAGATAGCAATGCTATTTATTGAAGATAGCAATGTTATCTATTGAAGATAGCAATGCTATTTATTGAAGATAGCAATGTTATCTATTGAAGATAGCAATGCTATCTACTGAAGATAGCAATGCTATCTATTGAAGATAGCAATGTTATATACTGAAGATAGCAATGCTATCTATTGAAGATAGCAATGCTATTTATTGAAGATAGCAAGCCAAATGTTATCTTTTGAAGATAGTAATGTCAAGTGTTGTCCACTGAAGATCCAGCAATTGTAACCGTAACTAGCATAACAAATATGTCGTATTTGCTAAGTATGATCTCGTCTTTACTTGTGTCAGTGATAAAGATTTGGTAAAATTAAGTAAAATATCGATTGTCAATACTGGATGTAAAACCTTCGACACTGTGTTGCGAACTCCAATAATGTATAACATTTAGTCCATAATTTAGTTATACCAAATTTGTCATTGAGCATCTAATCAGCTGAATCTGATACATACATTCTTAAATTTGATACCCAGGACAGCTTTTGAAATGAAATAATTGTTGCCGAATAATTTGTAATAAGATGTCTGATGTATTTGCATAGGCAAGAGACATCGCTATGAGTAATAAATGTATCCGGTATGGAATTGAGTTGCGCAATGTGTATTCATTTGTGTGTTTTGTTTTAGTCATTATGGTAGTCGTCAGGTAGTGCCTGATGTACTGTTGTCCTCCAAAATATTTCATCTTCTGGGCCAAGCTCCATAAAACCTTTGTACAGCTTGGGGTCAAATGTCATGAAGGTGATTATTAGAGACATTTTAGTGAAAATCTTCAAAATACTACTGCTGCTCTACATCACATGCTGTGATCACCAAACTTTATGAAAAAGAAAACACAATTATAAGTTGCAAACAACTTACATCTGGCGCACATAATCCTTTATAAAAAGCAATCTGAGGTCATTCGAGGTCAAAGGTCAAATGGGCCAAATGTTAAAGATGGTTTAAACTTGCTGCTGCAAACAATTTTTGATATGAGGAAATATAAAAAGTTGAGTGATTCGGCTTAAACTTGGTACAAATAATCCTCAAATTAGAGTAACATGATATAATTGAAGACACAGATCAAAAAGACTAGTTTGGGTCTGACGTCATCTGTCAATCAAACTCGAGCACGCTCTGTTTACAAGTGTCGTGATGATGAGATACTGAAAGCGGCGGTAAAACCGGGTGCCTTATTGTTAATTTTGCACCTTCAAACAAATAAACCATCTAAAAAGTTAGGTCTTTATAGTAGAAAACTTTCTTTTTCTAAGGCATCATGTCAACAACGCCTAGAAAAGTTGCTTTTTGCCTTGTAAATGTACGTAATTTTTCCATTTTCCGTTTCCATTTTCTGCTATTCCTTTTTCCGATCGGCACCAGATAAATCGACCTTCCTTTTACGTGCTATTAACCAATCAAGGATCGTAGGGAATTGATTGAGAGTGACGTCAGACGAAAACTAGTCTCTTTTTATATCTGTCTTCTATTATAAAATACAAGTTCACCCGAAGCTGAGAGAGGCATTTTTACCACCTTTAAGATGGATTGGGCATATTCTAACATTTGACTCCATATGACTTTTGACCTCAAGTGACCTCGGTTTGATTTTGTTCATGCTCCCGTAATATGGAGAATTAGTTTCACTGAGTTAAAGTCAATCGGGGCGAAGTTTAAAATTTAGCCCCTGGATGACCTTTGCGTGACCTCGGATGACCTTGATTATATTTTTATATGTTCCCCTCATATGTAGGATTCCACCCATCAAGTTAAAGCCTGATCGGACGAAGTTTGAAATTTGAACACTCTGTGATAACCTTTGACCTCAGTTGACCCTCATTTTATTTCGCACATATATTTCCCTTGTATCAAGGATTCCACCTACCAAGTTTGAGCCCAATCGGACAGAGATTGAAATTTTAACCTCCTTGATGACCTTTGACCTTGGTTGACCTCAATTTCATTTCGCACATATATTCCCCTGGTATCAAGTATTCCGCCCACCAAGTTTGAGCTTGATCGGACAAAGTTTGCAATCGACGACCTTTGACCTTTACCTCTCTATATATCCGAAATTTCGCATCGATGCGTCAAATCGCGGCGAAACGTATAGTCGGACAGACAGACAGACACCCCCATACACACAAACACCCCACACCCACACACTTCGCTAATTATTTAGTAGTATATAAATATGCGGTCATTAGAGCTCAGAGGTCATATAAGGGTCACGTGTTAAAGTTTACTTGGTTGGGCTTTACATTGGTGCAAATAATTTGATGTAAGGAAAACATGAAAAATCAATCAGAGGTCACCCTAGGTCAAATGTCATACAGGAATCAAGTGTTAAAATTTGACAAATTTGATTTGAACTTGGAGCAAATTATCCTTGGCATGAATGAGTCAACCAGTAGTAAGTTCTAGTATTAGATTTTTTTCCAAACCTCGATATGAATGGAGTATAAAAAAATTAATCTGAGGTAATCCAAGGTTAAAGGTCATCTAGAGGTAAGATTTTTAAACTTTGGTGCTAGATTTGGTGCAAAAAATCATCTTTGTGAGGGGAACATGAACGAAGTCAATACGAGGTCATCCGAAGTCAAAGATCTTAGGTGTAAAATGTTTGCCCGATTGGGTTTACCGCAATGCACCTAGTTGACCTTTTCGGTAAATCCCATCATTCTTTGTGGTTAGACCTGAGAATGAGGCTTATGAGATTTACCGAAAAGATCAAGTGAGAGTAATTAAGTGTTTGTAATGGTTGAGGTCAAATGCCATGCAGATTTCATCAAAATCAGAAGCCGTCGTCTGATATTCGTGGCTCTTGAGACACAGCAGCTCTAGTTAATTTTCTCCCGGTAAGAGTTTCAGATATGTGGTTTATGGGTACGCGTTGGGTCTTAACTCTCTCCACGCGGGTGTCGACTGCAGACGACAAGTTTCAAATTTTATTTGAATTTTTCAAAAATTTCAGAATTGTAAATGTTCATGACCATATTTGAAATCAGCATGAAAAATGCATTAAAATGAGTACAAACAAGCCTAGTATTGGTTCAGTGGTTCTTAAGATAGCTCTTGATATTTTGAGAAAATTTCTCAAAACTTGGTCTTTTTATGTTGAAGCTTATGACTAGCACGCATAGCATACATGTTGGGGTTCAAATGTAGGTGTTTTAGAGTTTAAAGTTAGATCTAACTGTACGGGGTTCAGGTTATGAGTTGTGGCTTAAAGGTATTGTTGGGGCTCTAGGATACGGGTTGGGTATCAGGATACAGGTTGGGGTTTCACCTTGAGAACTCCTTTACAGAACCCATACCATTCCTCTTGTGTGTCAGCTTTATTTATCTCAATATTTGAGTGGGAACACCGCTAGATCATGCTCCCCTCCGATCCACCTTAAATCTTCCTGGGTGGCAAATGGAATAGCCCAATGGGCTATTACATTTGAAATCCATACACCCCCTCTGATAGACATTAAATGAATCTTCCCCACACAGGGAGTATGCATTTCAAATGGGAAGTACCTGAATGGATGTATCCGTTTAAAATTTACACCCCCTGTGTGGAATATTAATTTCATGTCTTTCATAGGGGTTTATGAATTTCAACTGAACTTTGTCTATAACTGTAAAACCAGGCTTTGCATTATTTGCCGAGCTATATTGCTGTTGATAAATAGGTTCCAATTAGAGTTTCTTCCACTGATTCGGAGACATGCCGCAAAATAAGGCCATAGGCCTTGAAATATAATGCTGTGTCGGACATAATCCTTGAACACGGTAAAAGTTCCAAGTCAACAAAAACATCTGCATCCAGCAATGCTGAGGTCTTCATCAGTGCTCGGGCCCCAGTTCTATCAAGTAGAAAATACTCGGAGACTCGTTTCTGACTAGAAAGCATTTGTACGAACGTGTTTTCTAACCCGAGCAGACGAGTCACTTCTGCGTTGTGATGTTTACTGCAGAGCTGCCAGATGAAAGAGGAATTCCAAGTATCAGCGTGTAGGCGCTCAAACTGCGCGACGACTAACGTACAGCTAGCGCGGATGTTAGACGCAACTGGAGACGCGAAAACGACGCACGGTCCTGCGAGATGATGAACAGGCGAGGTGCGGTGGATGAACATGAACATAACTGGAGACGGATAATTATGCTGACCAAAATTCAGTACAAATCTGGTAGAACTTGACTGGCAGTGGTAGAACGTAGCAAATAATAGCTTCAAATGTTACTTCTGCGTTGTGATGTTTGCCGTGTTCAAGGATTATGTCCGACGCAGCATTATATGGCCTTATTTTGCGGCATGTCTCCGAATCAGTGGAAGAAACTCTACTTGGAACCTACTTATCATAACTTTTCATGCCGACGTAGCGGTCGTAGCCCCCTCTACTTTTTTATATTACTGTTGACTTCTTTTCAAACAGTATGATTTCATAATCTAAAATACTATAGCTGAATAGGGGTCATTAATATCTCACAATGCGTAAATGTTCGAAAGTAAATTATCAGTATTTTCCGCGTGCGCCGTATTGTGTGTCGACCAAACTGCACAGATTTTTGAGGAAAATTTTGTGTTATTTTGTAAAGTGAAGAGATCAATGTGACGGTTATGAATGAGGTTAATTTTACATCGGTAATATGTCGGGCATTGTGTAAAATCTAAACATTATTGTCAAGAAGTTGTTTTCCCGGTTTTAAAAGTTTTATGTTAAATAAGGGCAGTCCCGATTTTTGGCGGGAAACCTCTTTTGTTCAGAGCAAATTCCGATTGGTAGCCAAAATCCTCTGGATTGATCAATCTTTTGTTCAGAGCAAACCCTGATTGGTCACCGAAATCCTGTACCAATCGATTGGGGTTGTTCCGTTTTGTGTCCAAACTCCCTGGCCAAGTTGTTCGTGTTCATTTTTTTTATTCATGTACGGGAGCAAGTAAATTGACGAATGTCCTTTCCGCTAAAAAAAATATTGAGTCAGTGGAACTTGCCCTTTCACAAACAGGGAGGGAGTAAAGTGGACGTAAGAGCGGCGATCAGTTCTGTCGGGTCGTTCGTGGGCTAGAGACGAGCATCTGGCTTTGCTTAAAAAATGTCATCATGCAGTTATTGTTAACTACATGTATGCACACAACACAGGGCACTCACAATTAGGGGATTCAATCATGTTTCACCGTTGTTCATCACCGTTTAACAACGATGCGGCCGCGTCGTCTGCGTGGTTTACTTCGCTCGGGCAGCTAAAGCTCGGGCAGCTAAAGCTGCCCTCGCGAAGTAAACCACGCAGACGACGCGGCCGCATCGTTGTTAAACGGTGATGAACAACGGTGAAACATGATTGAATCCCTATCAACAACGAAAAGAAGCTAAAGATCGTATAATTCACGATTATTTTACGAGGAAATGTCAGTTAATCATTGTCACTAAGTCTTACAAAAACTTCGATGATTTCTCTGTTAATATCAGCAATAAAACTACAGAATAAAAAGGCAAAGTTTAGCCGCTACCTGAAAAATACTGAATTCAACTTGTAAGCTTGCATGTACGCACAAAGGTTCCAGGCATGACGAAATTTACGAGCTCTCGCGTAACGCGTAGTCTCGCTCGCGTTCGCGTATACGCTACAGTAAAAGTGTGGATTCATCACGGTTTAACAACGGTTGGCTCCTGTACAAAGGTATAGGAGGAGTTGTTGAATAGGCAATTGAACCCTACTGGTAGCGCTGTATCGTGGCTATTGGGGATGAACTAGTTAGTATCATATTTCTTCATTCGGTGATACCGAAAATTGATTTGCGCATATTTTGATAATTTGAATTTATTGATATCATATTTTCGTTAAGCTTAAGGTTGGTCTGAACCCTGGAATTATGAAAACTTTCGGGCCTCATAACTGCTAAATTATTAGTCTAAAGAATATAAAAGTATACATTTTTAGAATGGAAATGACTTGATGAATTCATCTGTGAGGTCCAATTTGGGCCAAAATGCTCATTTTGGAGAAAATCCAAAAACCGGGTTTTTGGCCCAATTTTTTGTGCAACGTAACAAAAAAATTGTTTGGCCAAAAAAATTTTTTTATTAATTTTTAAAAACTAGATAAAAATATCTAGGGACCATTTTTTTATTTTTTGAATTTTGACCAACTTCACCAAAAATATTTGAAATTTGGGCGAAAATCAGGCTTTTTTATGATTTTTTTGAAATTTTTGCATTTTTTGACCATTTTTGGTGCAAATTTCTCAAAGTTGGTCAAAATTTAAAAAAATTAAAAAACGGTCCCTAGATATTTTTATCTAGTTTTTAAAAATTAATAAAAAAAACCCGTTTTGGGGGATTTTCTCCAAAAATGAGCATTTTGGCCCAAATTGGACCTCACAGATGAATTCATCAAGTCATTTCCATTCAAAGAAATGTATTAACCTTTAACGTTACGCAATATTGTCACATGACACGGGCACATGTCTGCGGGTAAAGATACTGCTTGATAGAAAGGCGCATAAATAATCGAAGGGTCTATCCCTGAAGTTAATGGTCATTGACATGTAACCAATTCTTTGTATACCAGTGATATACCAGCTACAGTCAACATATAAAAAGAAGTATATTGTTAGGCGTAGGCGCAATCATCAATGCGGGAAGTATAAAACCACAGTCGCCACTCGTGCACTTGTTTGAGTCCACGGGCATTCCAAAAACAGCCTTCAACCCTGAAATCAGAGGTCGGTTTTGGGTTGTTACATGCAAATACAAACTAAATATATCAAAAAACCCACCAAGAGGACTACGAGACTTATTCAGAGCCAATCTACATTCTGTTATTTACAAAAGCCGACGATCAAAGTGAAATTATAAAAGGAGCAAGACCAGATATCAACGTTAAATCCCGGTAAGCCTAAAATCGGATCGAAAACGCCAAAATGCAGTCACAAAATTTATAATATTACTAAATCACCAAAACGAATTGTAACGTAGGTATGCTGAAAAGAGTTGTATTAGCAATTACAAAGTATGATTGTCTTAGGCATGTCGTTTTTTTTGAAATATCACCAAAAATATCAAATTTTGGAAAAACGCCCCAAAATTTAAAACAAACACGAACCATTTTGGGGTAACTCGTTGCTTCCTTTCTCCAGATACCTGTACTTCAAGGTCGCTCATACCCCACACCTTAAGAATTGCACTTTTTGTATTTGTCTCAAAATTTAAAAAGTCCACGGCGTTTAGAATGCTGTGGCTTCTTTATTCGGAATTCGAAAATTAATTTGTGTATATTTGGATCACTTTCCGATATTCTGAATTGATTGATAATATATTTTTTTTTTTTTTAAGATTTGCAATTTTTGTATTTGCACCATCCGTGGATGCACATACAAATTATTTTGTGGTCATTTCGGTGTGAAGTGGCACCTTTGTTGGAAAATTTAGTTGCGCAATTCAATTTGAATATAATCAACAATGTCACGATGTCTTCATGAATGTTGGTGTCTGGTTTTCTCGAGAAACAAATTAACCTCGGGTGCTGAAAATTTTAGCACATGAGGGTGTGGCCGTCACAAATCTGGGGAGACAAGAAAAAATGGTTTTGTAAGCTTGAACTTTCTTTAAATTGAAAATTGATTGATGAATAATTTTCATTAATCAACTTTCATCCAAATTTGTAAAAGGGAATTGATCGATTCAATTGATCGGTCGGGTTGATTATTTATTGGAAAGGTATTTTCCGATCACTTGATCGGATTGATTATTGGAAATCGATTGATCAATAATTTTTATTAATAAAATTTCATCCAAATTATTTGAAAGGGAATTGATCGATTCAATTGATCGGTCGGGTTGATTGATTTTATTGGAAAGGTATTTTCCGATCACTTGACCGGATTGATTATTAAAATCGATTGATCAATAATTTTTATTAATAAAATTTCATCCAAATTATTTGAAAGGGAATTGATCGATTCAATTGATCGGTCGGGTTGATTGATTTTATTGGAAAGGTATTTTCCGATCACTTGATCGGATTGATTATTAAAAATCGATTGATCAATAATTTGTATTAATCAACTTTCATCCACATATTTGAAAGGGAATTGATCGATTCAATTGATCGGTCGGGTTGATTGATTTTATTGGAAACGTATTTTCCGATCACTTGATCGGATTGATTATTGAAACCGATTAATCAATATTTTCAGTAATCAACTTTCATCCAAATTTTTGAAAGGGAATTGATCGATTCAATTGATCGGTCTGGTTGATTGATTTTATTAGAAAGGTATTTACCGATCACTTGATCGGATTGATTATTGGAAATCGATTGATCAATAATTTTCATTAATCAACTTTCAACCACATTTTTGAAAGGGAATTGATCGATTCAATTAATCGGTCAGGTTGGTTATTTTATTGGAAGGGTATTTTCCAATCACTTGATTGGATTGTTTATTGAAAATCGATTGATCAGAAATTTCCATTAGTCAGATTTCATCCAAATTTTAAAAGGGTGTTGGTCGGTGCATTTTATCGATCAGCACTGGAGTATTTAGTGCTTCACTGATTTGTCAGTTTTAATATTGAAAAATTTCTTGAAAAGTGATAAAGCCGATTGATTAATCGATCATTTATTTTTGTCTCGATTCATGTTGAATTGTTATTTTATGTGAGAAACAAATCTCAAATATTGTGTCCCTGGTTCCAATATACCAGAGAAATTGAATTTATTATTAATATTTATATTTATATTTTTGCAATTTAAAAATAATTAATAAATTTACTGAACTGTACAACCTAGATTCATGGTGAATTTATTTCGTCTCAAGGTAACTAGTATAAATTAAGCACTTGGTTCCCCGTCATATTTTCCATTTTAAGGCGGACTTTTATTCCATTTTTCCAAAACCCCTGGTCTGTGATATAAATTTTGGTGGCAGTGGTCTGTCTCAATTACCAGGACTAAATTTTGGTGGCAGCGGCGCAGCCGCATTTGTCCAGTTCAGCCTTATATCATTGGGTTTTTATTTTTATCTTTTAGGCCTTCAAAATTTCAGGGTAGTAAATACAAGTGCTTGATTTGTTTTTCTTGTCTCACTGTTACGAAATATTTTCATTGTTTAGTAAATTAAATCAAAATGGCAAAACATGGACCAAATTTCAAATTATCTTATACTCCACTTACATTCATGGAAGAAGGTGTACTTAGATTGAATGCAGACGAAGTAAATATGAATACTTTGGGTCATCGATACAGGGTGTCCCAAAAAGAGGCCCCGTATTGCACCCTCTTTTCTCCTATTTCTGAAAAGTTGATCAAATATATTTTGGTATGTAAAGAAACCTTAAATCGTTAGCTTTAATAAACCAAAACAATTATTTCAATCGGCTCATAACTTTTGAAGATATGTCCTTTTAAAGAAATATATCCGTTTTTCACTCTGTCCACGGAGGAGGTTTGGCTACTTCAAAGATTGAAAACTGCATATACCATACATGAATATAAAACATTCCTCGATGATAACTTTATAAAATAACAACTTTATTTTAGGGAATGGGCTTTACAGGTGGGCTTATGGGTTATGGATTTTGTTAAGTGTCATTAATTTGGGCGAAATTGATGTGGGATGGGACTTCTTTTGCTATACTTGCAATTACTTATGTTTTTTATTGACAACATATGTCATTTCTCTTTTTGGAATAAAAGGTAGCCATGAAAAGGGCTGTTTAGTTTGTCTTTGGTTCTTTTGAAGTGAGTTTACTGTGCTGCTCTGCCCTCTACCTGGTTGCCTCCATGACGAATACAGGTTTCAGCCCTAGTTCTCATTGCATTAAGGGTGGTCTTAACCCTGGAATTATGGAAACTTTCGGGCTTCATAACTGCTAAATTATTAGTCTAAAGAATATAAAAGTATACATTTTTTGACTGGAAATGACTTGCTGAATTAATCTGTGAGGTCCAATTTGGGCCAAAATGCTAATTTTTGGAGAAAATCCCAAAAAAACGGGTTTTTTTTGGCCCAAATTTTTTCGTGCAACGTAACAAAAAAATTGTTTGGCCAAAAAATTTTAAATTAATTTTAAAAACTAGATAAAAATATCTAGGGACTGTTTTTTATTTTTTTGAATTTTGACCAACTTTGAGAAATTTGCACCAAAATGGTCAAAAATGCAAAATTTTCAAAAAATCATAAAAAAGCCTGATTTTCGCCCAAATTTCAAATATTTTTGGTGAAGTTGGTCAAAATTCAAAAAAATGAAAAAACGGTCCCTAGATATTTTTATCTAGTTTTTAAAAATTAATAAAAAAAAAGTTTTTGGCCAACCAATTTTTTTGTTACGTTGCACGAAAAAATTTGGGCCAATTACCGAGCATTTTGGCCCAAATTGGACCTCACAGATGAATTTATCAAGTCATTTCCATTCTAAAAATGTATACTTTTATATTCTTTAGACTAATAATTTAGCAGTTATGAGGCCCGAAAGTTTTCATAATTCCAGGGTTCAGACCAACCTTAATTGCGTTGCGTACCATCCTTGTGCGCCGGATACTTGCGAATGCAGCAGAAATACGGGGTTGCAAAGATGTTTGAAGCTAGCTGGTGATCCTCGCTTATAGTGAATGCTTTGCCAAGCCTATTAATGCTATTATCTATCCATGTCATTAACCGTGTGTTTCTTTGATGTATCCAAACCTCATCCGTGGACAGAGTGAAAAACGGGCACATTTCTTAAAGAGGGCATATCTTCAAAAATTGTGAGCCGATTGAAAGAATTGTTTTGGTTTATTAAAGCTAACGATTTATGGTTTCTTTATATACCAAAATATATTTGATCAACTTTTCAGAAATAGGAGAAAAAGAGGGCGCAATGTGGGGCCTCTTTTTTTGGGGGGACACCCTGTATGATCAATCTCATGTTAAAAAAGGAAGATGAGATTGAACAACATTTGCAGGACCTTGCACATAGTGTGGCAAAAGCAAGTGAATCGGGTTCATATCTTGCAGACCAAGAAGCAACAGATGGGGAGTATCTGGATGAAAGAATTAATCCCGATACAGAGGTTCAAAATACTGTAAGGGGTGATGCATGTACAAGTACACAAGCCCGTCCAAGGGTATTAAGAAAACTCATATTACCCCACCAACAGTCATGGAACAGATGGTTTTTCTGTGGAGCATGGGCTGCTGCAGGTGCTCAAAGGCAAATTTCCATAATCCCCCATGGTTATTCAAATTCTTTCCCCAGTGATAATTCAAGAATTCATCGGAACACCAATTGTAAACCAGAACCCTACAGTGGTGATACAGATTTAACTTCGTGGTTGGTTCATTTTGATTTGATGTCAGAAATTAACAGGTGGGAAGGAATAGTACAAGCAAAGTTTATGGGAGGTGCATTACGTTGCGAAGCTTTGCGATTATATGCCTCGCTCAGCAAAGAGTCGCGTTCAGATGCTAACATCATTGCGCATGAATTGTGTAGTAGATTTTACTTAAAGTCCTTGTGACCCAGCGCAGTATCGGTTACGACTAAGACAGAGACGTTTGTAAACATAATGAATCTCTGTCTGCATTAGCTACTGCGATTATGGAGAGCGTGGCGCAATGGTTAGGGTACTTGCCTTTAGTGCATGAGGTCCCGGGTTCGATTCCCGGCGGTGGTGATTTGCTGGGATATTGACTTGGAAAAAAAAAAAAGTCTGAAATTAATTGGCAACATCTGTAGATTAAATTCAGACTTCCGCTCTCCCATGGTTCATTTAGAATTGGGTAAATGAATCATGAAAGTACCCCAAATCCTTCGGAGGGGACGTTAAGCCGTCGGTCCCGTGTGCAGAGAGCCATACCTGTACATGTATCTCGCAGCCAGTTTCGAAAAGAGTAGGGTGTTAACCCCTGACTGTTCCCAACCCGTCCCGGTGTTCAAATGGACCCCAATGGAAATAAGCTTCAATAGAGGCTTTCTTGGGTTATCCAGGGTTGTCAAAACCCGAACAAATCAAACAAATCAAACAAAATTAGAGTACTCACAGCTAAAGCTTTTCCTGATGCGCCTCATTCCGTTGCAGACGACATTGATATCGACCATTTTGTGGAAGGTTTAGGAGGAAATAAGCAATTGAGAATGGCGATTAGACGAGGACAACCAAAAACCATGTCTGAAGCATTGGCGACTGCAAGGTTTGAGGAGGGACTAATTCAAGTTGATGAAGATCGAAATCCATTAGTAGGGATGACCAATGAACCATCAACTTGATTAGAACACACCCATAGACATGCAGGGAGCTCAACTTGCTTGCACAGACATTTCTAAATTGAACTCATTCTTTTATTTTTCATAATGTTTCTGTAAAAATTGGAGATGTTAATGCCAATTATGTTTTGTAACTATCCTGCAAATTACAGCATCATAACTTATTTGGTTTTTCTGTAAGTGTGAGTCAAAATTGGTCCATCGCCACAGTGGGCTTAATTGCCAGTGGCCCAGTGCGGCACTGCTCAGAATGGCACAAAATATTCAGATGAATAAGATCAGGTGAACACCTTGACCTACTGAGCTGTAATTTGGCAGAGTTGTCGTTATTACCTCTTTCATAACCTCTGTAAAAAGGTTAAAAAAATGGACAAGTAGATCTCGAGTTAAAAAATTAAATACCATCTTTCCTTTGGAATTTCCAAACACCTTTCGAATCATGTTAAATAGACACCTTTCTGAAGACAAATGAGAAGTTTCGTGCTCATTTGTTGTATTATTCACCTGATCTCAACCCTAAACATTTTCTTATATTTATACCATCTGCACTAACTTGCTGCTATACACGCACAGGAGCCGTACTTTTAAAATACGCGCCAAATCAATAATGAGTCTTTCACTCCATTGTTAAAGTACTGTGCTCCCTGTAGCATATGGAGTGACCAGGCCCTGGAGTGTGATGGTTTTGTAGCACATGACAGTATTCATTCAAGCCTATCAAGGTCAGTTATTAGCCACTTGCTGAATGGCTGGGCATTATCAGCTATCAAAGAGATACCTTATGCTGCTGCCAATCACAATAGAGGTTAAACATTTTGTTAAAACCCCAGAAGTGATATCAGGACAAAGCTGTGAATGTTGGTACTTGATTATTTGGATTCCTATGTTGAAAATCCCTTGTAGTACATTAGTATTTTTCTTATGTGTAGTGTATATTTTTGTGGAAAAAAAGTTCACCTGGACTTTTGATTTTGTGCCACTTTGGCCATTATGGATGATTTTTGGCAAATGTTTTCTAAAAGCATGATTTCAGTGCCTCGGTTTGGAGAAATACTTAATGCTATTGACTAGTAAAGTGCCATTTCATAAGAAACCCCTTTGATACTTTCACAATATGCTTGTTTCATATTTGCATATATATTAAAATAAAGAAATATTAAAAGGTAAATATATGCTTATACCAATTTTGCTCACATTGCTATATTTAGACTTTGTCAATTTATTTCGTTCCAATGACCGGTCAGAATGGGAAACTTTGAAAATTCATAGTTTTTGACCGATTTTGACCATTTAACCACCAAAATACTTCTGTTGATGAGTTCTTTCCAGAAAACAATCTTTTGTAGCAATAGGGGCAACATGAAATTATGATGGTCATCCCTACCATTAGCTCGCAGAACAGCAGCGCTGCAAAATGCTGATAATTTATTAGCACCGTCCCCAGTAGTGAATAGTAAACCTCTTGATGCAGGCGTGTCGTCTAGTAGTGTAGGCCAAAATTCAACTTGTGTTTCACAACCTGAACTTGAGACTGGTAACACTAAGTTAGGACTCTCAGATTTGGAAACCCCTAATACAATATTCAAGAGTAGTCCAACTTATAACATGTATGGTCAAACAACTTGTAGTAATAATAATCATTCTAGTAACATGTATGGTGAAATGTCTAGGGAGACACATGAACAGGACATGTCAAACAGTGGATATAAAGTTCAGGGTAGTAGTCCGTTACCTCATCCCGCTGATAGTATTCCCAGTGTTCGTGATGGTTATTTTGTAGGAAATTCAAAGAATCAGTCAACAGGTGCAGATTTAAACTCTGTTGGGTTGCCTAAGACAGGGCCAATGAGCAACCTACTGCAAACAAGGCCCAGGTAGTCAAGAAATCGATTTATGCGATGGTTAGGATTGGTAAGCAGGATATTAAGATGCTTGTAGATAGTGGTTCAACTGACACTTTGATTCATCCCAAGGTTTGGGAATTATTTCCTAAGGAAATTACTGATCAGCTTAACCTTATTTACACCCAATTGCAGCTGCAAATGGTCAGGGGTTGAAAGTACATGGTGTATGTGGAGAACTTGATATGCAATTAGGAAAAGTACAGGTTAAACATCCAGTTTTGGTCACTGACATTGAACCTGTCGGAATTTTGGGATATGATTTTATGCATTCTTTATGGAGGAATTGTAGATGTACGGAAGAGCACGGTTACTATCATGGATAAGCAGATTCCAGTAGTTGTTGAAACATCTCCTTCCCAATGTGGTCGGGTAGGTGTACTTAATACTACAACCATTCAGCCAGGACAGGACAGCAATTGATTATTCCAGGTCGACTTGTTAGTAGGAAGCCAGCAGGGATAGGTATTGTGGAAGCGACTAAACAATTTATTGAGCGTGACGTGGTGTCCTTGTTGCAAGGTCTGTGGTTGCTTTTGATTGTACAAGAGTTCCTTTGAAGTTGGCAAATTTTTCTAGTGAACCAGTGATACTTTATCAAGGTACAAATGCACAGTGTCGACGTCCTATACGATAAATATAAATTTAATACTCCGTTGGTGAGCGACGGGCGAGTGGTATTTCACCGAACGCAAGAAAAGGAGTTCTATCTGATTGGCTAGCAATCGATCGCTTAGGTCGCTTAGTAGTCAACTACAAACTCAAAACTGAGCAATGTATTCAATTCGATTGAAATCGATATTCTATTATTGACGTAGATAAAGAGAGTGATAGTGTGTGAATAATGTACATTGTATTGCACCTTGATTTTACATGCATTCCTTTATATAATTATTTTCTCAAAGAGTTGAATATGATCACAATTTTTACCCAGGATTTCAAATTTTTTACCGCAAAATTGCAGTTAAACATATCCACAGCAAAATACCGGTCCTCACTAATTAGTGTATTTAATTTCCAGTTAGTGTATTTAAGATAAAACCTGTGATTTACCTGACAACAAATAAAATTTTCTTGCAATAGAAATGGATACTGATATGGTAGGCCGCAACCGCCACAACGTGGAGCTGCTACGCGTAGCTGACTTTTTGCTCCATGGAGCCAAATTGACCAATCATGATCATCTAAGAGTTTTTCATTACTCGGAGGTAAAACTGACCAATCAAGTACGACTTACTCATTACGTGAAGCGAATTTATTCATTAAGAATTTGCCAGACGAGCGTCATGTAGTTGCAAGATATCCTCGGTCACGAAAGTTATGATTCAAAAAGTAGTTTATGAAAAGTACGAATCGACTTATTGTTAAGATGGACATGCACTCATAAGAAACTCATACAGTATTGTACATAACTATATAGCTAGGCAGAGTGGTGGTAAACCATGCACACAGTTCTGCGATCTGCAGTGTATCGCCGGGAGCTAATTTGTATAACTTGCGCAGTGTCCCTGCGGAATTCGACCTTCAGCAAACTGCAAACCAGTTCGGATTTACTTTATATACTAGTAGTAGGCCATACATACTGTAGTTACTGTCCGTTTTCCTATACACAATACTCAGTGCGCTCACCATTGACGCGTGACCTCTACAAATAGTGTATGTTAGAAGTATAGGCCATTGCCTAGTTGACGTCACTGTGTAAAAAATAACCGGCCAATATTTAAAGTATTCTATGAAATTCTAGAAAATATAGTTTTGTAACATGTCCTAAATTTTTAGCTAATTTAGGTGTTTGGAAATATTGGTACTTTTGTGTTTTAGGAAGGATATGTAAACGACAGATAACACCAAAAAATATGAAGAAATTATTTCTAAACCGTGTTAAGTCATTAAGATTCTCATTTTCAAGAACGCTGGTTAACAATAAGCAGACTGTTGTCTCATTTTGTAAACAAAAGCCCACAGTATTGTTACCTTGCGTTCGCTTTATAATCGTTCACTCAACTGAAACTATAATACCAGCTCATTGCTCATTGCACAGGTAAAACAGACACAAGTGCAGTGTGTATTTAACTAGAGAAGATCTGATGTAACATAGTTGAGCTGTTTTCATTGAGTGTTATCTTGGTTTAATAGCTTTTAATGGGGTTTAAGTCCTTCAAATGTCGTGGTGAATTCTACTGTAGACATGACTGCATCATGATTATTTTAAAGTCAACAACATTCAACAATATGATCACCGTGATAGTATAACAGTATCAGTACCGTGGGTGTCAGTGATCCTGGCCTGACACAGTAGACAAAGAAACAAACAAACACGCCACACACATGACACATGCATGCAAGGTAACATTGACTATACACTAATCAAACAATGGTATTGATCCTGTACAACTGGTCGTGGTTTATTTACAATCGATTCATTTAAAATCCCCATAGTAAACATTAATTTTGGCAGGAGTTTTCTCTTTCTGGAACGAGGATGCATCCACTGGCTCCGCGTAATGACAAGATCTAACATGATTGGTCAATTTAGCTCCGCGAAGCGAAAAGTAAGCTACGCGTACAGCTCCACGTTGTGGCGGTTACGGCCAGCCATATACTGATCATGCGAAAATCGTAAAACATAGAATAGAAACAGTGTGGCAGGCTCTCAAAATCTCAAATTGTATGCTTAGCCTGAGTCGCTCGGCCTATCTCGAACAAAATCACCATGCGTAGCTGTTGAAAAACGTGAGGATTCATCGTACTATCACGGCAATTTTTGACACGAAGATATAGGGACGATGACGGTGTGAAATGTAGCCTTGTTGCAGCTTGTTGAGTTAGTACAGACAATAGGGAATGGTGATCTAGCAAACACACAAGACCAAATTGATACCAATTTATTTGAAAGTACATGTAGCTCAATTACAAATAACAACATAGACACTGATGTGATGCAAACACGTAGTTCTTCCAGTGAATTCAAGAATACAAATTCATATGGTGTAAGTGAGAATAAAGTTAGATCTAAGACTGATAATTCATTACAAAATAGTGTTGAGACAAATTCAAATGAGCAGATGAAAGACATAGTGAATGATGATTTAAAGGAGTTAATACATCGGACAGTCACATATTTAGATAAAGATCAAAAAGAAGCGGTGGAGAATGTGATTAAAAAACACAAATCAGTTTTTTTAGAAAATGGTGAACCAGGTAGAACTTCTTTAACATATCATCATATCAATGCAGGTGATTGTCCCGCAATATGACAGCGGACAAGGCGTATGCCTTTCCATCAACGTGCAGAAGTAGAAAATGAAATTCAAAATATGCTTCAAAAAGGCATCATTAGTCCTTCTCAGTCACCATGGCAGTCCCCAGTGGTAATTGCCAAGAAGAGTGATGGTACTTTACGTTTTTGTGTTGATTTTTGCAAAATTAATTTAAATGTCCGAGTGGATTCGTATCCACTTCCTAGAATAGATGATACTTTAGACGCTCTATCGGGTTCACACTGGTTTTCGACATTAGATCTGACCTCGGGTTATTTGCAGATAGAAGTTGCCCCAGAAGACAGATAGAAAACTGCATTTTCCACTGGTACGGGACTTTATGAGTTCAACGTACTCCCATTTGGTTTGACAAATGCGCCTCGGACTTTCGAGCGCCTTATGGAGCGTGTGCTATCAGAGTTGCAATGGCAAATTTGTCTGGTCTATTTAGTAAGAACTTTGAAAATCATCTTACAAGGATGTAAACTGTGTTTACTAGACTTGAACAAGCAGGGCTTAAGCTTAAACCCAAAAAGTGTGATTTGTTAAAAACACGAGTTCTGTACTTAGGTCATATTATTTCACGTGATGGAGTATCAACAGATCCAAAGTAAATGGACAAAGTTAGAAATTGGAAGGTACCTACTAATGTGAAAGAAGTCAGACAATTTTTAGGCCTGTGTTCCTATTATAGACGTTTTGTAAAATCATTTTCTACAATAGCAGCACCTCTACATCGTCTCACAGAGAAAGATGTAATTTTCATTTGGACCGAAAATGTCAAAAAGCATTTGAGGAATTGAGAAATCATTTAACAACCTCCCTAATTCTAGCATTTCCGGATTTTCCCAGAGTTTTATCTTGGACACTGATCCAAGTGCATGGATGTGGTATAGGGAGTTTATTGTCACAGGTTCAGGATGGAAAGGAAAGAGTTATCGCCTATGCTAGTAAGAAACTTTCCAAATCAGAACAGAAGTACGATGTTACACGGAGGGAAATGTTAGCAGCAGTTTCATTTGTTAAAAATTTTCGCCATTTCCTGTATGGGCGAACATTCAGACTTAGAACAGACCATGGTTCTTTAAGGTGGTTGTCAAATTTCAAGGAAATCGATGGTCAAGTAGCAAGGTGGTTCGAAGTTCTTGCACTGTTTGAATTTGAAATTGAACATAGGCCTGGTAAAAACATAATAATGCAGACGCACTCTCACGACATCCTGATGTGTATGGAGCAGATAAGTGTGACTCAGCAAGGTGTTGTTCAGTTTCTCACACATGTAGTTCTAAGGACATACAGTCAATGGTGTGTACATGTACTGGTGCATTCAGTCTTGCAGGATTAGATTCCCAGTCCCTTGCATTAGCTCAAAAATAAGATACTCGTATTTAACCAATAATAGATCTTTTGAAAAAGAGTTCTACTCGTCCTACATTGGAAGCCGTTTCTGGTTTGGATCGTTTCTCAAAGATGACTTTGAAAGAGGGAGTGTTGTATAGAAAATATATTTCGCCATCCAAAGTAACAAGTGTCCAATTTGTAGTTCCTCACGTATTAAAGAATGAAGTGTTGATATTTGCTCATGATACTAGAACAGCGGGTCATTTGGGACAGAGAAGAACTCTGTGTAAACTCAGGAAATCATATTATTGGCCAAGCTATCGTAGAGATCTGAATGATTATGTCAGAAGTTGTGTAGCTTGTCAAACTAGAAAACGTCCGACAGGGAAACGAAGACGGGCTCCTATGAAACTTTGTCAAGTTGGCGCACCATTACGCATAGCTTTCGATATTTTGGGACCACTGCCTCAGTCTAAGAATGGCAACAAATATATTGTAGTGATAATGAATTACTTTACCAAATGGGTAGAGGCGATACCGTTGCCAGATCAAATGGCTGAGACAGTGGCCCAAGCGCTAACTACTGAATTCATATGTCGCTATGGAGTGCCATTGACGGTACATACTGATCAAGGAGAAAATTTTGAGAGTACACTTTTTCAGGAAGTATGTCGCTTGTTGTCTATAGATAAGACACCGAACAACTGCTTATCACCCACAGTCTGATGGCTTGGTTGAGCGCATGAATGCGACTTTAGAAACCATGGTATCAATGTATGTGTCAAATGACCAAACGGATTGGGATCAACACCTTTCATTTGTGACCCGGCAGCACAAACGAGCCGTAAATTCCCTAAATTGTATTCTGAGTTATGGTGTAAAATGTGTACGGAGGTCGTATTCATCGGTCACTTAAGCTGGCGCGACATCTGTCTTATTTTGATAGTCACAACACCGATCAATAATCCTATTATTGAAGTGGATAATAAGCTTCTACCTTAGATGGCTATAGAACTTTTAATAGCTCTGGTCTTTGTTTGCTTTTGCTAAATCCTTTTCAAGTGGTGGGTTATTTGTATAGGTATGCATAACCAACAATTAACAATGAGAGAACCTTCTTAAACCTCGTTGACTTGGGGATGATTTGAAATGACCGCCAATTATGACTGTTTGATATTTATTGCCAGCAATGTGGAAAAAGAGACACACATAGAAACGAAAAAAGCTATAATTTTGTTGAAGGAGCAAAGTTTACCTAACCATAACTCCGCTTCTGGATATCGTTTGAAGTCAAATGATATACCATTTTAAAGTTTATGATGTTTATTTTTTAAACACGAAATAAAACAAAATTGACCGAGGGAGGAATTTACGTCTCATTCGCCGTGGACGGTCACATTTGTTCTTATGGCTTACAGAGCAAGCGAGCAAGAGTAGACATGCCCGTCGCCAAATTTATTGATGTTTGGGAGGGAAATTTCTTTACCATTGGATGTTTTGATAGCTCCACCCCCTGGTGAAACTATTGAGTCGCCCTACATATTAGAAATAAGCTGGAAGTTGCCTTTGAGGTGCCAGAAATAACATGCAAGCAGCCCAGGTGAGACAAAAAAGGGTATACGACACAAAAGCCCATGGAAGACCCTACAGAACTGGAGATACTGTGTGGTTGTACACAGAAACTCGAAAACGGGGGGGGGTAACACCAAAACTTCAGTGTTTTTAGACCATGTGTAATAGAACGCCAATATTCTACTTCCAATTACATGATCAAATTGCCAAATGGTAAGTGTAGTGTAGTTCATTATGATCGTTTGAAACCATGTGTATTACGAACGACTGCGGTGCTTGAAAGAAAACAGAGAAGACGAACCTCAAGAAAACTGTACAGAAGAGGACAATATGAATACCCCTATCAGAAGGGGATGAAGACGTGAATGGGTGTACAGTTGACGTGCCTTCCCATTCCCAAGTCCCTCTTGGTGCAGTGGCATCGGGTGACGAAATTTTATCACCAGAAACATCACCAGTGGCAAACCAATTAATGAACATTGAGACAGTTCAGTCTCCGTCTTCAGTTGTGGCGTCGCGTGACGAAAATTTGTCACCAGAAACATCAACAGTGGCAAACCAATTAATGAACATTGAGACAGATCAGTCTCCGTCTTCAGTTGTGGCGTCGGGTGACGTAATTTTATCACCAGAAACATCTACAGTCGCAATTTCAGTTGTAAATGATGAACTACTCTCATCAGATTCGTCAATGGTCGACATGTCTTCAACGCAAGTTCAAGTTTCGTCACATAACAGTGAAGCTGCAGGTGTTACCAGTGAAATGAGCAATGAACTCAGAAATCATCAGATTCAGATGTTGATAACAAAAATCCCAAGTCCCTTACCCCTCAAAGGCAAATAAACAGTACACCTGTTCTGCGCCGCCAACAGAGGACAAGAAGACAACCAGCTAGGATGAAGAGTGGAGATCATGTCATCGATTTATGAACTTTAATTCAAAATGAACTCTGATACATTTCACCAAAGAGCTTTCAATAGTCGTAGAGTAGCAATAGATGATGTAATGCTTTGTTCCTTTGATGCCGATTAGAAATTGCGACAGGCTATTCATAAAAGTGGTACCATTGTTTCGAACAAAGGGGTTCCGCCATTAAATTAAATTGGTCACTGATCCGGCATCATATTAACGCTTTACACAACAGGCGAGTATAAATAAAGTGACCACAATGCAGTCATGTGTAAGGGCAGTCATGTGTAAAGTGGTACCATTGTACTCACGTATCCCAAATGTGCGCTTGTGCGGGCCTGAAGTCTATAAAGGAGGCTTAATTTGTCGATATAATCTTTTTCATCACCCACCTCACTTCAGGCGCTTCATTAAAATAAATTGAATGCCCCAGCTGATCGATTACACCTCAGAATGTGAAGGCTGCCGGGTCCACATTTCTATAGTACTCTATAATGGTAATCGCTGCGTATGTAAGTATAAGTATAGGCCTATAAAGGTTTTTTTTTCACAAATGTCCATTTAATTTTATTTTAAGAAGGAGATTGGCATAGAAATATCGGCCTACTCAAAGGGGTGGGGGAGGGGCAACTTCTCCCTGTGAGAAGTCTTGAGAGGGGATGAGGAAGGAAGAGGGTAGGAGGGATATGGAGAATGAGGGGGGGTCTACAGGAAGGGAGAAAGAGGAAAATGAAGAGAAAGAAATAACATAATAGAAAGATAAGGACATATTATTGGAATAACAGGGAGAGTGAGAGAGGACAAAAAGAAAGAAACAGGGGGAAGAAGGGAAGAGAGAAAAGGAGAGCGAGGGAATGATAATGTTAGTGTAGGCCTAGTAAAGAATAAGTACAGAGAAAGAAAAGAATAATTATTATAGAAACTTAACACATAGTAGCACTAAGCAGCCATTCGATGACATCAATGCCGTTGTGCGTTACGTAATTAAAGAGCCCAGTCAGATGTATTTCGCACCTGCCAAGCACAAGTCACCCAATTTCGAAAACTGGACTTTGAATGTACACTCTCATGAATATTGATTGGCAACATTTTCCAATATGTCAGCGCTCTAATAACAATAGAACAGTGAACGTTGCAGCCCGTTGCATTTCATTGCCATGGAAAGGAACACTTGAAAATGAATTATGTTAGGAGTGTTTCTTACAAATTTGCCATTTGGCAGATTTTAAAATTACTGCCGTAGTAATTATTAATGAACACTTGCATAAATATATATGTTCTTAAAGGGACATTCATGCCTTTTCTTAAAGGAATATACATGCCCTTTCTGATATTTATGTGTGTTGGTGACGCGAGACGCGTCTTGGTGGGGAGGGGACATTTGTCAAGAAGTTGTTTTCCCGGTTTTAAATGATTGTAGGGGAACAAGTAAATTGACGAATGTCCTTTCCGCTAGAAAAAATATTGAGTCAGTGGAACTTGCCCTTTCACAAATAGGGAGGGAGTAAAGTGGATGTAAGAGCGGCGAAATCGCCGAGACATCCGGTCTGAACCAGAGCAGATCAGTTCTGTCGGGTCGTTCGTGGGCTAGAGACGTGCATCTGGTTTTGCTTGAAAAATGTTTCAATTTGTTTGATAGGTTTTTCATCTAAATTTTAGTGTAGGAATAACTCCACCTTGAGAGTGAATTCCCTACACAAGTTTGGTCAAAAATTTTAGCTCGACCAACGTCTAGAAAACAAAAAGAAATGTGTTTTAAAAAATAAACACGTGTGGAATTTTTAGATAAAATGGCGTCCAATGCCATTTGCTACATACCGAGTTGATGGCTTGGTGAGTGTCGTAAACCTTAAAATCTGTTCCACTGACTGACTCCATTTATCCGTGTTTAAAAAGATTATCTGGGATGTGTGAGGAATTATATTGGCATTCTATTTAAATGTAACGTCAACATGACATTGTTTCGACGTCAAGTTGTGAACGTCGAAACATCGTCACTATGACCTTATACCAATGTTATCTGTTTGTTACTCAGTGAATCGATGACCTGGATGCTGACATGCAGTGGTGGACTTAGCAATGTTTGCATCTTGACTCTTCAAATGTTAGGTTCATTAATGTTCATTGTTTAATGTTTTGGGGGTTTTTTTGCAACTTTTTTCTACTGGGCGTCACACTCATCACGCTCTGCGTTTAGTGACGCCCACGTCTCATTTGCATATTATTTGAATAGCTTTTCCTAATTATTTTTATATTTGTATTATTATAATCATTTTTTTTTTATTATATATTTTGTATTGTACATTTTTGCTTGAGATGAAATAAACTATGAAACTATGTTCGAAAATAACGTTGTCACAACACAAATACGAGTTCACAAATTAACGTAATTACAACGTCCGTAGATTACGTTGTATCGGGGTCAGACTATGACAATTATTCGGCGTTGTAATAACGTGCTTTATACGTCGAAACAACGTCATAAATTTGCGTACTAATGACGTCCGTAGATGACGTTGTATCTGGCTCAGTTCATGACTTTTAAACCACGTTTTAATCACGTGCTTTATACCAAGGGGGTGACACTAAATTCACGGTTGTTCTATTAGCAACGCAAAATCTATGAAAAATTCAGCTGGTTTACTAGCTAGAAAGTGAGGCCAGTTATCGATCCGTTATAGCTCGTTATGAATAATTCATGTTCGACCCTTGGATCATGTTAATTGAGTTTGGCAAATAACAACGTTGTTAGTTTTGCGAACTTTGCCTGTTCAATGAGAGTATAGCACGCCCCAATACATCTGGGCGCAAACCAGGCGAAAACGATCCAGTTTAATGAAATGGCGGACGGGTATTCCCATCAGGCACCAGTGATATGTTTTTTCAAAGAAAGTCTACTAATTTGATATGAAATGACATTTTGCAGTAGCAAAGTCAAAATTAGGACTTGCTGTCAATAATATGAAGGAAATATGTGACAGAGGCAAGGTGGGAAATACAAGTAGTATTTAAGTTATAATAACCTTTGATACCCGACCTGACCTTCCATCATGGCGCCATTATTCGTTTTATGTATTTCTATTATGCTCTCAAGTAAAATAAAATACCAATCTGCGCTGAGCAGACAATGTTACTTGGCTCCCAGCATGAATTATTGATTTTATACGAAGGTAAAGAAATGCACAGTGTATGTGCATGATGTGCAAGCATACTCCAAATATTTACGGTAAATCTGAATAGTGGTCACATGGTGACATATCATGTGTTCGGGAAAACACGTGGTAACATTTTAAGATTTCAGGCTAGTTTACTAGTTAATTGCCATTTGTACTCTTTATTATTTATCTTTGTTAATTAACATATATTTTAAATGCTGATAAATCGTGGTTGGCTGCCCATGATATCTGTTAAATTCAATGTTTTATGAATATAATTCTACCACGCAGAGGGGTCACGCAGCAGAATTTCACATCACCTGACTTAGCTAGATTTCGAAGCTCTGCTCTTCAAATTCATGTAACTTTCAAAGTTTATACATTTAATATATTTAATAAGATACTAATTTTTTGTTATAACCAACTGGTACACGAAATATACTAGCTTATCACCTATACAGAAAGGTGATTATCAGCCTTCACTCAGCAAATTCACATGCCCGGCATATATGCAGCCATTCTCCGTCTGGATAACATGACTGTCGCCCTCAATACGTCTGGGCGCAAATTTAAATAACAATACGCTATTTACATATCAATGTGGCCTCATGCTAATTTCTAGCGCCGCTTCCAGGCCTATTCCGTGTTTATACATTGAGACAACGTGACTGTGACACTATATTAACATCCGGCAACAATGTTGCTCAATCCCAAAAAGGGAGAGCGTATAAAAATTCAAAGTTTAGAACTTCAGGAATAAAAGTCGTTACTCTGAGTTTCACGCCTAAAACGATCGTCAGACGACACGCGGGAAAAAATCTTGGCTGGAAAACCATCTCCTTGGATGGAATGGGAGAATTTGCATTCCATGGTGTCAATATCCAAACTATTCCATGTCGTTTCAGATATGTATTTGCGTAACGTGTTCTGAACGTATTATTTAAACGTTGTCACCAGGTCTGATCAAACATTGCATCAACATCGAAACAACGTCATTACAACGTCATAATGACGTTATATCAATGTCCAAAAACCAACGTCGAAAATAACGTTGTCACAACACGAATACGAGTTCACAGATTTACGTGTTTACAACGTAAATGGCAACCTAATTCCAACGTTAGCGAACGTCGTGAAAACGTAGTGTGTTAGCTGGACCTTAAACAACAACATGTACCCTTAGTTCAGCAACCTGTAGTCTTAAATTCCATCACGTTCCCGTAAACACCAACAAGCACCCATACCCCACCCGATACCTTTAATCCCAACACATTTATGTTTCCATTATGCTCTTGACGTAATTAGTAGCTATGACCTTCACTATTCTTCTCTTTCTCTTTTCTTTTTCTTCCCTTTCATATCCTTTTCTCTTCTTTTCTTTCTGTCGGATATGTGTATGTGTATGTTTGTGTGTCAATGAGGTCTCTGCACCTCACGCCCCGCGTTTAGCAGAGTCCTCGTCAATCATCTCATTTCCCTCTGAATTTCCTTGCTCAACAACATAGTTTAGAATAATGAATACCTGAGCGGAAGAAGGGCCCAACTCCAATTTTTTACAAAAATGAGTTAGACCCAGCATTTTATTGCCAGCAGACTGATCTTCCTTGTGTGTGACGGATGAGCCAAAATCCACTCTCCAAATAGTCTTCCACGTACACTTAATCTTGGTTTTCATGGAAGAAAGGCCCAACTCCATGGAGTTGGGCCCTTCTTCCACAAATATAGTGTTAAAGAGGAATTTTGTTCATCCATGAAATCTACTTTTCACTACAATAAATTTTCTTGCCAACCTATTACATGAGTTCTACTTGTGCAATTAATGGTGATTATCTAATTTCTGTAGCTATTTATAACACAGAACTGGTACTTGTGGTATATTATTAGTGGAAGAAGGGCCCAACTCCAGCTCGTATTAAGACCTGTACCGTTGCCATGGAAACATCATATATAATTTCGAATGTATGTACTATTGTATGTTCATGTATTAAAGGTCCCCTGAAGATAAAAACGTTCTGTCTATAAAACTTTTCCAAATATTAAGTTTGTTCTTAATATCTCAAAAACAGTTTTGATGGAGTTGGGCCCTTCTTCCACTCAGGTATTCAATTGTATCACTATACTTTGTATTTATTGTATCAATGACCATTTAAAATGTATTCTGATAACCATGCATTATTATGTTGTTGTATTTATTTATATTATACTGATATAATTGTTACTAATTGATTGTATCGATATATAATTATACCATTAATTCTTGCCTCATATTTCGTATTAATTTTGACTATTCATTATATCAATGATCATTCATATATTTTGTATAATCTAATGCTTGCTTAATCTTGCTTAATAATTAATCATGCAGTACTATATTGTATTATCATTATTATTATTATTTGTGTTATTATTATTATTATCATCATTATTATTATTATTATTATCATTACTGTCATTTAAAATGTAGTCTGCTTAAGCATGCATTATTATATTACTATATTGACTTACATTATATTGATTTAATCGTAAGCTTGATTATACTATTGATTCCTGATTGTATTTAATATTCTAGCTTTATATATTTTGTATTACTTTGTTGGCTTTTATGTATTACATGCATTTTGATGATTGATGAAAATAAAATATGAATGAATGAATGAATGAATGAATGAATGAATGAAACACATACCTTTAAACCGGAAACTGCAATCTATAACCTTAAATCCGTACCTTAAGACGTAGGCCTACCATTAAACCACATCCCATACCCTCAGTAAAACACAACGCGTTCCCTTAAACACCAACAAGTACCACGCCGATACATGTAATCCCCATACCATTAAACCCGGTACCATTCGATTAACACCAACACGCACCCTTAAAACACCATAACCCATACCAATAAACCACAACCAGTACCCGTAGACCCCAACTCGTACCCTTATCCCACAACAGGTATTCTTAAACCCAACACGCACCTTTGAATCACACCTCATACCCTTAAAACACAACACGCACCCGTAAACCCGCGCCCGTACCATTAAACCACAACCCGTACCCTTATACCCCACCCGTACCCTTGAACCGACCAACATTTCACGTTTAACTTCAAAGAATTATGGGATTTACCGCGTTAAGCCCAATCGGGCAAACTAACATTTTAACCATAAGTGATCATTGACTTCAGATAACCCCTGATTGATTTTGTTTATGTTTCTTCACATCGATTATTTGCACCAAATTTAGCCCAATTGGACACGTTTTAAAATCTAACCTCTAGATGAGCTTTGACCTTGGATGACCTCATATCGAGGATTATTTGCTCCAAGTTTAAGTCAAATTTGGCAAATTTTAACAATTGATTCCTGTATGACATTTGACCTAGGATGAACTCTGATTGATTTTTCATGTTCCCTTCATATCAAGAATTATTTAAGTTAAAGCACAATCAAGCAAACGTAACCCCTATAAGACCTTTGAGCTCTGATGACCGCAGAATTATTTTTCCATATTCTTCTAATTTCGAGGATTATTTGCACCAAGTGTAAGCCGAATCTGACAACTTTGACCTTTGACCTTGGATGACCTTTGACCTTGGATTTTTTGCAGCAAGTTTAAGTCATCTTTGATATTTGACCTTTGACCTCGGATGACTTCAGTTTGCTTTTTATGAAGGATTTAATATTTGCGCCAGGTTTAAGCCCAATCGGGCACATTCAAATGAATTTCAAAATTTGACCCCCCGTGACCTTTGATCTCGGATCACAACCCTCGGATCACAACTCTGCCATCACCGTGAAATATTCAGCTCGATACATCAAAGCACGGCGAAATGGATGCAAAGAAGTATAATATACCGGATATTTAGAAGTATTCACCCCAAAATATTCCAGACTTGCACCTTCAGTTGTAATAAACATTTACCACATAATGTATAGTGTCAGTCCATATTATGTATTTACCTGAATGCAGCTAACTTCGGGCAAAGTGATTTTAACAGATATGAAGACCACCCACTGTGCTAGAGGTCTACTCTCCAGACATACTGACGCCCAGCCATAATGGCAACCTCCATTTCTCTCTGTCAAGAATTTATATATTGCTATTTATAAAATGACTGATCGTACATGAGTGACAACTGTCAAAATGGTGGTCAAGTGAACCCCTCAGATTTGGATAAAACTCCTTAGAAATATTTATATAGGAGTACAAGTAACACACAGACAATTTGAGCTCAGTACCCCATTGTTTGGATAAACTTCCGCTACTGTCCCTAGTGTGACCTTTGACCCTTTAATCAATTTTGATGCCACAATTGAGCCCAAGGTGATACACGTAGATCATAACCATATCTCCTTGTGGGTCACTTATCATTAAAAATACGTTAGCATTGTACAACCTTTGTGCAACCCCAGAATTCCGAGGTCAAAGTTTATACAGGGGTCAAATTTTACAGTTGCTCAAATTTCTCCAGGTCATAAGGATTCAGAAAACGGCAGGTGTAAAAGACAGAATGCAGAATTGACAGAAACGACAGAAACAACAGAAATGAGAAAAGACAGAATTTGCAAAAAGTTGAGGAATTTAAGTGTGAGTTCATTAAACCAAGGAGTTTCGTACATAACATGTATTGTTTAACGAAATCTTAAGTGATATACATTGAGTAATCTGGATATTTGTAATTTGTATTTTTTGTGGTAATTTAATTATTTTATTGTTGTCAAAACTCTCTTCATTGAATGCTGTAATAAATAATTAATTTCTAGTTTGTGACCCCTCTAGAGCTATTAAAATCAAATTGCCTATGGCCTAAACATAGTTTTAACATCAGCCATAGACAATAGTCAGGGAGAGATGAAACCTTGACTCTCCACCACCAGGGCGCTTCCTGTGCTGTAACTTATGCAATGCAGATGTAAAATCGAATCCCAGAATGCATTGCCTATTTTAACTTGGTGTAAAATATGTTATGTGAAATAAATATAATAATTCTTTTTCTGATTCCCTCATCAATAAAACACCAAAAAATAAACAACAAGAATATTAATATACACCTTTGACATGTTTGAACATTATAATTATTTTTAATATTTGTCCCTTAAAAAGTATTATTATTTTGTAATCGTGCTTATCATTTCCAGTGGAGGTAGGCCTAATGGGATATCTTGGCCCTTTCTTTTCACAGTCATGGCATGCAGATGGAAACCCCCATTGTTTACTATAACAAGTTTAACTTTCATCATTGAGGTAGCACATTTAATGTTTACCATGATAAACATATAAACATATTATGCAAAATGAAAACATGACATGTTGATCTCATCTGGGATTCTGTGATTTTGGGCTTACAACCCCGCCTACAACTACACTGTTTCCCTGGCCACTCGGGCATGGCACATCCTCAATCTATGCCTATGGGGTGGCAAACAACACATATTGCATCCAAACTCACAGTCACAAACAAACATCTACTATTTAAAACTTTTGCACAACATACATGACTACAAAATTTTTAGAACTCCTGAAATCAAAACTCAGTAACTTCATTTCTGCATTTCCTGGAATTTCTGTTGTTTCTGTCGTTTCTGTCATTTCTGCTTTCTGTCTTTTACACCTGCCGATTCAGAAAATGTATAAGTTGACCTACCACGTACGACTTTTTTTGTCTTTCAAAGCCCGTGAGGGTCTTTATTTTTATTTTATTTTTAACTCACAAACATTACATAAAATGCAAATACAATAATATCATAAAGTAAATACAATGTACCTTAATATTTCTATTTGCATACAAAATGAAATAAAACACACAAGTTTACAAACAACCATCAAACACGATACCAAAATTATTACAAACAACTTTTTTCTGACATCTTTTGGACAGAACTCAACTTAATATTAATAATGGTTCCCATTTCTTTACATGATAACCATAAGTATCTTTTTTATTTGCAATTTCCTTCTCTACTTTTTCAATGAAAAAAACCCAGTGTTTAAAATCATTAAAGATAGGGTTAATTTCTTGAACTCTACATTTATAAATAAATCTTTTTGTCAATAATAGAATCAAGTTCAAAAAAGTGGCATATTTGTCATCATAAATACCAAAACATACTTCCCGATAGGTAATATTCACGGTAATATTTAATTCTCTCAACCAGCCAAAAATATCATTCCACATTGCTTTGGCAAATTTACATGACCACATCAGATGCTTCATGGTTTCTTCTTCCTCCTTACAAAAGGAGCATTTATACTCATTAATTAAGCCAATTTTATAGAGAAACTTATTTGTTGGAAGGATTCTATGAATAAAACGAAATAATTGTAAATACCGTGTTTTGGTATCCAATGTACATCTATATGGCATAGCATAAATCAAATTCCAATTCATATCATTGACCTCAAATTCAACCTTCCACTTCTGTTGTGCTTTAGGGACTGGGTGATGAGCTGTATGACAAAAGTAATTGATATGCAAATGAGGTAACTTTCTTTGCATTCTTGATTTGGGACATCAGCTGTAGCTCACGGTTGTGTTTACTTTCTAACAGCTGACTTTTAAAGGCTTTTGAAATAATATCTATCACACTCAGATACTTTAAGAAATTACAATTGATATCATATTTATCTTTGAAATTTTCATATGACATCCAATGCCCATCAATAATTAAATCAGATACAAAATTGACACCTTTACTACTCCAGGACTTAAAATATAAAGTTTTTCGGTTAATTCTTATGTTACAATTGTACCATAAAACTTCATCTGTTTTTTCATGATCCATATTCCTTAATTTAAACCAAGATTTCAACACATCACACAAAAAGGTGTTACAAATTTTGTCATAGCTGAAGTTAATATGACTTTTGGGATTACACAACCAAATCCAATCCCCACCAACTTTTAACAATTCATTTGAAAACAAATATTTCCAACTACTTTTATTCTCATCATCTAAAAACCTTTTAACCCAAGCACATTTTAAGGCATCAATGAAGTTATAAATATTAGTCATATTCATACCACCATCCTCTTTTTTACAGTACAACACATTTCTATTAACTTTGTCTGGCTTACCATTCCAAATAAATTTAAATAAAATTTGCTCAATCTTTTTAATGAATGTATTCGGTGGAGTTGGTAAGACGGAAAAGAGGTAAGTCAGCTGTGACAAAGCTAAAGACTTAATTATAGTGATTCGGCCTATTGGAGTAAGATCACGCTGAGACCATATATCAAGAATTGTACTTAACTGTGTTAACTGAGGCTCAAAATTAATGTTAATAAGCTCATCCTTGTTGAGTGAAATCATAATACCAAGAAATTTTACAGGACCTTTTGTATATTGATAGGTCTTATCTGGAAGCATATGATCTTTGATCATTCTGTAATGAGCCAATCTTCAAAATAAGAGATTTGGAAGCATTCAATTTTAAACCAGAAATTGAGCCAAAATTTTCACTAACATTAATAGCATTCTTAAGGGATTCATTTGAACCATCTAAGACAAGAGTGGTATCATCAGCAAATTGGGAAATTTTTACACAGTTACCATCACCAATTTGGATACCTTTAATGTTGTCGTTGGATCTGATGGCAATACCCATCAGTTCCGCGCATAAAATAAAAAATATAGCAGCTCAATGGGCATCCTTGACGAACGCCACGGGACAACTGAAAATATTTTGAAACATAACCATTATTTATTACACAGCTGCTTATTTGTGTATAGAATAATTTAATCCATCTTTTCAAATCATTACCAAAGCCAAAATAATCAAGGCACTTTTGCACATAATTCCACTCTAATTTATCATACGCTTTCTCAAAATCAATAAAGAAAAGTGTGCCTGGTATATCATTTGTATCAGTATGCTCAATAATGTCTAGAATTACTCTGACATTTTCACCGATGTATCTGTCTGGCAAAAACCCTGTTTGGTCACTTGAAATTACAGAGCTCAAAACCTTTTTCAATCTATTTGCTATTACCTTAGCAGCAATGTTATAGTCTACATTTAAGAGAGAAATCGGCCTCCAATTCTTCAACAAAAGTTCATCTTTACCATCTTTTGAAATCAGTGAAATGATACCCCTTCTTTGGCTAACAGATAATTGCCCTAAATTAAAAGAATAATTAAAGGATTTGACTAAAACAGACCCAATTTGGTTCCAAAACACTTTATAAAATTCAATGGGTACCCATCAGACCCTGGGCTTTTCCCATTAGGCATAGATTTGATAGCGTTCATACACTCACCATATGAAATAATACCTTCACACATTTTTGAATCCTGGTTGGACACTTTGGGAATATCATTTTCAGTGATTCCAATTTTATGAAGAATATTTTCATTACCATGTTCATTACAACTAGCATATAAATTAGAATAAAAATTAACTTCTTCTTCTAAAATTGCATCGTTACCAGTTATGACGCTACCATCTGTCCCCTGCAATTTACTGATACATTTTTTGAGTAATGACGTTTTTCAAGATTCAGAAAGTATTTGGAATTTTTCTCCATCTTCTACCCATCTAGCTTTACTACGTATCATAGCTCCTTTGGCTCTGTAGCTATACACTGATTCCAGTTCTCTTTTCTTAATATTTAAATCAGCAAGAGTATCTGGGTCGTTTGTTTGATATAGCCTTGTAATATCCTTTTCAAGATCATCCTGGTGTTTTTTACGATCTTTTGCTTTCCTTACAGAGTATCTTATGGTATCACCTCTAACAACGCATTTAATTGTTTCCCACAAAATCTGAGGATTGGCATCCTTGTTCTCATTAACAATGTTCTCAATACTTTCTTTAACAATATTTACATAATTAATGTCACTTAACAAGGAAACATTAAACTTCCAAATACCACGACCTGGTTTTTCATAATTATCATTGAGTTTTACAGAAACCAAACTGTGATCAGTTCTATAACCATGTGAAATTGCACTATTTTCTATACATCATCTAAGTGTTTTACTAATTAAAAAATAATCTAAACGACACATGATTGGTGGATTTGTGTTCGACTTCCAAGTAAAACTTTTACTATTAGGGTTCATTTCACGCCAAATGTCAATTAGACACCTTTTTTCCATTAACTTCAGAATTTCAGTGCGAGCTTTAAAATTAGTTTGCATTCTACCACCTTTTTTATCCAAAGTTATATTTAACACGCAATTAAAATCGCCACCAAATATAATTGAATCACACTGGAATTGATTAAGATGGTCATCAATTGCTCTAAAAAATTCGGGACAATCATCGTTTGGTGCATAAATATTAACCTGGGTGAATGTTTTACCAGATACATCAATATCAATAATAATAAAACGACCATTCGGGTCACATAAGGTTTTCATAATTGTAAAATCAAAATTACTATGAAACAGGATACCAGTGCCTTTACTGTTGGAGCTTCCATGGCTCCATAGTGCTTTTGCACCCCATTCATTTGACCAGCATTTTATATCATTTGCAACACTGTGAGTCTCTTGCAAAAATAAACAGAGAATTTCTTTTCTCGTAGCCATAAAAATGTTTCACGTCTCTTTTTCTGTCCCGTAGACCTTTAGCATTCAACGTACATACTGTGAGTTCAGTCATTGAGTTGCTTAAGTATTATTCTGATATGCATAAAATTGTTCGCTATTGATGGCACCACATATAAACATGAAACATAAAAAAGTCCATTAGGACTACACAAAAACATTAACTTCCTTGTGTACCGCATAATTACAGCTGTACCGATATGATATTCAATACGGTACTGTATACTCAAAGGATTTAGACCACTTCAAGGAAAACTTTATTGTTTCTTTTAAACAAAATTAAAAGGAAGTGGTCAGAAAATTATACTTGTTCTGGATGTAAACAAAACACATGTCACTGTTTCTCTATGCCATATATTATGAAATCAAGTTTTGCAGTCTAAATGTCAAATTTCGCTTGCTTTTATTACACAGCTGGTTCCATCTTGGTTCACTACCCGTAGACTTGCTGGGTAATTCACATATACCTTTCTATTTGCGTCTTCTTTGAGCAGCTCTCCTCTTTTCTTCCACAGCTTCTTTCTTTCTTCTTGTAGTCTTTGGCTCAGATCTTCTGCTACAATCACCGTAGCATTGGGAAAAGGATGATCTTTTAAGTTTGAGGCAGCATTTAGTGTTTTTTGTTTTTGTGTATAACGTAGGAAAGCTACGTGTGTGAAGGCCGTAAACGCAAACTGGACGGGAACGCAAACTCTATACAAAATTCCCACTCAAAATAGTATACTGCCCTCTTTCTTATGCAGTTCGTTTTAAGTTCAATAGAAGGCATTGTTAGGAGAATTCACTGCCTCATCAGCAGTTCAATACACCATCTTGTGGTATGTGATATTGTGTGCCCGGGATTGTGTGTTTTTTACGGTTAGATCGTTGCATCAAGAATTTCAGGTGTCGTATTCAGCACAGATCTTCATATTAACCCGGAACTCGTATTGCAATAATACATCGTGAGTTGGTGTACGGCGCCCTTAATAAGACCTTGAATAATATCCATCATGTCCATTAAATCAGTACAATGTTGAAACTTACGATTGCATCTTATATTCTCCTTACCCGATAAAGTTTGCGTTTCCGTCGTCAAAGACCGAACTCGCAAACTGGTTTGCGAGTTCGTGTTGTTTGCGAAGGCAGCCGTAACATACGTGGATAGGTCTAGGTTTATCTCTAGGGCGGTCTAATCTAGTAGGCGTTCGATGTGCTCTCTCGATGTCAACATCTTCTTCTAATCTCAAGTGTTCCTTTATGAATTTTTTTACAAAGTTAACACATTTCCTAGGTTATCCACCAGTGTTGTCAGTCTATCGAATTCAGCTGTGTTGACTTTTAAGTCCAGTTCTTTATCATAATATTCCTGACTCTGTTCAAGATCCCGAATTGTTTTCTTCATATTGCCAATGTCCTTCTCAATATTTCCCAGCCGTTCATTAATCGTATCTAGCATATCAAGCTTATCCATGATTACATTAAGTTTCTCAGAATCATCCATGAGAGCGCGAGGTTTTGGCGTTACGACAGCACTGGTCATGCTGGTATCGTTCGGCTGTGACAGGTTGTGGAATTCTGCTACTTCTTCCATGCCTTCTTCTGTCGAAGAGATGCGACGAAACTTTTCACCAGGTTTTCTGGTAAATTCGTTTAATTTACTTTGCTTTGTTTTCTGCCTCGGCATTATTGCATCTTTCTATCTTGATTCAACCATGTTTTAAATAAATTATGACTGCATAACCGACTGCATTCGGTTAAAATTAGCCAGAGAAAAATCGTTCGAAAGCTACGCCATTTTGTGACATGCGCAGAACCACGTACGACTTAGCGTTCCGAAGATATGTGACCGTACAGCACGAATGAGCTGTAAATGTCCTCAATTGTATTCTGAGTTACAGTGTAAAATGGGCATGAAGGTCGTATTCATAGGTACCTCAATTTGGTGCTACGTGTACCTCATTTAATGAGATACGCGTAGCACCAAATTGAAATACCTATGAATATGACCTTCATGCCCATTTTACACTGTAACTCAGAATACAATAGAGGACATTTACGGCTCATTCGTGCTGTACGGTCACATATGAGGAAAATGGTCGAAGGTCAACATTTGGGCTACATATGGGTCAACACAGAAAATTTCCTCCGATTTTGATGAAAATGATCTCAGATTTTTTCGTCTTGTAATAGCAGTCGAAAAAAAAAGAATAGTTTACACTATCTAGGACTTTTGATTACCTAGGAAACACGGCAAAATATGTTACAACCAATAGGACTGATTGGGTAATTGAGCCATTTCACTATATTACCTAGGCAACTAAATATCTCAGATGTTGCAAACTATTCCTTATTGAAATCGTTATTCATCGAATGGATTTTTGTTTTGTTTTGACCCATGTGGAGCCCAAGTGTTAACTTTTGACCTTGGCCATAACTCCGGAACGATAAGTCGCAGATGGATATATTATTTTCTTAATCCTTATGACCCCCACAGGAGTATTTTATCACATTTGACTGACTTGATTCTCTAATCTGCAGTACTAACGATTTTGGAGGACAACAGTATATTAGGCAATAAAATGACTAAACCAAAACACACAAAATGAATACCATAGTGCGCAACTCAATTCAATGATGTTCATTTATTTAAGTGACGGACACAATTAATAATCATAAGCCCTATTAAAAATCTACAATTATTTCATTCAAAAAACGTATTTATTTATTAAAAGTTTAGTACCAAATTAACATATTAACGACCCTTGCTCTCAAACATGCAATCAGATATACAGGGTGTATGAAAATAAAGTATACGGTTTGAAAAATGCCATTAGATTAAAAAGTATGAGGTATTCGGTGAATTATCTGCAAAGCTCCATTCTGATTGGTGATTAAAGTGAAAATATCACGTAATTGACCGATCAGAGGCAATGTTAGATCGACATGTAGTGCTCAGGTGGTTAAGTTACGGTTACTTTATGTTCCGTAAGAAGGGCAAAATGTAATAATAGTTATATTTATCAAGTTTTATAGTTTTACATGTACTGAGGAGATCATATATACTTAATTGTACCCAATTTTAAACACTCACACGAGTAAATATCCCAGCAAACACAAACATTTTCTTTAAATGTTTTTTTTTTTCAAAACGTTTTAATAATATTTAAATGTCGGGTTATATAAAGGTCATGAAAACGTTTTTAAAATGTTATTGCAAATATTATGGGCAAACAATTTTCGCAAAATATTTTTTCAACCCCAAAATAACATTTTGTTTAGAATGTTTTGTATCAAGTTTTCAAAAATGTTTTAGGAATGTTATTTAAACGTTTTTATACCATTTATATAACCCGGTATTTGGTATTTAAACGTTTTCTGTAAAATATTTTGTTTTTGCTGGGATACGATCACACAAATACGACATATTTGTTAGTCTAATTACGGTTTCTCATTGTAGTGAACCGTCTTTCATAGAGGTAAGACGTGCTTAATTTGCTCTGAGCTTTGTTTGCTACTGAGTTCTATTTGAACTTGCCTTCAGTTTTCGACTTGAATTTAATTTTACAGTATGTAGTTTACATTGTTTGCTTTTATATTTTGTTGTGTTGTCTGTCCCTGAAGAAGAGCAGTTTATCTGCTCGAAACGTCGGTTGTATTTTTGTTAACTTTGTCTACCATCCCTGTGGTTTTGGATTTTTTCTAATGCAGACGTAACAGTGCATGTACACCATTCTGGTTTACATACTGCATTAGTTTTGATCTTGTCTTTGTCTTTGTTCCCCACACCAAGTTGGTATAACTGGCTCGAATCTTTCTGTAATTACGGTTACATCATGTTCTGCAAAATGTACTAATAGTTCTATTAATTTATCAGGCTATATAGTTTTAAATCCAATGTGGGCGTTCGATAACATACTTAATTTTACTCAATTTTTAAAACAGACATAAGTAAAGATGACACCACAATTAGCAAATACAACAAATACTTGTTGTCTACTTCTTCATTAGATAGCATTGTTATCTTCAGTAGATAACAGTTGGCATCGCTATCTTCGACAGACAGCACTGTTGTCTTCAGTAGATAACATTTGGCACGCTATCTATAAAAGATAGCATTGCTATCTTCAGTAGATAACTTTTGGCATTGCTATCTTCAATAGATAGCATTGCCATCTTCAGTAGATAAAATTTGGCTCGCTATCTTCAGTAGATAACATTTGACATTGCTATATATGCAATAGATAGCATTGCTATCTTCAGTAGATACCATTTGGCCTGCTATCCTTAATAGATAACATTGCTATCTTCAGTAGATAACATTTGGCTTGCTATCTTCAATATATAGCTTCGCTATCTTCAGTAGATAACATTTGGCACGCTATCTTTAATAGATAGCATTGCTATCTTCAATTATATAGCATTTGACACTGTTATTGTTAGTAGCTAGCATTTAATAATTCTTACTATCTCAGTATATAGCATTTGCCATTGCCATTGCTTTCTTTAGTAGAAAGCATTTGACAGTGATCCTTTCTGTAGATCATATTTAACAATAAGTACTATCTACAGTAGATAGTATTTGACATAGCTATCTGCAGTACGTAGCATTTGGCATAGCTATCATTAGTATAATGACAGTGCTATCTTCTGTAGATAGCATTTGCAATTGTTATCTTCAGTGCAAAATGTAAATAGTTCTATTAATTATATATTATATATGTTACATCCAATACTGACATCTATATCAATTTAATACATTAAAACAAGTAAAGATACGATCACACTTAGCAAATACGACATACTTGTTAGTTTAGTTTACATTATATTCTGCAAGATGTACAAAATGTAATAATTTTATTAATTTATCAAGCTATATAGTTTTACATCCAATACTGACTACCGATATAATACTTAATTTCACAAAATTGAAAACACTGACACAAGTAAAGATAAGATCATGCTTAGCAAATACAACAAATACTTGTCTGCTTACGATTGCAATGCTGGTATCTTCTGTAGACAGCACTTGGCACTGCTTTCTTCAGTAGATAACAATTGGCATTGCAATCTTCAATAGATAGCATTGCTATCTTCAGTAGACAGCATTGCTATCTTTAGTAGATAGCATTTGACACTGTTATTGTTAGTAGCTAGCATTTAATAATACTTACTATTTCAGTATAGAACATTTGCCATTGCTTTCAGCAGTAGATGGCATTTGACAGTGATCCTTTCAGAAGATTACATTTAACAATAAGTATTACATACTTCATTAATATATTCTTGTTCATTGATTGGTTAAAAGTGGATCACATGACCAAAAATAGTTCTACTATCACTGCTCCTATCCGTAAATAGTACCTCTAAGCCGTAAATAGTATTTTCAATGTCCCGGATGAGCCGTAAATAGTACCTCCAAGCCGTAAATAGTACTTTTGACCATGCCTTCCGCGTGCGCGCATTCGATGCGACGGAACAATTTACGCACGCGAAACTGCCATAGCATGATTTCGCGCTGCTGTAATTGGTTAGCCCGATTTTAGCCTATTCGATTTTTTTTGAAGGGTAAAATATAGGTTGTGCTTAAATTGGTCGTGCTGTTCACTCTGGATAGAAGCTGGAGAGTCAAAATGTCAAATAATTTTCTTTTAACCAATCAATGATCAAAGAACATATTAATGAAGTATATAAAACAAATATATACTGCCTTTATTCGAAGTTCTGGTTAAAACTATGGTCCCTCGTTGAGATCAATTAATACTATTTTCCTTCGGGGCTGCGCCCCTCAGGAAAATAGTACTATTGATCTCACCTCGGGCCCATAGTTTTAACCAGAACATCTCATGGCAGTATATATTTGTATACTATCTACTTTGCTATCTGCAGTATGTAGCAGTTTGCATAGCTATCATCAGTATAGTGACAGTGCTATCTTCTTTAGATAGCATTTGCCATTGCTATCTTCAGTGCAAAATGTAAACATGGTAAATAGTAATTACACAAGTAAAGATACGATCACACTTAGTAAATACGACATACATATTTGTAAGTTACTTTAGTTAATAAATTGAAACAAATCGGTTACATTATGTTCTGAAAGATGTACAAAATGTAACAACAATAGTATACAAATATTGACTGCTATGAGGGGCATGGTTAAAATTATAGGCCCAAGGTGATCTCAAAACCATGACTATGCCCCGAGGCGTAGCCGAGGCATAGTCATGGTTTTGAGATCACCGCGGGCCTATAATTTTAACCATGCCCCGAAAAAAAAGCAGTCAATATTTGTTTTATATACCAAATCTTAAGATTCTTGTCATCTGTTTGGTTAAAAGCATCGATCTTGGGAAGAGAAATTAATAGTTTCAATGCGAACGGCACACAGATTACAATCTGCGATTTTTGCTTATTTATAGCGCGTGAAAACATTAACGCGTGCGTAATATCATTTTACGCTGGGAAAAACGCGCAGTTTGATAGTGACGCACGTGACCGGTCCATAGTTCATTTCCATGGACCGGTCCATAGTTCATTTTGCGGGCATAGTTAATTCAATGACTGCACTTTCAACCAATCAGATGACAGGAATCTATATATGAGGTATATAATTATGTCAGGCGGATTTATCCGCCTGATATACTGTGAAGCTCCTAAATCTTCTTCTTTAAGTTAGGCGTGCAGCCTAACTTATTTTTTTCTTGCTGTTTGTTAAGTTAGGCGTGCAGCCTAACTTATTTTTTTCTTGCTGTTTGTTTCTTTCTTTCTCACAATTGACTACTAGTGCTACATCCGTGATCGGATGTGGACCAAACGCATAGCCAAGCTGTATTGGGTAAGTGGCTACAAAAGTCTTAAAATGTTTTAATATCGGAGGTCATCCAGGGGGTCACAGGGGTCAAAAATGGTCATTTTTGCCTCATATGTGCCGCACACCCCATTATAATTAGGGGCAAAACATGGAGACATCTAGTCTAGTGTTTTGATAAACAAGAGATAACCACAGGCAATGGTTCTGCTGTCTGTGCTTCAAAACGTGTAAAATTTCGTCTGGATTCGTCTATTGCCAGGTGGTGAGTGCCGTGCATTCTCTAATTCAGTAAATTTCCATCGTCAACCGTGTGGAAAATGTCGTACGGCCGGGCGGTTTCACAAGTTGCCGGCTCTATCATACCAGTCGCTGCCTGGCTATTGCAGCTGCAATCCATACATCAAAACGTGTAAATGTTGGCTATTCCAACTGCAATCCATACACCCTTCATGCAAGACATGACTGGAATCGTCCACACAGGGAGTGAATATTACAAACGGAGTCACCCATTGAGGTAGGCCCATTCGAAATTCACACGCCCTGTGTGGGAGATTAAGATAATGTCTTCCGGAGAGGTTGTATGAATTTCAACTGGAACAGCCCAGTTTGGGGTGTATGAAACCCCAAGTGGGCGATTCACACGAAACAAACTGAGGTATGTTCAGATGCCAATTTCGTTACATATCTTGAGTGTAACTTGTGATGTGATGCCTGTATGCTAGATATAAACAGCTACATCATTTCCACTGATGGCTATAGGGTGTGGGTGTGTGGGTGTGTGTGTGTGGGGGGGGGGGGGTGATATCTTGGCTAAAACTGCATCACGCCTTCCCATGATGCATTTATGAAAATCAATAATCCCACTATATAGTTTCTACAGATGACGCAATAATGGTGAATAAGGGGTGAGGGGTAAGTAAAATGTTGAAATATGACCGCATTAAACCACAAAGGTCATGTGAGGTCAAAGGTCAGGTCAAATTTAAAGTTGCTCCGATTGGGCTGTAACTCGGGGAAAATGATCCCTGACACTTGGGGAGTATGAAACCGCAAAGGTCATGTGAGGTCAAAGGTCAGGTCAAATTACAAGTTGCTCCGATTGGGCTGTAACTCGGGGAAAATGATCCCTGACACTTAGGGAGTATGAAACCGCAAAGGTCAAGTGAGGTCAAAGGTCAGGTCAAATTTGAAGTTGCTCCAATTAGGCTGTAAGTCGGGGAAAATGATCCCTGACACTTTGGGAGTATAAAACCGCAAAGGTCATGTGAGGTCAAAGGTCAGGTCAAATTTAAAGTTGCTCCAATTGGGCTGTAAGTCGGGGGAAATGATCCCTGACACCTGGGGAGTATAAAACCACAAAGGTCAAGTGAGGTCAAAGGTCAGGTCAAATTTGAAATTGCTCCAATTAGGCTGTAAGTCGGGGAAAATGATCCCTGACACTTTGGGAGTATAAAACCACAAAGGTCATGTGAGGTCAAAGGTCAGGTCAAATTTGAAGTTGCTCCAATGAGGCTGTAAGTCGGGGAAAATGATCCCTGACACTTTGGGAGTATAAAACCACAAAGGTCAAGTGAGGTCAAAGGTCAGGTCAAATTTGAAGTTGCTCCAATTAGGCTGTAAGTCGGGGGAAATGATCCCTGGGAAGTATTAAACCGCAAAGGTCATTCGAGGTCAAAGGTCAGGTCAAATTTAAAGTTGCTCTGATTGGGCTGCAATTCGGGAAAATGATCCCTGACACTTGGGGAGTATGAAACCGCAAAGGTCATGTGAGGTCAAAGGTCAGGTCAAATTTGAAGTTGGTCCAATTGGGCTGTAAGTCGGGGGAAATGATCCCTGACACTTGGGAAGTATTAAACCGCAAAGGTCTTCCGAGGTCAAAGGTCAGGTCAAATTTAAAGTTGCTCTGATTGGGCTGCAATTCGGGGAAAATAATCCCTGACACTTGAGAAGTATGAAACTGGAAAGGTCATCCAAGTTCAAAGGTCAGGTCAAATTTAAAGTTGCTCCGATCAGGCTGCAACTTGCGGCAAATGATCCCTAACACTTGGGGAGTGTAAAACCGAAAAGGTCATCCGAGGTCAAATTTAACGTTGCTCAGAATATGAAACCGAAAAGGTCAACCGAAGACAAAGGTCGGGTCAAATTTAACGTTGCACAGTATTGCTGCGTGATGATGTCATCACAGTCATACGCCTAACTTACCTCGTGCCCTTGCAAAGGGCACAGTTGCTCTAGTTAAGTTAGGCGTGCAGCCTAACTTATTTCTTTCTTGTGCTTTCTTTCTTTCTTTCTTTCTTCTTTCTCACAATTTGCTTCTTCTGCCACATCCTTGATCGGATTTCGACCAAACTCGGTCACAAGCAGTATTGGGTAGCTGGCTACAAAAGTTATGTGTTGTTTAACGTCAGAGGTCATCCAAGGGGTCACAGGGGTCAAAAAAGGTCATTTTAACCGAAAATGCTCCGATTGAGCTGAAATTTAAATGCAATGATCCTTATGTAATTCTAAACATGTTTCAAATATTTTAAAATTTATTTAATATCATTAAGGGGCCCATAAAGGGGTCAAAGGTCAAGTTTATCAAAATGCTCCAATTGAGCTGAAATTTAAATGCAATGATCCTTATGACATTTGAAACATTTAAAAATATTTTAAAATTCATTTAAGGTCATTAAGGGGTCATAAAGGGGTCAAAGGTCAAGTTTTAAAAATGCTCCAATTGAGCTGAAATTTCAATGCAATGGTCCTTATGACATTCTTAACATTTTAAAAACATTTTAAAATGCATTTAAGGTCATTAAGGGGTCATAAAGGGGTCAAAGGTCAAGTGTTCCAAAATGCTCCAATTGAGCTGAAATTTGAATGCAATGATCCTTATGACATTCTAAACATGTTGAAAATATTTTAAAATTCATTTAAGGTCATTAAGGGGCAATAAAGGGGTCAAAGGTCAAGTTTTCAAAATGCTTCAATTGAGCTGAAATTTAAATGCAATGATCCTTATGACATTCTTAAGATGTTTTAAATATTTTAAAATTCATTTAAGGTCATTAAGGGGGGCATACAGAGGTCAAAGGTCAAGTTAATACTATCCAGCACAGTGTTGCTGCTTGATCAGATCGTCACAGTCATCCGCCTAACTTACCTTGTGCCCTTGCAAAGGGCACAGTTGCTCTAGTTTGTTTGTTTCTTTCTTTCTTTCTCACAATTTACTACTGGTGCTACATCCGTGATCGGATTTCGTCCAAACGCATACCCAAGCCGTATTGGGTAGGTGGCTACAAAAGTCTTAAAATGTTTTAATATCGGAGGTCATCCAGTGGTCACAGGGGTCAAAAATGGTAATTTTTGCCTCATATGTGCCTCATCCCCCATTATCACTAGGGGCAAAACATGGAGACATCTAGTCTAGTGTTTTGATAAACAAGAGATAACCACAGACAATGGTTCTGCTGTCTGTGCTTCAAAACGTGTAAATTTTCGTCAGGATTGGTCTACTGCCAGGTGGTGAATGCCGTGCATTCTCTAAATTCAGTAAATTTCCATCGTCAACCGTGTGGAAAATGTCATACGGCCGGGCGGTTTCACAAGTTGCCGGCTCTTTCATACCACTCGTCGCCTGGCTATTGCAACTGCAATCCATACATCAAAACGTGTAAATTTTCGTCTAGTACAGGCTATTCCAACTGCAATCCATACACCCTTCATGCAAGACATGACTTCAATCGTCCACACAGGGAGTGAATATTACAAACGGAGTCACCCATTCAGGTAGGCCCATTTGAAATTCACACTCCCTGTGTGGGAGATTAAGATAATGTCTTCCGGAGAGGTTGTACGAATTTAAACTGGAACAGCCCAGTTGGGGTGTATGAAACCGCAAGTGGGCGATTCACACGAAACAAACTGAGGTATGTTCAGATACCCATTTTGTTACATATCTTGAGTGTAACTTGTGATGTGATGCCTGTATGCTAGATATAAACAGCTATATCATTTCCACTGATGGCTATAGGTGTGTGGGTGTGTGGGTGTGTGTGTGTGTGGGGGGGGGGGGATATCTTGGCTAAAACTGCATCACGCCTTCCCATGATGCATTTATGGAAATCAATAATTTCCACTATATAGTTTCTACAGATGACGCAATAATGGTGAATAATGGGGGGGTGGTAAGTAAAATATTGAAATATGATCTGACCACATAAAACTGCAAAGGTCATGTGAGGTCAAAGGTCAGGTCAAATTACAAGTTGCTCCGATTGGGCTGTAACTCGGGGACAATGATCTCTGACTCTTGGGGAGTATGAAACCGCAAAGGTCATGTGAGGTCAAAGGTCAGGTCAAATTTGAAGTTGCTCCGATCAGGCTGTAACTTGGGGAAAATGATCCCTGATACTTGGGGAGTATAAAACGACAAAGGTCATGCGAGGTCAAAGGTCAGGTCAAATTTGAAGTTGCTCCAATTAGGCTGTAAGTCGGGGAAAATGATCCCTGACACTTGGGGAGTATAAAACCACACAGGTCATGTGAGGTCAAAGGTCAGGGCTAATTACAAGTTGCTCCGATTAGGCTGTAACTCGGGGAAAATGATCCCTGACTCTTGGGGAGTATGAAACCCCAAAGGTCATGTGAGGTCAAAGGTCAGGTCAAATTTGAAGTTGCTCCGATCAGGCTGTTACTTGGGGAAAATGATCCCTGACACTTGGGGAGTATAAAACCACAAAGGTCATGTGAGGTCAAAGGTCAGGTCAAATTGGAAGTTGCTCCAATTAGGCTGTAAGTCGGGGAAAATGATCCCTGACACTTGGGGAGTATGAAACTGCAAAGGTCATGTGAGGTCAAAGGTCAGGTATGTCATCACAGTCATACGCCTAACTTACCTCGTGCCCTTGCAAAGGGCACAGTTGCTCTAGTTCTTTCTTTCTTTCTTTCTTTCTCACAATTTACTACTAGTGCTACATCCGTGATCGGATTTCGACCAAACGCATAGCCAAGCCGTATTGGGTAGGTGGCTACAAAAGTCTTAAAATGTTTTAATATCGGAGGTCATCCAGGGGTCACAGGGGTCAAAAATTGCCATTTTTGCCTCATATGTGCCCCACCCCCATTATAATTAGGGGCAAAACATGGAGACATCTAGTCTAGTGTTTTGATAACAAGAGATAACCACAGACAATGGTTCTGCTGTCTGTGCTTCAAAACGTGTTAAGTTTCGTCAGGATTGGTCTACTGCCAGGTGGTGAATGCCGTGCATTCTCTAAATTCAGTAAATTTCCATCGTCAACCGTGTGGAAAATGTCATACGGCCGGGCGGTTTCACAAGTTGCCGGCTCTATCATGCCACTCGCCGCCTGGCTATTGCAACTGCAATCAATACATCAAAACGTGTAGATTTTCGTCTAGTAGGCTATTCCAACTGCAATTCATACACCCTTCATGCAAGACATGACTTGAATCGTCCACACAGGGAGTGAATATTACAAACGGAGTCACCCATTGAGGTAGGCCCATTCGAAATTCACACTCCCTGTGTGGGAGATTAAGATGTCTTCCGGAGAGGTTGTATGAATTTCAACTGGAACAGCCCAGTTGGGGTGTATGAAACCGCAAGTGGGTGATTCACACGAAACAAACTGAGGTATGTTTTGAGTGTGACTTGTGATGTGGTGCCTGTATGCTAGATATAAACAGCTGCATCATTTCCACTGATGGCTATAGGGGTGTGTGTGTGTGTGGGGGGTGATATCTTGGTTAAAACTGCATCACGCCTTCCCATGATGCATTTATGAAAATCAATAATCCCACTATATAGTTTATACAGATTACGCAATAATGGTGAATAATGGGGGGGGGATGGGTAAGTAAAATGTTGAAATAATATGACCGCATTAAACTGCAAAGGTCATGTGAGGTCAAAGGTCAGGTCAAATTACAAGTTGCTCCGATCAGGCTGTAACTTGGGGAAAATGATCCCTGACACTTGGGGAGTATGAAACCACAAAGGTCATGTGAGGTCAAAGGTCAGGTCAAATTGGAAGTTGCTTCAATTGGCATGTAAGTCGAGGGAAATGATCCCTGACACTTGGGGAGTATGAAACCGCAAAGGTCATGTGAGGTCAAAGGTCAGGTCAAATTTGAAGTTGCTCCAATTAGGCTGTAAGTCGAGGGAAAATGATCCCTGACACTTGAGGAGTATGAAACCGCAAAGGTCATGTGAGGTCAAAGGTCAGGTCAAATTTGAAGTTGCTCCGATCAGGCTGTAACTTGGAGAACTTGGAGAAAATGATCCCTGACACTTGGGAGTATAAAACCACAAAGGTCATGTGAGGTCAAAGGTCAGGTCAAATTTAAAGTTGCTCCGATCAGGCTGCAACTTGCGGCAAATGATCCCTAACACTTGGGGAGTGTAAAACCGAAAAGGTCATCCGAGGTCAAATTTAACGTTGCTTAGAATATGAAACCGAAAAGGTGAACCGAAGACAAAGGTCGGGTCAAATTTAACGTTGCACAGTATTGCTGCGTGATGATGTCATCACAGTCATACGCCTAACTTACCTCGTGCCCTTGCAAAGGGCACAGTTGCTCTAGTTCTTTCTTTCTTTCTTCTTTAGTAGAACCAAAAATTGCTACTAGTGCCAGACGCTTGGACCAATGTTGACCAAACTTGGCCACAAGAAGCACTGAACCAAGCTTAATATAACTTCTACACAGATAGGGGTCAAAGGTCATGTAAGAGTTATTAGGGGTCGTTTTGTGAAAATCTTAAAAATGCTACTGCTCCTTTAAATGACATGCTATGACCACCAAACATGGTCAGCAAGAACCGCTGGCCCAAGCTTCAAATAAGTTGTACCACAGATTGGGGTCAAAGTTCATGTAAGGCTTAATAGGGTCATTTTGTGAAAATATTTGTGTGAAATGTAATGAAGCAGCTATCATTAGAGGCAGCAACCTTGTGCAGGGAAACAGCTATTTGATAACAAGAGATAAGCATATAGTTTCGTTGCATGCTTGGGCATGTCTACTGGTGTGGTTTTAAGTTTCCAGGAAAATTAACAGTAAATATTGTGCTGCTATTTTGATAATAAGAGGTAAGATTTGTTAGGTTTGGAAATTATGCTATCCCATGATGCATTTATGAAAATACACACTAAAGGTTTGGAAATGATGCTATCCCATGATGCATTTATGAAAATACACACTAAAGAGTTGCTTGTGCGGTGGGGATGGTGGTCAAATTATATTCCTTCCCATGATGCATTTATGAAAATCAATACATACACACTAAGGCTATATGGTAAATGCTATATAGCAATAATGGTGAATACCAGTACTCAGGTTGGGGGGGGGGGCAAATTTTGAAATTTGTCCGATTGGGCTAAAACTTATATGTAATAATAATAAGGGGATCATGAATCTATGGTCATCCAAGGTCAAATGTTACAGCTGCTCCGATGGGGCAGTAACTCTGGGGAAATGATCCCTGACACTTGGGGAGTATGTAACCGCAAAGGTCATGTGAGGTCAAAGGTCAGGTCAAATTTAAAGTTGCTCCGATAGTGCTGTAACTTCGGGAAAATGATCCCTGACAATTGGGGAGTATGAAACCACAAATGTCATGCGAGGTCAAAGGTCAGGTCAAATTTAAAGTTGTCTGATCGGGCTGTAACTGTGGGAAAATGATCCCTGACAATTGGGGAGTATGAAACCACAAAGGTCATGCGAGGTCAAAGGTCAGGTCAAATTTAAAGTTGCTCCGATTGGGCTGTAACTTGGAAAAAATGATCCCTGACAATTGGGGAGTATAAAACCGCAAAGGTCGTGTGAGGTCAAAGGTCAGGTCAAATGTTAAGTTGCTTCGATTGGGCTGTAACTCGGGGTAAATGATCACTGACACTTGAGGAGTATAAAACCGCAAAGGTCAACTGAGGTCAAAGGTCAGGTCAAATTTAAAGTTGCTCCGATTGGCCTGTAACTCAGGGAAACCAATTTCTGACACTTCATGAGTATAAAACTGAAAAGGTCATGCAAGGTCAAAGGTCAGGTTAAATTTAAAGTTGCTCCGATTGGGCTGTAACTTAGGGAAAATGATCCCCGACACTTGGGGAGTATGAAACCATAAAGGTCATCTGAGGTCGAAGGTCAGGTCAAAATAAATATTGCTCCGATCAGGCTGTAACAACTTACGGAAATGATCCCTGACACTTGAGGAGTATAAAACCGTAAAGGTCATCCAAGGTTACAGGACAGGAAAGGTCAAATGAGGTCAAATGTTAAAATAGGCCCGATTGGGCTTAAATGTGATGCAAATTATCCTTGATTTGAGATAGCATGAGTAGTCAACTCACGTTTTATACCCGAGGTCAAAGGTCAAATGAGGTCAATCAGAAGTCATCGCCTGACATTCGTGGTTCGTGAGCCACAGTAGCTCTAGTTATATTTATTAAGCTATTTAGTGTGACATCCAATAGTGATTATCGATATCATACTTTTAGTTTTACAAAATTGAAAACACCGACACAAGTAAAGATTAGATCACACTTAGCAAATATGACAAATACTTGTTGTCTACCTACAATTGCAATGCTGGTATCTTCATTATATAAAATTTGGCATACCTATCTTCAATAGATAGCATTGCTACCTTCACTAAATAGCATTGCTATCTTCAATAGAAAACATAGCTATCTTCAATTGATAACATTGTTATCTTTAATAGATAACATTTGGCACTGTTATTGTTAAGAGATAGCATTTAACAATACTTACTATCTTCAGTATATAGCATATGCCATTGCTTGCTTCAGTAGATAGCATTTGTCATATCTTTCTTCAGTAGATAGCATTTGACAGTGATCCTTCCAATAGATCGCATTTAATAATGATTAATATCTTTAGTAGATAGCATTTGGCATAGCTATCTTCCGTATATAGCATATGACAGTGCTATCTTCTGCATAATTTTGCCATTACTATCTTCAGTGGAAAATGATAATAGTTCTATTAATTTAGACAACATTTGACATTACTATCTTCAAAAGATAACATTTGGCTTGCTATCTTCAATAGATAGCATTGCTATCTTCTGTAGATAGCATTTGCCATCGCTATCTTCAGTGCAAAATGTAAATAGTTCTATTAATTTATCAAGATATATTATGTATGTTACATCCATTACTGACATCTATGTTATAAAATTTAGTACATTGAAACAAGTAAAGATACGATCACACTTAGCATGTTGTAATTCTACTACGGTCCATTTGGCTTCCTCGAGAGAGTGACTTCAGTACTTAATTGGCTACTTGGGGCTTATTATATTCAGCGAAACGAAACGAAACGAAACGAAACGAAACGAAACGAAACGAAACGAAACGAAACGAAATGAAGTTCTCACGGTTATTGGTCATTATGCAGATTGTCACAGCTACTCTTGTGATACCAGTTGTTCCTCACGGGTGCAATGAGTACGCATTGTTGATTAAGAAACACATTTCTCACGGCTATTTCTGAATGAATTATGAATTGATTATCACTTTTGCCAAAAGTGATAATCAACGAAACGGGCTCACTGCACCTGCTAGGAATGAATGACAACTTTGAAATGAGTATCAAAACATCCGCTGTGACTATCTGCATAATTTGCAATCAAAATAAATTCATAATTCATTCAGAAATAGCCGTGAGAACTGTGTTTCTAAATCAACATTCCGGGCTCACTGCACCTGATAGGAGTAAGTGACAACCTTGAAATTGGTATCAAAAGTTGCGCTGTGGCAATCTACATAATTTCCACTCTAAATAGATTCCATAATTGGCTTAAAAAAGCCATGAGAACTTCGTTTCGTTGATTATCACTTTTGACAAAAAGTGATAATCAACGAAACGGGCTCACTGCACCTGCTAGGAATGAATGACAACTTTGAAATGGGTATCAAAACATCCGCTGTGACTATTTGCATAATTTGCAATCAAAATCAATTCATAATTCATTCAGAAGTAGCCGTGAGAACTTCGTTTCGTTGATTATCACTTTTGGCAAAAAGTGATAATCAACGAAACGGGCTCACTGCACCTGCTAGGAATGAATGACAACTTTGAAATGGGTATCAAAACATCCGCTGTGACTATCTGCATAATTTGCAATCAAAATCAATTCATAATTCATTCAGAAGTAGCCGTGAGAACTTCGTTTCGTTGATTATCACTTTTGGCAAAAAGTGATAATCAACGAAACGGGCTCACTGCACCTGCTAGGAATGAATGACAACTTTGAAATGGGTATCAAAACATCCGCTGTGACTATCTGCATAATTTGCAATCAAAATCAATTCATAATTCATTCAGAAGTAGCCGTGAGAACTTCGTTTCGTTGATTATCACTTTTGGCAAAAAGTGATAATCAACGAAACGGGCTCACTGCACCTGCTAGGAATGAATGACAACTTTGAAATGGGTATCAAAACATCCGCTGTGACTATCTGCATAATTTGCAATCAAAATCAATTCATAATTCATTCAGAAGTAGCCGTGAGAACTTCGTTTCGTTGATTATCACTTTTGGCAAAAAGTGATAATCAACGAAACGGGCTCACTGCACCTGCTAGGAATGAATGACAACTTTGAAATGAGTATCAAAACATCCGCTGTGACTATCTGCATAATTTGCAATCAAAATAAATTCATAATTCATTCATAAATAGCCGTGAGAACTGTGTTTCTAAATCAACATTCCGGGCTCACTGCACCTGATAGGAGTAAGTGACAACCTTGAAATTGGTATCAAAAGTTGCGCTGTGGCAATCTGCATAATTTCCACTCTAAATAGATTCCATAATTGGCTTAAAAAAGCCATGAGAACTTGGTTTCGTTGATTATCACTTTTTGACAAAAGTGATAATCAACGAAACGGGCTCACTGCACCTGCTAGGAATGAATGACAACTTTGAAATGGGTATCAAAACATCCGCTGTGACTATTTGCATAATTTGCAATCAAAATCAATTCATAATTCATTCAGAAGTAGCCGTGAGAACTTCGTTTCGTTGATTATCACTTTTGGCAAAAAGTGATAATCAACGAAACGGGCTCACTGCACCTGCTAGGAATGAATGACAACTTTGAAATGAGTATCAAAACATCCGCTGTGACTATCTGCATAATTTGCAATCAAAATCAATTCATAATTCATTCAGAAGTAGCCGTGAGAACTTCGTTTCGTTGATTATCACTTTTGGCAAAAAGTGATAATCAACGAAACGGGCTCACTGCACCTGCTAGGAATGAATGACAACTTTGAAATGAGTATCAAAACATCCGCTGTGACTATCTGCATAATTTGCAATCGAAATAAATTCATAATTCATTCATAAATAGCCGTGAGAACTGTGTTTCTAAATCAACATTCCGGGCTCATTGCACCTGATGGGAGTGAGTGACAACCTTGAAATTGGTATCAAAAGATGCGCTGTGGCAATCTGCATAATTTCCACTCTAAATAGATTCCATAATTGGCTTTAAAAAGCCATGAGAACTTGTTTCGTTGATTATCACTTTTGGCAAAAGTGATAATCAACGAAACGGGCTCACTGCACCTGCTAGGAATGAATGACAACTTTGAAATGGGTATCAAAACATCCGCTGTGACTATCTGCATAATTTGCAATCAAAATCAATTCATAATTCATTCAGAAGTAGCCGTGAGAACTCCGTTTCGTTGATTATCACTTTTTGCCAAAAAGTGATAATCAACGAAACGGGCTCACTGCACCTGCTAGGAATGAATGACAACTTTGAAATGAGTATCAAAACATCCGCTGTGACTATCTGCATAATTTGCAATCAAAATCAATTCATAATTCATTCAGAAATAGCCGTGAGAAATGTGTTTCTTAATCAACAATGCGGACTCATTGCACCCGTGAGGAACAACTGGTATCACAAGATGAGCTGTGACAATCTGCATAATGTCCAATAGCCGTGAGAACTTCATTTCGTTTCGTTTCGTTTCGTTTCGTTTCGTTTCGTTTCGTTTCGTTTCGTTTCGCTGAATATAATAAGCCCTACTTGGCGTGTGTACATAATTTTATTACCCCCACGACCCATTATTCAAAATCGCGCACTGTGATTTGTTGAAACGCGTCACGTGAAAGACCATTAATTAGCGATTAAGTGGCAAGGGCTACGAACTTTATGTTCTTCTATCACGGCGCCCAGCAAAACGCACAGCACACCTGCTTATGTAGGGGAGAATGGAATGCCAGGGGTATGTTATTGTATGTGCATACCTGCTTATAGGGGAGAATGGAATGTTAGGTTGTGTTATTGGAATGTGCATACGCTTTGGCTACGCGTAGACGCTCCACTTTAAGGTAAACAACTTGAAATATTTGGGCAAAAAATGTGATATTTTCTCTTTAAATCGCACTATTTTGTGGTAATAGAATAGAAATAAAGGGTGCAGCATTATCCTTTACACGCAACTAATGTTTCTTCAGCAGTAAAAACGTTTAAATAATGGGTTCGGCTGCGCCTCACCCATTATTTACGTTTTTACTGCCTCGGACACATTATTTTCGTGTAAAGGATCATGCATTACCCTTAAATTCTTAATTATGTACCGCCTTTGATCTCGCGTGTAATCACGCCATGGCGTTGTGTCAATGCGTGCGATTTAATACTAACACTCACTGGAACACGCACTGGCGCCACTCTCCATGCTCTCCCGAGGAACACTGACGTCACTCTCCTGAGGAAGCCAAATAGAATATAAAAGATGAATTAGGCGTGTAACCAACACAAGTCAGCGGTGAAGGAAAAAAGGGTAATTTAAAAAGGGATGATTTAACATTATTTTTTTCATTTAGGGCACGGTATAGTGCGCCGCAACGGTAAGATTGCGACTCATAATAGAGCTTATATGAAGGGTGTACAACATTCAACAATATTTTTTGACAAATTGCTGCAAAACATTCTAACGTCATGTTATTTAAGTTTTGACAATATAGTTTACTAGAAATATTTGCCACAATATATTTTACAACAGCATTTTGACAACATTTTAAAAATATTGTTATAGCGGGTTTTTTTTTCATATTAAACGTTAACAACCATGACAACGTTTTCACAACTTTCATATAACCCGGCATTTAAACGTTATTACAACGTCTAGACCAAAACCAAGACCAGTTTATAACACGTTTATAAAGTTTTAAAGACAGTTGTATGTTTGCTGTGTTGTCACATTCTTGTATTCGTTTAGTCAAGTTCCAAGGTTTGCACAATCTCAAAGCCATAATTTAATTGGCATAAATTGGATTTTAATTATGTTTACGTTAGTAACTATTGTAATCCCAAAATAATAAAGTTCAGAAGGATCACAATTTTAATTTATCAATTATTTCTCCTCAAATCTCAAAATCAAAAAGCAAATTCAACGTTGCTTTATAAGTTGAATAAAAATAACCTATATACGAGTGACATCACTTATCACATGAACTGCACTGACCAATCACTGTTCACAAACCGGGTCATTTAATTTTAATTTTTTAAAGTGTAACATCCAGTGATTGCTTGATGTTAGAAAACCCCGCGATTTGTCCCTTTAAGGGATCTAAAATGAGCGTTTATTGCGTTTCGACAGTATTTTTTGTGGCACATGAGAGCACCTCAGACCTATCGAATTGTATTCTGAATACGAAGCATGTCTTTCTGATATCAAATAATTTACATTTTTTGAAAATCACAATATAGTACAAATTTTATGACAAATTATAAAAATTTGATATTTTTCGAATTTTTGATATATAACAGTCCTCGAAGTAAATTATATAAATCTAATGATATATTCTTAAAGTGTATGTAGCAGGAGGAAAAGCCGACGGTCAATTGAAAATTTTGACCTTTCATATTGAAGCTATGGATTTTTTTCCCAAAAAGACCTATTTTTTTTTGGTGTTTTGGGAAAAAAATCCATATCTTCAATACGAAAGGTCAAAATTTTCAATTGATCGTCGGCTTTTCAACCCACCTACATACACTTTAAGTATAAATCATCAGATTTATAAAGTTTACTTCAAGTACTGTTAAATATCAAAAATATCAATTTTAATGATTTGCCATAAAATGTGTATTAAATTGCGAATTTCAAAATTCAAAATTATTTGATATCAGAATAACATTCTTCGTATTCATAATGCAATTCGATATGTCTGATGTGCTCTAATGTCCCAAAATAAATACTGTCCAAACGTTCATACCCCAGCCCTTAAAAAAAAAGCTATTGCCAATCGCTTTCACAAATTGATGGTCTATCACACAATGGTTGGCTCATTCGTTGGAAATTATAAGTTTTTGATTGCATATGAGAGGGAGGGTATCTATTAAATGTAAGGGCTTTTTGGCAACGGGAAGGGAAAGAAGGAAGGAACAAAAAGAGAAAACAAAGAAAGAAGATGTTTGCTCTGGGTGGGATTCGAACCCGATACCCCTCGCATGCCAAGCACTGGGTCGGCGACACTTTGCCACGGGTATTGGGCTGGTCAACAAATCCGTGCCTATATCACTTAGGGCGATTGCGTCATCACACCACGTGGGATGCACGCACGAACAGCGCATATATCAAGTAGTATTTTGTAGTACCTGGTACTGTTTGGGTTAAAGAATTCAAATTAAGAATTCGCAGACAATTCTTGTGGACCTTGTGTCAAATATAATATTTCAACCAACATACCAAGTACCGCTACAATACATTTTAAGATCAGAGTAAAATAAGTATGTGATCCTAAAAACCATTAAAACACATACGGTAAATTCTTCATTGTGGATCACCGAGGGCTCTTTTGATTTGTTATACTTTTTTAATTGTCTATTAATTAATGAATATTATGCTTCTTTATTTATCTATATTTATTGTATTCGTTTATTTTATTTATCTCAATTGTATATCCATTCTGTATCATGTTTGCCAAGATTGTTTAAAGTTTAGTTGGTTTAAGTGGACAATTTGGTCTTTGCTTGGTTATTTTTGCATTTGTTGTTTAATATCTTCTTTCAGTTTCCGTTTTTCTGCTCGCTTTTTTCTATAATAAAAATGAGGTCAACAATGGTGTATAGGTATGGATTAATGGCAGAATTAATGGGCAAAACAACTGTAACACACCAAGCAAATACAGACGGGGGTAGAGTTATCGCCCTGGTTTGAACCAAGATCCCGAGTAAGATTATCGGCGACCAACAGAAGAAATCTGTGGCAACGATGGCAGATACTTTGGTTGTGAGCTTTATCTGTTTTTTTCATGCCAAGGGTATTTCCAGATTCCTTGGAGGATTTTAAAACAGCCTTCACTATATGAATGTAACAGACAAGTATTACCAGGTAACATACACCGTTAAGGCCTAAGAAAAGGGCTGTTGAATAAAAGAGCCCATTGGCAAGACCCTTAAATTCGGTAATAATAGAGTCCTGCATAAATTGCGACCAAAAGTTCCCACTCCTGGTGATCATTTTTACAGGCTCGATGTTTCCAATAGAGAATATTTTTGTCAAAGCTAGTGGTAGACCAATACAAACATGAGAATTGTCATAAAATTTAAAATTGATTCCTGACAAAGCTGATGGAATAGTTCCTAATGCAATTGAAATGATCCACGTCAAAATCGCAACAATCGTGACAGACTTTATTCTTAATTTGTGAGTAGAATAAGGAAACCTGATTGAAATGAACCTGTCTATGCTTATCAATGTCACAAAGAACACAGAGGCTTCACTGGATATTATTGATAATGCTCCTGCGATTCTGCAGGTTATGCCAGATCTCCAGGTTTTGGATTGTAGTGGAAACCGGTCACCGAAATATAAATCAGCCGAGGCAATGATCATAAGATAGATTCCCATAAGTAAATCTGATGCGGCAAGATTTCTCAGCAATATTGCGTTCACTTTATTTGTCTGAGCCCTTTTGTTTGTGGCAACTAGCACGAAGAGATTTCCTCCAAGTGCATTTAAACCTATGAGCCACATTATCGCCGTCAATGTTCTATCAGCAAGCAGCCTATCACATGTAAGATATGGTGATCTATTTGCTTCGGCAATACATGTGATATTACTTGTGACAGGGACATAACAATTACATATTTCATGCTGACTAACAAGCAATCGTAAGTTATTTGACAGGGAAGAAAAAGAATCGCGATTTATTCTGGTCAGCGTGTTGTTTATGAGATTTAAGAACCGCAGAAAAATCAAGTGATGTATGTTTGGAATTTCCTTCAATTCATTTGCTGACAAATCGACATAAAATAGGGAGACTGCGTCTTTAAATATGTCAGTATCTAAATGTGTCAGATAGTTGTTTGACAGAGTAAGAAGTTCCAAATGCACTAAACCTGCCATTATATTTTTATTTAACAATCGTAATTGGTTAGAGCGAACATAGAGGAACCTCAAACGTACCATGTGTTTGAAGATACCATCAGGGAGTTCGGTTAACTTGTTATCATCAATTTCAAGAGTTGCCAAATAAAATGAATTGGAGAATAAAGTCTCATTGAATGTGAGAAATTCATTTCCACTCAATGTTAGGATAGTTATGTCAAATCCTGCTTCTATATGTATGGAAGTCAATTGATTTCCATACAAGCGAAGTCGTTGCAAATACCATAAATCTTGAAAAATACCAGCAGGTATTGAACTCAAGGCATTGTTTTCAAGCCAAATCAACCTAAGACTTGTCATTCCGCGGAAAGCTCGAGCGTTCAGATTAAATAGTTTATTTCTATCGAGGTATAGATAAATCAAATATACCAAATCTGGAAATATCCCGTCAGGTAATGTACTCAGGAAATTATCAGAAAGCGAGAGTACACGAAGATTTTTCACACTTTTAAACCTCACGTCAAGTTCTGATATCTGATTTCCATCAAGGTATAGTTCACTCAAATATACCCCTACTATCTCATCAGGCACACTACTTAAAGAATTATTAGAAAGCCAGAGTTTGTTAAGGTTTTTCAAACTCCGAACCATGGTCATTACGTTATTAATTTCTGATATACGATTCCCGTCGAGATTCAGTTGTTCCAAGTTAATCAGATACTGAAATATCTCAACTGGCAATGTACTCCATAACATATTAGAAAGTGCAAGATTCTTGAGATTGTTCAAACCTTGGAACATACCAACATTTAGATCTGATATATTGTTACTACTTAGTGACAATTCCTCCAAATTAATTATAGCTTGAAATATCCCAGCAGTCAGTGTGCTCAATAAATTATCCGAAATCTTGATTATTTTGAGATTCTTCAGACTTTGGAATATTCCTACATCTAGATCTGATATCTGATTTGAATCAAAGTTTAGATGCTTTAAATATATCAAATATTGAAATATCTCACCAGGTACTTTCCGTATTTTATTTTGTCCAAGGTCCAGGATTATCAGATTGTTCAAACCTCTGAATATTTCTCCATCCAGATGTCATATCTGATTTGTATGAAGGGACAATTTCTCCAAATTGATTAAGTCTTGAAATACCCCACCAGGTAATGTACTCAACAAATTGAAAGAAAGGTCGATTTTTTTGAGATTCTTCAATCCTTGGAACATTACTACGATCAAATCTGATATCTGATTTCCATTTAGTTTCAGGTCTTCCAAATTTGACAAATCTTTAAATATCCCACCAGGTATTGTACTCAATAAATTACCATGAAGCCATAGTGTTTTGAGATTGTTCAAATCTTCAAATATCCCAACATGCAAAGCACTCAATGAATTATTATGAAGCCAGAGTGTTTTGAGCTTATTCAAATTTTGAAATAACTCATCAGGCAGTGAGCTCAATAGATTGTCATTAAACACCAGCATTGTGAGATTGTTCAAACCCTTGAACATTAGTGTGTCTATTTCTGATATCTGATTGTTTTCGAGGAGTATGTATTTCACATTTATCAAATCCTTTTGAAATAGCCCCATTTGTAGTGTATTCATAGTGTTTTGGCTAACCACCAGATAGTTAAGTCTACTTAAACCAATGAACATTTCAGCATGCAACTCCTTTAGTTCATTATAACCCAGTTCAAGGGTCTCCAAATGTATCAACTCTTGGAATATTTCATTGGGTAACTTATTCAAGCGATTGTATGCTAGATCAAGTATTTTGAGATTTGTCATGCCTTGGAATGTTTTTACCTCCAGATATGTTATCTTAGACTCATAAATGCGGAGGGATTTCAAATTTATCAAATCTTGAAATATCCCACCAGGTAATGAACTGAAGAAAAATGAACTTGAAATCTTCAGCATTATCAGATTGGTCAAACCTTGGAATGTCAGTTTGTCTAATTCTGATATCAGATTGTTACTAAGGTCTAGTCTTTCCAAATTTGGCAAATCTTGAAATATTTCATAAGGTACTGTGCGTAACAAATTCCATTGAAGGCTCAGTAATTTGAGATTGTATAAACTTTGGAAGCAATCTTCCTCCAGTTGTGGCATGCGATTTCGACTGAGGTCTAGTACTTCCAAATTTGTCAAATATTGAAACATTTTATCAGGTACTGTGCTTAAGAAATTGTGGTATAAAATCAGTATTTTTAGATTGTACAAACCTTTGAAGCAATCTTCCTCCAGTTCCGATATACGATTTCGAGCGAGGTCTAGTCTTTCCAAATTTGTTAAATCTTGAAATACTTCAGCGGGTACTGTGCTTAACAAATTAACACCAAGCACCAGTATTTTGAGATTGTACAAACCTTTGAAGCAATCTTCCTCCAGTTCCGATATACGATTTCGAGCGAGGTCGAGTCTTTCCAAATTTGTTAAGTCTTGAAATACTTCAGCGGGTACTGTGCTTAACAAATTAACACCAAGCACCAGTATATTGAGATTGTACAAACCTTTGAAGCCATCTTCCTCCAGTTCCGATATACGATTTAGAGCGAGGTCTAGTCTTTCCAAATTTGTTAAATCTTGAAATACTTCAGCGGGTACTGTGCTTAACAAATTAACACCAAGCACCAGTATTTTGAGATTGTACAAACCTTTGAGGCAATCTTCCTCCAGTTCCGATATACGATTTAGAGCGAGGTCTAGTCTTTCCAAATTTGTTAAATCTTGAAATACTTCAGCGGGTACTGTGCTTAACAAATTAACACCAAACACCAGTATTTTGAGATTGTACAAACCTTTGAAGCAATCTTCCTCCAGTTCCGATATACGATTTCGAGCGAGGTCGAGTCTTTCCAAATTTGTTAAATCTTGAAATACTTCATCGGGTACAGTGCTTAACAAATTAACACCAAGCACCAGTATTTTGAGATTGTACAAATCTTGGAAGAGATCTACCTCCAGTTCTGATATCTGATTATAGTGAATGTAAAGTTCTTCCAAAGAGGACAATCCCCAAAATGTTTTTGGATTTAGCAAAATCAGACGATTGTACATCAGATGCAATATCTCTAAATGATATAAGTCTTGAAAAAAGGTACCAGACACTTGCACAATTTTATTTTGTGATAAATCTAAATGGGTTGTGTAAAGTGGGTAGGTGATCACATCCGTTCTGTTTTGACTAGATGAGCAATCTTCATAAACTACTTCTCTGGCACCAAGATAAGCTACACAGTCTGGGGAAAACTTAAGCTTACACTTATCAATATATTGTGGATCACACATAACTTTGTTGTTATACCCTTTAACACTATTACACTGATTTCTACTTACTGTATTACCATGGTTATCTTTCTGAAATTTTTCTTCTTCAGGGCATCCGAATAAGCTATCATTAGCAAGTACTTTATCTATGTAAAGACTTGTATTACCTTGCAAATTTACTCGGAAACTTGACTCGAACAATGTTGAAATACACGTTTCTGGTTGTACATTGAATATTACATACTTATTCTTACAGTCTTTTAAGTCTCCATCTCGTTCAATATAAAGAAGCGTCGGTTCTGTAGAGTCATTATATCCGTGTATTCGTAGGTCAGCGAAGGTTCCTTGCGATGCAGTCACTTGAAGGGTACACATGTAATTCGCGCTCCCTTGAAAGAAAACTCCTCCTTCGGTCTTGTTATCAACAAAACATGCGTAGGTTTCATTGAGAGGTACATCCCAAAGAGGGTCCACCAACAACTGAGCTGCAACGATCATTCCGTTCATCGCTGTGTTGTTGTTAAAACACAATGACATGATGATGACCGAAAGTTTAAGGATGAAACAGAGACACTTACGTTTGCTTACACCCGCCATTTCGGCTATATGTTTTATATCGTTATGTTAAAATTGCAAGACATGAAATCAGTAAACGTAGGCTACCAGCGTATAGCGAATCAATGTTCAGAATGAATGTAGATTTTTAGCTTACCGTTCACGCTTAGAATAGATCATAAAAATGGCACAATTGTCTTGAAAGAAAATAAGATGTATCTTGGATCCTTTCTGATTCTTTCGTAAATATAGGCCAACACTGCTGTATACTGCAAGTCCTATTCTATATACACACGCGTATTCGACACTGAATAAACGCAAAAACGTATAGGCCTATACTAAAGCAACGATCTAGCCCAGGTAGGTCGGGACCCCGAGTCGGGACATACGAAACTTCACTTACATCTACTGCTCATAACAAAGTTGTTTATAAAAACAATCCAGTCAGATGCATTTTCACGGCTCTTGCATGAAGGAGAAAAAACAAATGTTCTTCGGATGACGGATTTTGTTGTGTGATCTGTTCAACTCAAAACCCCACCCACAGATCCTGTAAAGAAACAGGTTCCGTGTTCAGCCTGAATTGCGCGGCAAAAAGTTTTACAAGTTTGTTGGTCAACTAAAAGTTAATGTTTATGGACAAGAAAGTATGATAATATGCATGTGGTCTTCTCTGGCTACGAGGCTCTTCTGCCCGCGATCCTCAATTTAAAAATTGGTATGACGGAACGGCGAAAAGATGGAACTCGGATATCGCTAAACCTCTGTCATGTCTGTCGCTAGCTGTAACTATATAGATGCCTATAGGAGCAGATATCAACGAGCAAGAGCAATACAACTGTTAAACATTGGCTAACTTCATCCTGAAGTTCACAATCAATTATTTCAAATATCTTGCGTATGTGGGTAGTTGAAACTATGACAATGCTCAAACCATTTCGTGCAAACCGTAGTATAGAGTAGAACACAATTGAAAAAGAATGACAAGTTTTGATATAATACTCGTTGCGTTTTACGACACGCTGGTGTTGGTATCTCCCAATATTATTTACACGACTTGCTGGCCACAGCTACCGCGTGACTCTAGTAATTACAATTGTAAACCGGTGATGTATATTTTAATGGGTTTTTTTTCAATAAAGAGAAAAGACATGCGACCATATATAACGGTATCATTGATTATGTCCTAGCAACATAATGGCGTTGTGGATATTTTAAGCAACAATTCATTTGCTTCGAGTACTGTGCAACACTTCCAATAACAATTTGTTCTCTCGCAAGTAAGTGTATAATTATCGTAATGATTTAAGCTCAAGATCTTCTCTATGCTGTTTATTAACAACTATTTTGGTACCCAACAAGATGCTCGTTTCCTCTATGCTGGTTGTTAACCATTAGTTTCGTAACTTCTTTCAAATAAAGTTATAAAGTTATTACTTTACTAGCGAGTTATTGGTTAAAACATTATTTTGTGTTTCAAATGACGTATGCCTAATACAGGCTGTATCAAAATGATTGGTACCCATCAGTTTCCAGTTATTATGAATAAGACTATTACATCAAAATGCAACATAGAAGCTGCCTAATTATAGATAAATGTTATAAAAGGTCATAATACTATAAATCCTGGGCATTTCAAGGGGTCCAATGCTGCATATTGAAGAAGCAGGCTTGTCAATAAACAACAAAAACGGATGGGTACCAATTATTTTAATACAGTCTGTATCTTTGTTTTTCATCACATCACAATGCCCGATAATATTAAGGGAGTGTTCATAAATACGTTGGTGGGTGGTTTGGAAAAGTTGGATTTTTTGACCCCACCCCTTATGGACACTCCTAATGAATGCATCATACTATATTGCACGCAAAAAGTTTCTGTACACTTAAAACAAAAGCAATGTGTTCAAGACACTAAGACTAAATTACTTAAGTGCATAACCAATAATTAAATGTTTTGTTTTCGAAGATGCATCCAATACCGTTTCGTTTGATAAATATCTTATACATGTAATATTGTGGAAATTTGTTAATGATATTTTAGTATGTGCATCGATTACTGCAACAGTTTTATGCTACAATAGACCACATGAAAATGGATTGATAAGAAAGTGCCTTTTCACTCGAAAATATTACTATGCCTGTCTTAACAATACTTTCTTTTTTACGATTAGAAAAAACATCAGTCTAAAAAAATAATTATGATAATGACAAGATTAAATGACGAGATTAAATCATAATCATCATAATAGCACACCTCAAACTAGCACGGGTGAGCCTTCAAGTGTCCCTTCTTATAACAGGAAACTGGAGCAACAGTTGGACAGAGCAGAGTGGTACGTCTATACAAGTATTATTTCCTTAATATTGGCAACACATCATGTCAAAAGCTAATATCAACATTCGATGAAGTTGTATACAATTCAACGCTTACGGTTTGTCTTTATTACAAAGAACCTTAAAGGGGGAAAAGGAAGTTTAATGTGTCTGTTGCTGAATTTATTCTCCATCGCTGAGCGACGAGCGATTGGCATTTGACCAATAAGGTAGCGCGATTTTCCCAACGCAACAAAACGTGCTCGACCTCATGGGCTAAAAACCAATCGCTATCGCTCAGCGATCTAGTATAAATTGAGCTTTATAGTGCAATACCTGCCTTTTGCCATTTAAAATGTGTACCACTGATATTGGTGTCAAGTCTAAGAATAATGGGACTTGAGATGCTTTCAGAAGCAACTTTACCACTGATATTGGTGGCAAGTCTAGGAATATCAGCATGTAGACTGATATCCTCCAAAAAAACGTTGACAACGTAAAGAAAGCAGCAAGTTTAAAAAGCCCCCACCTCGGCTCACTTTTTGAAACTTGGTCCCATTTGTAAAAGATACTGATGTAAACTTTGTCATAATTATCAACTTAAACATTTCAGAAGTGTTATGTATCTTTAATGTACCGATGCGATATTAAGTTGTTAGCATTCTGGAACGATCAGAAAGGTTATGATGTTGTTCTTGGCCAATATCCTATATATGTTTTGTTTTATAATAATTTATGATGATTTATGACAGTAAATAATTTAATAAAACTTTATCAGCCGTTTATTTTTAAAACTTGCTGGTCACAGCTACCGCGTGACTGTAATGTTAATAGGATACATATTCATTTTAATATACTTTACTTATTCAAGGCAACTAAGAAAATGTAAATATGAACAACACATACCCAAATTGAAACTGAGAAATGCGTGTATATGTAGCAAGGCTTATACTACGGAAGCATATAAGTGCCACGACATGCCAAGATAATTATGTTTTAATGATTATGGTTTTTGTAACACTGCGGGGCAAACTAGTTGGATATCCAAATTTCGCGGTTGATAGTTTTTGTAGCCCTGCGGGGCAATCTAGTTGGATTTCCTTATTAAGCGGCGGTTGTTGGCGGTCTTTCGCAGTTTGTAGTTTTAATTTCCCTCATTCTTCATGCCCTACCCTCTATCGGTTAATTTATAGTTTAAGCTTGTTGGATAACTATACTTCGCGGTGTGTGGTTCTTTGTAGCCCTGCGGGGCAATCTAGTTGGATATCCAAATTTCGCGGTTGATAGTTATTTAGATTTATAGATCTAGGTGGAAGTCACAATTAATTGATGGTGGTTGGCGGTCTTTCGCGGTTTGTGATTTTGATTTCCCTCATTCTTCATGCCCTACCCTCTCGGGTGTTAATTTATAGTTTAAGCTTGTTGGATAACTACACTTCGCGGTGTGTTGTTTTTGAAGCCCTGTGGGGCAATCTAGCTGGATGTATCAAGGCTTATACTACGGAAGCATATAAATGCCACGACTTAGCAAGATAATTATGTTTTAATGATTATGGTTTTTGTAATCGCGGTTGATAGTTTTTTGTAGACCTGCGGGCAATCTAGTTGATTTCCTATTAAGCGGCGGTTGTTACCGGTCTTTCGCGGTTTGTAGTTTTAATTTCCCTCATTATTCATGCCCTACCCTCTATCGGGGGTTAATTTATAGTTTAAGCTTGTTGGATAACTATACTTCGCGGTGTGTGGTTCTTTGAAGCCCTGCGGGGCAATCTAGTTGGATATCCAATTTCGCGGTTGATAGTTATTTAGATTTATAGATCTAATTGGATCTCCCTATCAAGCGGCGGTTGTTGGCGGTCTTTCGCGGTTTGTGGTTTTGATTTCCCTCATTCTTCATGCCATACCCTCCCGGGTGTTAATTTATAGTTTAAGCTTGTTGGATAACTATACTTCGCGGTGTGTTGTTTTTGAAGCCCTGCGGGGCAATCTAGCTAGATGTCTCTATTGAGTGGCGGTTGTTGGTGGTCTTTCGCAGTTTGTGGTTTTAATTTGTTGGATATTCAAATTTCGCGGTTCGTGGTTCTTTGTAGCCATGCAGGCCAATCAAGCTGGATATCCCTAGTGAGCGGCGGTTTTTGGCGTTCTTTCGCGGTTTGTGGTTTTTTCAGGCCCTGGCCTGTATCGGTGGCTAATTTGTCTTTAAACTGGTTGTATATCCACATTTCGCGGTTTGTAGTTTTTTGTAGCCCTGCGTTTTTGTCTAGTTTGACATCCCTAAACATCCCTGAGAATAAAACATCTTGCTTTGATAAAAAAAAAAAAATATCACAATAGCACCGGATGCTTAAAATTATGTTATCCTTGATGAACGAAAATTAATTGTTTAATAAAAGATTGTAAAAAAGTTGGTCATGGGATTTCGAACTCGAGTACCCGGAATAGGAGTCCAATGCCTTAACCATTACACCACGAGATTCGGCTGTGGAATAGCGTGTCGATGTACAATATTTATTATATGAATTGATGTGTCGTCCGAAAAGAACAAAAGAATTGTGAAAAACATGATTTTTTGGCGAATGGGGTTCGGAATTTGTATGTACGGTATTTCAGAAATTGCTAGGGTATAATTGGAAGTGAATCTGAAAAAGTAGTGTGAAGGTGATAACCAGGTAGACCTGTAGCAGTGTCTAAAAATTCTGGATCAGTATGATTTGCCACTAATTTTCGCTATGAAATACCGCGTGAAATGGAAGCAAAAATATTTGTTTATTACAAACAATGATTGACTGTAGGATTGGTGGCCCTTTTTGAATTAATGAGTTGTCAAGATATTACCCCTGGGACTGTAAATAACATTTAGCATGGTTTTAGATACATTTTGTACCCAGTGAAAAATAACATCGAACAATAGAAGTCAAGTGTTTTAATGTTAGGTGTAAATATAGTCTCGCGGGAGCATCTGTTATAGTCTTCTTTATCAGTCTTTTTTTTTTTAAACTTGCTGGTCACGGCTACCGCGTGACTCTAATTGGACTCTGTCATATTGACATAAGTCCGGTGGGTGGTCAAGTGTCAGCAGATCGTCATAGATGGCGGGCAGGTCATATCCGGCATCCCTGTTGAGTGTAGGCCTTTGGGTCTTGATCTCCAGGGCTTCTTTGATTTTCCTGTTCCAAAACTTATCCTCCCTTCCGATCACTTCGACATTGTCCAAACTGATGTTGTGCTTGTGATTGGAAGTATGTTCACCCACCGCTGTCAGCGGGGCTGTGGCTCTAGTGTTTTCCTTGAGCCTGGTGGCGAGTGCTCTTGATGTCTCACCAACGTAAGTGTCTGTGCAATCCGGGCAACTGATTTTGTATATCACACCACATTTATTTGAGTCCGGGGTTCTATCCTTAGGATGGACTAGGAATGACCTTATTGTGTTGACCGGCTTGTGGTATGCGTTTACCCCGTGGTCGCGGAAAATGTTGGTTAGCTTTTCCGACAGACCCTTGACATATGGAAGGGGGACATTGATATTTCTCATTTGGCCTGTAGTGTCTTTAAGCTCTTTCTTTTTAGCTTAAGTCTAGGAATAATGGGACTTGAGATGCCTGCAGAAGCAATTTTAGTAACAGGATGAACAATCGCATAACATGCCTCGTAAGATTTTTCCAAGAGTTTGGACTCTGCTGCAAATGCAATTTCAATCTCTAACTTTAGGCAGCCATTACATACAAATTTCTTGCGGTCTCATGATGGGAAATTGTATATTACAATTGTTATAGGGCGTGGTTGTAACTTAGGCCATTACTGATGCCTTTGGCTAATGGTCATATAGAAACAAATGGTTAGAGAATTTTGTTGAAAAAAAGTAAATGAAAAACATGTCGCGCTTGGACTCATTTGGGCTCATTATATCTGCTCATTTTATATTGTAAAAACTACCAAGACGATATATTTGTGAATATTCTGAATCATCCAGGTAGATAGATAAACTAAGATTAAATATCAAACTGATCATCTGGACTTACTGTTTTGAGTTGGCTACAGTATCACGGCTCATCCAAGACGCATCGTCAGGCCTAAATTTTGGTTTACCAAGACGATACTAGGTTTCGGGCAATAGCGAAAACGTTGGCTCAATAATTAGTTTACGGAATTGGGCGTTTTCCCCGCAATTTCCTCTACATGCATTATAGATGTGTACAAAGTGTACCAAAATGATTGATACCTTTTTTTTTGCGTCAGAAACAATTACTTTTAATCTTGGAGAAAATGATGTTAATACAAATTATTCAAGATGATCCTCATAAATTCCTTGGATCTCATTTATCATTTTCTGGGAAACAGGGTGATGTTTTTGATCATGTCTTGGACCATTTTCGTAAACGGCTCGATCGTTTTGACAACCTTCTTGTCAGAGACGAATACAAGGTGAAGATCTATAAAAATTACCTCCTACCCTCTTGCCGCTTCATTCTCACCGTCCATGACTTGACTAAAACACATCTCCTTGCTCTCGATTCAGTTGTTCATAAGTACATTAAAAACTGGTGTGGTCTTGCTAGACCCGCTGCCACCGAGGTTATTCATATTCCCCACCTGATGGATATCAAGTCAGTACATCAACTTTACCTTGAATGTCATGTTTCAGCTCATTTGTCTTCAAGAACAAAAGCAGACTCCAAGGTCAATGTTGCTCTTGACTCCCGCTTTGAAAGGGAGAAAAAGTGATCTAAAAATTTTCCATCACAACTTACTGTCAAAACGCTATTGATCATGTTGATAATTCTGACAGCAATGTGCCATACAAAAAGCTGAAGACTGACTTGACAAAATCCATCAAGGACGAGGTCACTGAGAGCTGGGTTAACCATTTAAAAACCTTGTGGTCCAGGGCGACATGTTTCGTATTGCACTCTCAGAAAAATCTGATTATCTTTGGAAATCTTTTATTTACAATCTTCCTAAAGGCGTAATGAAATTTATGTTGAATGCTTTCCTTGACACCCTTCGCACTAAAAACAATCTGAGTCGCTGGGGAAAAAGTTAAATACCAAATGTAACTTATGTGGTCATCACAAGACCCTCCATCATGTCCTTAATCACTGTAAAATCATGCTTGACCAAGGTCGGTATACTTAGCATCATAACTCTGTTCTCCGCATAATCATGGATACTCTCAAAGATATCAGTGACCAGTCCTGGAAATTCTACTGTGACTTAGATGGTGCCACTAAAATCGCTGGTACCACAATTCCTCCTGATATTCTTCCCACGCAGCAAAGACCAGATCTGGTTCTCGTTAACGAAAGCTCTAAATCCATCAATTATGGTTATTGAGCTCAGCATTCCTTTTGAGCAGAACATCCACAAAACCCATGACTACAAACAAAATAAATATGCCGGTTTAATCGCTGATTTGCAAGAACAGGGTTATGACGCAAAGTTATTTTGTATTGAAATAGGCAGTAGAGGCCTCATCACAAGCTCCAACAAATGTAACCTGAGTTCCATTTTCCCCTTAGTTTCAAAAAAGCCAAAAACCAATGAAACGGGTCTTTGATAAATGTTCAAAATCACTCAGTCAACGTGCAATTCTATGTTCTTACTCAATTTTTTACTCAAAATATGACCATAACTGGTCGATTTAAATCAAAATGCCATCTTTTAGACCATATTTTATCATTTTGTGCAATTGTTTCAGGGCGGGTCCCTGTCAACTGTTTTTATGCAATATTATTTCTAATTTATAATATATTATTATTGTTGTATTCCTTTATAAACTGCATTTACATGTTGTATTGTCCTGTTGTTTAATATGCCTGCGGATGTTTGAGCCTGGTCGTGTACCTTCTCAACCCTCCTGTCTGGCCTTAAATGTATTCCTTTCAATATATCTGTTTTATGTGTATTATGAATAAAATTAAAAAAAAAAAAAAATAATAATAATCGGCGTCTTGTGGAGGTATTCTCCTCATGTGTCCTGCGTGCTAGTCTACGAGTCTATTAATTTAATGACAAATGCAAGTGATTTAATCAAATCAATTAAGAATTGATCTCAATTGTAACAACTGTATTTTAAGTGGTTTGGTAGGTTATTCACTTGAATAGTTAATCCGCTGGAGTGTATTCACCCCGTGACCATTGTTATTCAAATGATTAATGAATAATGCAAATTGTATAGAGTTGTCAACGTTTGGAATACGCTATGTTTCAACACCATGAAATTTATATCTTAGAAAATGTGAGTATACGCAGATATTTGAAAAACCTAGTATCGTTGTGTCCAATGGTGCTCCCCATTATGGGTAGGTCACAGTAAGGCTTTGCACCCCAGCCTCTTGACTTGTAATGAATACCGCAGTACCGCAGGTTAGTTTGCGAAGCTCCCATGGTCGGGTAGTATCCCGGGGGTTCTTGCCTAGTAGCTAATTTGCATGGACCGTTGAGCGTTTTGGGGTTGGGCAAGGATAAAGACAGATTCCCTTCTAAAAACCAATGACAAGTTTATATACATGTACTGAGTATACATTCAACGAAACTGTTACCACTGTTACTTTTTGTTTATGAATATTTATTTCGTTATGCTAATTCAAATTTAATTTGCATTAATTTAACTCGGCTACAGTGGTGTTATATGAGTACGGTTACACGGACTTCAGTAGCCCTCTATAATTTTCTCTTGTCATGTAACATTTGCATTTAAATCGAGCTGTAAATGCATTGTTCCGTAATTCTATCCGAGACTAGTAACCAACTCAGATGTATGTTGTGATCCTTTCCATAGTGTTTCTAGAATGTCCATGGTATTCCTTTTGTTTAGCTCGCTGCGCAGGACCGTTATCTTGAGCTATTGTGTTGATAATGGTCTCTGGGCAGCTAGCTGCCTCCATTAAGGCCGGTTCAAAGTCTATATTCGAAGGCGAATATTCGGCTTCGAATACTTTTTGGTCGTCAAAATATATGCGGCTTCGAATATAAAACTATGAACCGGAGAAAGATATATTTCTACAGTTCACAGCGTTGCCCGACTTTTAACAAGTATTGCCCGTTGACCAAGGTAAGCAAAATTTAGAGAATTTCTTTAACGAAGTAAACGAAGTTAATAAAATCATAATACTAAAACTCAATTGAACTGTTGTCATGATTTAATGTCTGTAATGGGTCTAAATAGGAGTCAACAGATTTGCTTTTCGGGGTATTTACGACGACCGCCTGTAACCGGCGCGGAGGTTGACCCATACCTTCTTGCAGGTTTCAACTACAAAGCAAATCAAGAAATGAATGCGTCAATGAATGCGTCAAATCCATTGCCAGCTACAGTCGGTTATTTTAAATATGCTTGCAAGTAAATTTGACCTTATGATGTCCCACAGTGCAATATCACTGTTTATATATATCATTGTTGTTTGTATGTAAATTTTATGCCTAGCTGGTCTAGTTTTTATTGTATTCCTAATTTTGTTTTTGTTTGTGCAATTTGATATATACTTAAAGGAGGATTTCGTGATCCTAGCATCCTCTTTTTATGACATTTTTCAGTAGATATCCACGAAAAAAGCTTATTCCCAAAATTTCAGTTGATTCCGATTTTGCGTTTGCGAGTTATGCATGATTATGTGTATTACACTGCTCTATAGACAATGTGTTGTAATTTCGTTCTGGTGCACCAGAACGAAATTCAAATTAACGATATTTTTGCTAAACGAATTAATCTGCAAGAAATATTTGGTACATAAACATTATGTAGCCAGAGGTATCCAGTGGTGTAAAAATCTCAACTTTTTTTGGGAAAAGTGGGGGGTTGAGGCTGTGGATCACGAAATGCCCCTTTAATGTAATGTATTTTAAAATGTATTGTTTATTTTTTGATGTTTTAAGTTTGACCCCTGGGCCAAACTGAAAAACAGTGTTTACACTGAGTTTTGTTACCCAGGCAAAAGAAGTTTTAATAAATAAATAAATAAATAAATAGATAAATAAGTAAATAAAAAATAAATAAATAAGTCAATAAATAAGTCAATAAATACATAAATAATTAAATAAATAAATAAATAAATAAATAAATAAATAAATAAATAAATAAATAAATAAATAAATAAATAAATAAATAAATAAATAACATAAATAACATAAGACATGATTGAAGCGACGACAAAATATGACAGCCCTCACAAGTGTTATATATGAGACCACCCACGGTGACCCACCAAATATATATCTATCGAGTTCAACAAAATTGAACTGAAGCAAATATATTTCTGGCGAATACTTTTTTCATTGGCTGATACCAGAGAAGATGTAAACATGGAAGAAAGAGATGATGTAAAGAAAGGAGATAGATCCAGCTATCCTCAAACAAAATAATGTGTGTTGCCGCTCATTCAAAAGCAATCACGCTATTTAGGTTTAACAATAAAATACAACATAAAGGGTTCGAACCCATGACGAGTGTGATAATTGTTGTTTAATATGCCTGCGGATGTTTGAGCCTGGTCGTGTACCTTCTCAACCCTCCTGTCTGGCCTTAAATGTATTCCTTTCAATATATCTGTTTTATGTGTATTATGAATAAAATTGAAATGATGAAAAAATAATAATAATCGGCGTCTTGTGGAGGTATTCTCCTCATGTGTCCTGCGTGCTAGTCTACGAGTCTATTAATTTAATGACAAATGCAAGTGATTTAATCAAATCAATTAAGAATTGATCTCAATTGTAACAACTGTATTTTAAGTGGTTTGGTAGGTTATTCACTTGAATAGTTAATCCGCTGGAGTGTATTCACCCCGTGACCATTGTTATTCAAATGATTAATGAATAATGCAAATTGTATAGAGTTGTCAACGTTTGGAATACGCTATGTTTCAACACCATGAAATTTATATCTTAGAAAATGTGAGTATACGCAGATATTTGAAAAACCTAGTATCGTTGTGTCCAATGGTGCTCCCCATTATGGGTAGGTCACAGTAAGGCTTTGCACCCCAGCCTCTTGACTTGTAATGAATACCGCAGTACCGCAGGTTAGTTTGCGAAGCTCCCATGGTCGGGTAGTATCCCGGGGGTTCTTGCCTAGTAGCTAATTTGCATGGACCGTTGAGCGTTTTGGGGTTGGGCAAGGATAAAGACAGATTCCTTCTAAAACCAATGACAAGTTTATATACATGTACTGAGTATACATTCAACGAAACTGTTACCACTGTTACTTTTTGTTTATGAATATTTATTTCGTTATGCTAATTCAAATTTAATTTGCATTAATTTAACTCGGCTACAGTGGTGTTATATGAGTACGGTTACACGGACTTCAGTAGCCCTCTATAATTTTCTCTTGTCATGTAACATTTGCATTTAAATCGAGCTGTAAATGCATTGTTCCGTAATTCTATCCGAGACTAGTAACCAACTCAGATGTATGTTGTGATCCTTTCCATAGTGTTTCTAGAATGTCCATGGTATTCCTTTTGTTTAGCTCGCTGCGCGGGACCGTTATCTTGAGCTATTGTGTTGATAATGGTCTCTGGGCAGCTAGCTGCCTCCATTAAGGCCGGTTCAAAGTCTATATTCGAAGGCGAATATTCGGCTTCGAATACTTTTTGGTCGTCAAAATATATGCGGCTTCGAATATAAAACTATGAACCGGAGAAAGATATATTTCTACAGTTCACAGCGTTGCCCGACTTTTAACAAGTATTGCCCGTTGACCAAGGTAAGCAAAATTTAGAGAATTTCTTTAACGAAGTAAACGAAGTTAATAAAATCATAATACTAAAACTCAATTGAACTGTTGTCATGATTTAATGTCTGTAATGGGTCTAAATAGGAGTCAACAGATTTGCTTTTCGGGGTATTTACGACGACCGCCTGTAACCGGCGCGGAGGTTGACCCATACCTTCTTGCAGGTTTCAACTACAAAGCAAATCAAGAAATGAATGCGTCAATGAATGCGTCAAATCCATTGCCAGCTACAGTCGGTTATTTTAAATATGCTTGCAAGTAAATTTGACCTTATGATGTCCCACAGTGCAATATCACTGTTTATATATATCATTGTTGTTTGTATGTAAATTTTATGCCTAGCTGGTCTAGTTTTTATTGTATTCCTAATTTTGTTTTTGTTTGTGCAATTTGATATATACTTAAAGGAGGATTTCGTGATCCTAGCATCCTCTTTTTATGACATTTTTCAGTAGATATCCACGAAAAAAGCTTATTCCCAAAATTTCAGTTGATTCCGATTTTGCGTTTGCGAGTTATGCATGATTATGTGTATTACACTGCTCTATAGACAATGTGTTGTAATTTCGTTCTGGTGCACCAGAACGAAATTCAAATTTGGCGATATTTTTGCTAAACGAATTAATCTGCAAGAAATATTTGGTACATAAACATTATGTAGCCAGAGGTATCCAGTGGTGTAAAAATCTCAACTTTTTTTTGGGAAAAGTGGGGGTTGAGGCTGTGGATCACGAAATGCCCCTTTAATGTAATGTATTTTAAAATGTATTGTTTATTTTTTGATGTTTTAAGTTTGACCCCTGGGCCAAACTGAAAAACAGTGTTTACACTGAGTTTTGTTACCCAGGCAAAAGAAGTTTTAATAAATAAATAAATAAATAAATAGATAAATAAGTAAATAAAAATAAATAAATAAGTCAATAAATAAGTCAATAAATACATAAATAATTAAATAAATAAATAAATAAATAAATAAATAAATAAATAAATAAATAAATAAATAAATAAATAAATAAATAAATAAATAAATAAATAACATAAATAACATAAGACATGATTGAAGCGACGACAAAATATGACAGCCCTCACAAGTGTTATATATGAGACCACCCACGGTGACCCACCAAATATATATCTATCGAGTTCAACAAAATTGAACTGAAGCAAATATATTTCTGGCGAATACTTTTTTCATTGGCTGATACCAGAGAAGATGTAAACATGGAAGAAAGAGATGATGTAAAGAAAGGAGATAGATCCAGCTATCCTCAAACAAAATAATGTGTGTTGCCGCTCATTCAAAAGCAATCACGCTATTTAGGTTTAACAATAAAATACAACATAAAGGGTTCGAACCCATGACGAGTGTGATACACAAGTTGCTGCTTACTAGTTTTAGGGAAAGGTCAGTGTCTGTATACCATCAATACTATGCATTCCATGCATGCAGATCCTAACATCCAGTTTATTTCAAATAAAATATGACCGAAGTTCCATGGCAAATAATAATTTTGCACGCTTGGTTACGCTTTCAACCTCTACGATTTATGATACAGACCATTTTCAATTATCAAAATATCTTTATTAGGTTTGCAGGAAATGACAGGAAAATACATTAAAACAATAAAATATAGATGATCAAATATCATCCCGTTTCTAACAAAATCCTAAAACACTCTCCTAAATAATTAATATATGTTCCAAAATGGGCGGATTTTTTTGGAATCTTTACAAAACTACATTTCTTTCTTATAGTATCCACGTGTGGTATCCCTGCAGAGCAACATCAGGTACTTAACACACACGTGTCATACTTTCAAGGAATTATCTATAGAAACATTGGATATGGTTTCAATTCTGGAGTGAAAATTAATCAACCGTAGTCGGCAACACACATCACATCAAAGGCTACTTTCAAGTAGATGTGTGTAACTACTTGAGAATAAAGGACTATGAATAGGTGCGACAGGATAACCTACGGGATTATCTCAAGGATATAATTCCGTTCTTCCTCCTACTTTTTCAACTTTCCTGGTTTTGTCGAAGGGAATTGTATTGTGTTGTATAATCATTGATTTGTCTACCTGTGTGTTCGGGGAAGGTGTAACACGGGTGATGGAATGCAGTTTAAAATTTCCGCCAAGGCCGAATCATTTCACATTTTGGGTGTATTGTAGCCGACGGCTACCCAACTAAAGGCTGCTAGTCAGGTGTAGGAATGCGTGGATTTGGATTCGTCTATACTGATGATAATGCACCATTTTAAAATCTACTGAAGATAGTATTATGCACAATTTTAAAATTGTGTTATGTACTGAAGATAGCATTATGTATCAAATTTATATTGTGCTATATACTGAATAGATATTATTATGCACATATTTAAATTCTGCTATCTACTGAAGATAGCATTATTCACCATATTTCAATTGTGCTATCTACTGAAGAAAGTATTGTGCACCATATCTAAATTGTGCTATCTACTGAAGATAGTATTATCAACCATATTTGAATTATGCCTCCTACTAAAAATAGCATTATTCACCATATTTAAATTGTGCTCCCTACTGAGATAGCATAATTTAATTTCAATTTTACCTTTTATTATTGGGGACCTAGGGTACTTGCTCCACCACCAAAATTATTAGGGGAGGTGACCGCCCCAGATCCCCCGTTTGCGAAACCACTTAGCACCACAAACTATTTAGCACCATTTTCAAATTATGCCATCTGCATCTACTGACGATAATGCACCATTTTAAAAGCTACTGAAAATAGTACTATGCAAAAAGTGTGCTGTCTATTGAAGATAACATTATGCACCATATATGAATTATGCTATAAACTGAAGATATGATTATGCACCATTTTAAAATTAAAATGATTAAGATAGCATTATGCATCATATTTAGATCGTGCTCCCTAATGAAGATAGCACTATCCACCATATTTAAATTGTGCTTTCTACTGAAGATAGCATTATGCACCATATTTAAATTTTGCTATCTACTGCAGATAGCATTATCCACCATATTTAATTTGTGCTCTCTACTGAAGGTAGCATTATCTACCATATACAATTGTGCTATGCAGAATATAGCACCATGAATTATCGTGCTGATGATAACATTGCGCACCATTTATCAATTGTGGTATCTAATGAAGCTTGTATTATACACCATTTTAATACTATGATGTATACACACTATTCACATTATGCTATGCATCATAATTAAATTGTGCTATCTATTGAAGATAGCATTATTCACTATATTTAAATTGTGCTATCTACTGAAGATAACATTATGCACCATAATTAAATTGTGCTATCTACTGAAGATAGTATTATGTACCATGATCTACCATATCTAAATTGTCGTATTTAATGCAGGTAGTATGCAACATATTCGAAATGTGTCATCTACTGTAGAAAGCACTATCCATCATATTTAATTATGTTATCTATATATAGAAGAAGATAGAACTATGTCCAATATTCAGATTGTTCAATCTACAGTAGATAGCACCATCAACTATTATGCGCAATATTTAAATTGTGCCATCTTCTATCTCTGTCATCTACATTGTGTACCATATTTTGATTTACTGAAGATAGTATTATGAACTATATTTTTATTGTGCTATCTACGGAAGCCGAATACGGTAATATCTACTGAAGGTACGCTGTATTCAAACTGTCCTATCTACTAAAGATAACACTATAGCTCCTATTTTATAAAGATATCATTATACATAATATTTAAAATATTTGTGCTGTTATCTGCTGAAGATAAAATTAGACACTATATTCCAATAATTGTGCCATTTGAAGATAGCATTAAGCACCATGTTTAAATTGTGCAATCTTCTAAAAATAACATTATGTACCTATATTTAAATTGTGCTATCTACTGCAGTACGAAATTTGTGTCAACTACTGAAGAGAGCATTACGTACAATGTTTGAATATTTGAATTATGTTATCTACTGAAGATAACACTGTGTACCATATTTAAATTGTGTAGCATTACGCACCAGATTCAAATTTGCTATCTACTGAAGATCTACCGATTATGTAGCATATTTGGATAGTGTTATTAACTGAAGCTAGAATTATCTACTATATTTAAATCGTGCCATCGTCTGAAGATAGCTTTATACGTGATATCTATTATAAAAAATACGTAAGAAATAAGTTTTAGATCTGTATAAACTGATTTTTATGTGACTTGTTTTGTTAATAACCTTACAAATTATAACCTGTTTAGTTCCTAACAAGATGCATTCAATTGATGGTTGGGAACTATAGTGTGTGGCACCATTAGGCAAAAAAAATTGTTTGTTTGTCCTCCACAGCTTTGAAGAGGACGTGCGGGCGGCGGATTTTTTTTTAAATTTTTTTTCGGATTTGACGCATTCCTGGACCTAGCTAGAGTTAAATGCTACAATCATTCATGGTGACTTAAAAAAAACAGTTTCATTAATATGCAGTTAAAGTTATAATTTGTGTTCATGTCATAGTCTTTTAATGATTTCAAATCCAATGTATTTTGAAGTCGCTAAAAATAATAAACTATGACATGAACACAAGTTATAACTTTGCATATTGAAGACACAAAATGTTTTTGGGGGCTTTTTTTAATTTTCAACCATGAACGATCTTAGTATTTAGCTCTAGCTAGGTCCAGAGATACTACAAATCTAGAAAAAAAATTGAATTTTACTTATTTTTATTTAAAAAATAATTGAAAAAAAAAATATTGGTCAGGCCTTCATCTGAGGATCGGGCGGTGGAGGACAAACAAAAACTTTTTTTGGCCTTACAAAAGATCATTGCGCTTTACAAAAGTTTAAACATTAAGACAAACTTTACTGAACCAGATAAACAAAATAACAACAAATGAGCACAAGCTATTAATAACAATTGCCATTGAATACAAACAAAATCTGAAATAGGGGGAAATGAAACGTCACAAGGTGTGCTTCAAAACAAGACTGTTTTCGTAAGTAAAAAGGAAGTATATGCTAACAAATTACAAAACGGATACTGCCTTCTTACTTGAGAGAAATGTTGTATCTTTAAGTAGGGCCCCTACCCAGCAAACACAAAACATTGTTCACATTATTCGCGAAATGTTAGAAAAGGTTGACCGAAAACGTGCAAATATCGGGTTGTATAAAGGTTATATAAAAGGCATAAAACGTTTTCAAAACATTCAAAAACATTTGTTTTGAAAATTTGCCGAATATTTCACCATAATGTCATTTAAATGTTGACAAGATATTTCGCAAGATATTTTGCACAAGTGTTTGCAAGAATATTTTACCATATAAACATTTTGACAATATTTAAAAAAATGTTTTTGTAGTGGATTTTTAAAAGAAACGTTTTAAAACGTTTTCATGGCCTTCATATAACCCGACAATTTAATGGTATTAAAACGTTTTCTATTAAAAGAGTATTTCATGATTCTAGCATCCTCTTTTTATTGTATGTTTTATATAGTAGATATTCACGAAAAAAGCTTATTCTCAAAATGATTCCGATTTTGCGTTTGCGAGTTATGCATGGTTATGTGTATTATATAGACTCCATAGGTAACTGTGTTGTAATTTCGTTTTGTTAGCAGAACATATATACAAATTTGACGATAATTTTGCCAAGAAAATGAATCTGCAAGAATGTTTTGCACACAGCCATTATGTAGCCAGAGGTTTCCGATTGTATGAAAATCTCAACTTTTTTTTTTTTTTTTAAAGTGGGGATGAGCTTGTAGATCACGAAATGTCCCGTTTAAGTTGTACTTAATGGGTGATCACACAAAACATGCCATAAAATAAATATCCACTTCTAGTAATTGCAAAAAACAAAAACAAAAAACACCTAAGCAAATTTGTATTTTCTATGCGCAGAAAATTGGCTAGAGCTGTCAAACTACCAATATAGAGGATGTCCTCTTTGACATAAGTGAGAAATGGGTAGGTGCAATAGATGGAACAACCCGACTGAGAGAATAGCGGATACTGTATTTACATCTGATAGGAAATTTTTTTAAATCAGTTTGCTCCCAAAGTAAAAGACGGTATCTGCTGGGCATTAATAAAACATTATACTGCGTTTTAATTTGGAGGATGGGATAAAGGATACTCATTAGGTACACGTGATGGCTCACTGTATGTATGCATTCCATTGCCCTACCCCAAGAAAAACCACACGCCCACACCCCCACCCACACACCCACCAACACACAAAAACTTATACTTATCCCCCTGTTGCCCCCTTCAAACCAGAATAAAAGAATCACCGAAAATCCTACTATTTTGATCAAAATATACCAAATTTTAAGCACTTTTTCCGAGTTTGCCCTTTGAGTAATTTTCAGTAACCATGGTAACCATTATAGCAAATAGATAAAGGTAACAGTATCATGAATCAGAAGAGATTCTAATTGGTCATTAATCGACAGTCAATTGATCAACTAACAAATCGATTAACGTTTTTATATCTCCGATGAACAAATCAATTCCATCATGCAGTCAATCAGTCCAAACTGAACCATATTGATAAATAATCACAATTATATTTTATTCTATATTTTAGAAATATGCTTACCTGGTATTTATTAATCTGAATCGGGCACAAAAAAGGCATCAAGATGTCACGCTCATAGAAATGACTTGTTCGCCTTGTTGGCGCAATTCAAAAGGAGTAAGTTTGGACTCAAAAATAGTGTAAAAGTTGCCAAAACAAATTTAATTTTAGTTATCCGAACTTAAAAAATGCTGAAAAAGCTCAAAAAGTTCCGTCAAGTAATCAACTTTGTTGGCATTACTTAAAAAGTTGATGTAAGTCGTTGCGTCAACTTTTTAAGTAATGCCAACTTCTGAATTCAAGTTCAGGGAACTTAGAAAAATAAACAATGTTCAAAGAACCAATTAGTTGAGTTATTGTAACTCAACATGTAAGTTGATGTAACTCGTTCATATTAAGTTACTGGTACTTATTGTTTTGAGTTATTCCAATTTGGTACTTTGTTACTTAATTCACGTAATTGGATCATTTTCTGCACAATTAGCAGTATTCAAATATTTATTTTTGTAATCAGTGCAAAATTTTGTATACTATAGCACACCTCTAGAAAATTATGCTAACCTAGTTTCATTTTCTGAGTTGTAACAACTCAATAAAGTAAGTGCAAATGAGTGCGACCAACATAATGATATCGAGTCAGCGTTACTCAAAATTGTACGCGTTGGCATTACTCGGAAAGTTGACGCAACGACTTACATCAACTTACTGAGTAATATCAACGAACAATTTCTATGAGTGCACCAATGCTTCACCAATAATAGTCTGCAGGAAGGAAAAGAAGGATGCGGTGGGTGATCGAATAAAATATAATTGTGATTATTTATCAATTTACAGTTACCCGACCTTCTCGCCGCTTTAACTCCAGAAATTTTATACAACGCCAGACCAAACTCCAAAGTCACAAAACACTCATTTTGCCCAAGACCAAGTTCGGTAATCTACAGGCTGCCACACCTAGGTTATCTTGGTTATGCCAATACCAGAGATGAAGTTGAAGCAGTATCAGTGCCGTCGTAGAGTGGGGAGGGAGGGGGGTATATAGGGAGGTGACCACCACCCACCCCCCATTCTTAATTTCGTCGACCAAAAGTAACTGTTGTCGGCAAAACCGTAGGATGTCGGCAAATTACAACGAGGCATATGTAAAAATAAAATGTGCGGTTGTTGCCGGCTTGGGATGTTGTTGTTATGCAATATCGTTAATGTAATAGTAGGTACTAATGAAAATATTTTTGCAGGAAAATTTTTGATTCGCGTAACTTTTTAATGTTGCGTGTAATATAGCTTATAGTCTCTCGGAGCTGTATCTAATTAGTCATCTCTCAGTCGTTTATTATTAAAACTGGCTGGACCGCGTGACTCTAGTAATGTACAATAATAGTGTCTTTTTCAATAAAGAGAAAAGACATGCAACCATATATAGCGGTATCATTGATTATGTTCTAACAACAAAATGGCGTTGTGGATATTTTAAGTAGCAATTCATTTGCTTCGAGTACTTTGCAACTTTCAATAACAATTTGTTCTCTACACTCATATAAATGACTTATCCGAACTTAAAAAATGCTGAAAAAGCTCAAAAAATTCCGTCAACTAATCAACTTTGTTGGCATTACTTAAATAGTTGAAGGAAGTCGTTGCGTCAACTTTTTAAGTAATGCCGACTTCTGAATTCAAGTTCAGGGAACTTAGAAAAATAAACAAGGTTCAAACTTTTGTATACTATAGCACACCTCTAGAAAATTACGCTAACCTAGTTTTATTTTCTGAGTTGTAACAACTCAATAAAGTAAGTGCAAATGAGTGCGACCAACATAATGATATCGAGTCAGCGTTACTCAAAATTGTACGCGTTGACATTACTCTGAAAGTTGACGCAACAACTTACATCAACTTACTGAGTAATGCCAACGAACAATTTCTATGAGTGTAACAAGTCAGTGTATAACTTCAAGATCTCCTCTATGCTGTTTAGTAACAACTATTTTGGCATCCATCAAGATCTCCGGTCTTCTTATGCTAGTTATTTAGAGAATAAAAAAGATGGGATTTTGTCTTTTGCCTATCCAATATCGTGTCTTAATGGATGGGCTGGCCAATATTTTGAGTAGTGGATGCCGGTGCAGCCGGTATCCACTACGATAAAAATATTGGCCATCCCATCCATCATGACACGATATTGGAACGGCAAAAGACAAAATCCCATCTTTTATTCTCATTCTAATTCAGTTTAAGTATAATATTTATAAGTAAAAGTGCTTTTTTCCAGAAGAAAATCACTTTACTTTTGTGAGTACATCCCCGTTGTTTTAAATGAACGAAACCGTTACGAACATCTAAGCCGCCGAATCGCGTTCTTAATTTGGGCACGTGTTTTGCGCGAATTAAGAATGCGGTTCGGCGGCTTAGATGTTCGTGACGGTTTCGTTCATTTAAAACAACGGGATGTCCTGACAAAAGTACCTTTATTTTTCTGAAAAAAAAGGCAGTTTTACTTATAAAATTATACTAAACTGAATAAGAATCGTAGTGGATACCGGCTCAAAATATTGGCCAGCCCATCCATTATGACACGATATTGGATAGGCAAAATACAAAATCCTATCTTTTATTCTCTAACTAGTTTCGTAGCTACGGTTTCGATAGCGACTTGACTATTTTGTTAAAAAATTGTTTTGTGTTTCAAATGACGTATGTCTATATATTTGTGTTTTTCATCACATCACAATACCCGATAATATCAATGAATGCATCATAATATACTGCGTTCAAAAAGTATTCGTACTTAAAACAGTAATATCTTGACACTAAGCCTAAATTACCGAGTGCATGTGTAACAAATATCATATACATGTAATATTGTGGAAATTGTTTAATGATATTTTAGTATGTGCGCGGATTAATGCAACAGTTTTATGCTATAATAGATAACATGAAAATGGATTGATAAGAAAGTGCCTTTTTACTCGAGAATATTATATACGTGTCTAAACAATATTTTCTTTTTATGATTAGAAAAACATCATTCTAAAATTAATTATAATAATGACACGATTGAAATGACGAGATTAAATCATAATAGCACACCTCAAACTTGCAAGGGAGAGCTTTCAGTCGCCATTTCTTATAACAGAAAATTGGAGCAACAGTTGGACAGAGCCAAAAGGTACGTCTATTTTCAAGTATTATTTCCGTAATATTGACAACACGTCATCTCAAAAATCAACATGTAGCTGTATACAATTTAACGCCGACGGTTTGTCTTGATTACAAAGAACCTTAAGGGCTCTGGTATGAACGTTTCGACAGTATTTTTTCTGGGACATGAGAGCACATCAGACATATTGAATTGAATTCTGAATACGAGTTATGTCCTTCTTTATGTGCTGTCAAATAAAGATAATCATTATGAACCATAATTAAATTGTGCTATTTATTGAAGATAGCATTATGCACTATATTTAAATTGTGATATCTACTGAAGATTGCACCATGAACTATTATGCACGATTTTAAAGTGTGCTAGCTACATCTGCTGATGATAACATTATTTTAATACTTTAATGATACCATATTTTAATTGTGTTATCTACGGACGATAGCATTATGAACTATATTTACATCATGATAACAACTGATGATAGCATTGTGTACATTTACAAATTGTGCTATATATCTACTTAATCTTGCATTATGCACAATTTTAAAATACTGTAATATATACACCATTATTTAAATTGTGCTATTTGCAGATAAAATTATCTATTACATTTAAAATGTGCTGAATAATGAAGATAGCACTATCCACCATGTTTACATTTTGCTATCTACTGAAGATAGTATTATGCACCATTTGAAATTCTACTGAAGATATCATTATGCACCATATCTAAATTATACTATCTACTAAAAATAGCATTATGCACCATAATTAAACTGTGCTATCTACTGAAGATAGTATTATGCATTATATTTAAATTGTGCTATCTACTGAAGATAGTATTATGCACCATATTTAGCTATCGAATAAAGATAGCATTATTCACCATAACGTCGCTGGGCAGGAAAAACCACATTTGTGTTTGACCTCTAAAATCAAAACCTCATATATGTAGCAAAAAAGGGCCAATGACAAAACCTCATATGTAGCAAATTCATGTTGAAATTTACAATAGACATCTTCACATACAAACTCTGCATTTCAATTCACATTCTCTCCACGGCGGCAAAACTTCCCTGACAAACATGTAACAAATATTGTTGCAGTGTGTTTTCATACAAAAACGTTTTCCTGACCGTTACGGTATATAACCCGACATTTAATGTTATTTAAAAAAATGTTTTTACCAAAATACATCCTGTTGAAAACGTTTTTAAAACTTTTTTGTTTGCTGGGATATTCTAACAATAATTATATTAGTATTTCCTTAGAGCATTTTTTAATAATTCCATGCTTCCAGCAACATCGGGCTATTCCAGTTAAAATCCACACTCCCCCTGTGGAAGATCTTGGAAATATCTTCCACAGGGGGAGTATGTTTTTCGAATGTAATTGGTCAGGATACATCATTTTGAAACCCATACTCCCCCGGTTTTATGGCTTTACTTATATCTCCCACAGCTGGAGTGAGTATTTCAAATAGAGGTTACCGAACTGTCTAGTTTATTTGAAACTAAAACTCCCTCTGTGGAAGACGTTAGCTAAATCTTCCACATGGGTAGTGTGGATTTTAAATGGAATAGCCCATTGCCCGCGGAAATTCTTAAATTTACAGGACACATTTTTACAGTTTTGCTATTACAAAAATATCTCTCCACTTTTAGTTTTGAAAGTCATGCAAAAAATTATTCTCACATGTTTTTGTTATAGCGTATTGTATCCCCCATTATAACCGCATCGTAGACGTCTTCTCAAAATAGACCACTGGAGTAACTTAATAATGGAAATGAACAAACTACGTGTTCATTGACCACATCGTTTTTAGTGAAAACAATTACTTAAAGTATTTGTAATTGAATAAGGGTAATTGATTTTTCATGTATAGACAAATTTAAAATTGAACATTTTTCTTAATATTATTATGAAACCTTACCTTTTTAGCCAGAGTGGAAAGCAGACCGGTAGAGGGTGTACCAGGACCACGGAGCCGCGGGGAGGGGGTGTAGGGGGTAACATTTTCAAACAGTCCCGCTAACTGTTTAATATTATTGGTTTGAAAAATATAACCGATTTAGATTTAAAAGATCGATGACTTGAATTGAAAGATTACTGAAATAGACTTTCTCTATCTGTCTATTGCAATAATAATAATAATAATATTTATTTGAACATAAATCGTAGATTGAATACTTGATAAGCGTATCGCATCCTGCTACATACTTTATACGTATACGCTATATAGAGTTATCACCATTTAAAACTCTACACTCTTAGAACAAAGGTTCGGTTTAGAACCTATTTTGTCCTGTATACGGAACCCACTCCCAAAATGCTTCTAGAAAGAGCCATTTTCCTGAAACGGTTCTGAAAGGAATCAAAAAGGTTCTATCAGCTTTGTTGGTTTTGCAAAGAACCATTTTATGCGTTTAGAACCTTTTTTTTTTATACAAAACCTTTAGAAATGGTTCTTTATCAAGGAACTATTTTAAAGGGTTCGATACCAGAACCTTCAAACCCATAAAATGGTCCTTTGTAGAACCAACAAAGCTGATAGAACCTTTTTGGTTCTTATTAGAACCATTTGACAAGAAAAAGGTTATTCAATTTTAGGAGTGGGTTCCGTATACAGGACAAAAAATAATATAGATGAGTACAAACATTACAAGTATTGTTTTAAATCTTCTTGAAAATACACCTTTGTGATCGGATAAAAATCGCATGATAAGAATCATATCTATGACTAAAATATGTAGCCATCCATATGCATCGTGCTATGGCACGTAACCTCCGTGGGGCATTATTAATTTCATATCGCCTCTTCATGATGTAATCAGATCTTTGACATCGACGTGGAGAGTGCCCAAGTGACTGTTCAATTAACCAACTAAAGCGTTATATATTCTTCATTTTTCAAACCGAATTGATGCGGATAAAATAAATCTGAATCATTTATAATAACTCGACGCTATAGCAACGTGAAGAGCTGCAGACCCAAACTCGGCAGCTCACGTGTCGCTATAAACATTGACGCAAAATAGCTCATGAGACACGCGTTGTATAATTTTCAGGTGTAAGTGCTTTCTTTGTTCTAAATCAAAAAATAACCCTGATTAATCTGGATTTATGGATATCGTGTAGATAGCTCCTAGCCGTAAGGTTTTTATGCACTACTTATGCTTAGAATCTAGACGATGGAATGTGTCATTAAACAATACAAGGAAGGTGTCATGCTATGTGTGATATGCAATTCCATTATCCATATTGCGGTTAAATAAAATTTTACTATTTTTGGGTTAAACCCGAAAAAACAGAGTCAGTCGCTTTTTGAAACTGTCAGATATCAATAATGTGAAAAACTAGATCTAGGGCATGAAATGTTGAGAAAATTAGCATTTACTGTATTTTACATTAATCGTTCTACCTTTGCCAGTGTGCAATATATCATGTATACGATTAGCATTTACTGTATTTTACATTAATCGTTCTACCTTTGCCAGTGTGCAATATATCATGTATACGATTAGCATTTACTGTATTTTACATTAATCGTTCTACCTTCACCAGTGTGCAATATATCATGTATACGACTAGCATTTACTGTATTTTACATTAATCATTCTACCTTTGCCAGTGTGCAATATATCATGTATACGACTAGCATTTACTGTATTTTACATTAATCGTTCTACCTTTGCCTGTGTGCAACATATCAGGTATACGATTAGCATTTACTGTATTTTACATTAATCGTTCTACCTTTGCCAGTGTGCAATATATTATGTATACGACTAGCATTTACTGTATTTTACATTAATCGTTCTACCTTTGCCAGTGTGCAATATATCATGTATACGATTAGCATTTACTGTATTTTACATTAATCGTTCTACCTTTGCCAGAGTGCAATATATCATGTATACGACTAGCATTTACTGTATTTTACATTAATCGTTGTACCTTTGCCAGTGTGCAATATATTATGTATACGACTAGCATTTACTGTATTTTACATTAATCGTTCTACCTTTGCCAGTGTGCAATATATCATGTATACGACTAGCATTTACTATAATTATTTTAAATTAATCTTTCTACCTTTGCCAGTGTGCAATATAATATGTATACGACGATTCATATTCAACTTTCTTTTAATCACATCATAAGTCCATAATATTTTATCACCCTTTTTCTTCCCTCACTCTTTCTCGCATCCAACTTCCTCCTCTTCCGCCTTTATCGCACTTTTTTCTTTCTTCTTTCTTTTCCCTCCGTCTTTGTTATCAACAAATCTTCATTTGTCATCTCTACAATATGACAACTCGTAGCATGATGATGAATTTCCGTTCTCACAGGCAAATGCTTATCTTTATATCTTGCCCGCCGTGAGATGATGATGAGCTTAGTGGTATTACAACTCCGTGGCTTTCATTTTTTTCCAGCAAGTGAATAACTTACTCAGATTGTGAAGTTTACCTTGAAATTTGAATACGCAAGACAAGAGTCCTATAAGCGACTACATGCATGTATAGGGGAAAGTGGGGTAATCCCGGGCACCTTTCGTTAAGGCTACACAGGTACAAGATTAAATAAAGTTCATCAGTGAAAATCATATCAGTGCAAAGTAGGAGTAATGTTCTAAGTAGTTACCAGTTTTAATAACTCAACATCTATAGTTAATAAGTTATAATTAAAAAACAAAATGGTAAAAAATTCTGGGGTAATGCCGGACACGGGGTAATCCCGGACACAATGATTGCTGCTAAGAGGGAAAGTGGAGAAGGATGATAATCCCCTAGAATGTACTAGGTACTTCTGTTACCTCAAGCATACAACTATGGGAGCTGTCATTGTTGTCTATATTTTCGAAATAGCAAGTGTCCGGCATTACCCCATCTGTATTAGAGACGCATGTATGTCCGGGATTACCCCCTCACGGTCCTGACTAAATTTTTCAGTGCTTGTTCTACTATCCATTTTTAAGATACCAAAATTCATACATCCAGCTAACAATCAAGTATCAAACATAATTTTCATCCATACTTCATCTGTGTCCCTTGTCGCATTAACTGTCACCAAGCTAATAAATCACTTTTCAGATAAAAAGTCAAAAATGACAATTTCTGTTTTTTCGTAATTTTCACAAAGAAAGGCGAGACCCAAAGCGTTGGTAGTAGTACACGTGAGGTACACCTTGAGGTAGCTAATACCCCAAGGTAGTATAATAGTGCCACCCTTCTCCGTTTAGCTGCAATCGATATGTCCGGGATTCCCCACAGTCCGGCATTACCCCACTTTTCCAACGCCTTTGGAAATTTTCTTTTCTCTAAGGACAAAATATGTGTTATTGATTTTGCGCGCGGATAGTTTTAAAGGAATAGAGTGAATTTGGGGAATATAGCCTACAAATCTGATTGATGAGATGTTTGTTTTGTTACTTTTTAATTTGTTTTTGTGTAACGAGATATGTTTCCATGGCCTCATTCCTTGCTTTCTTTACTTCTTTATATTTTAACATCATCGTTAGCTCTTGAACTCGACCCACCCACCTGCACCCCCGGCGTAACCAACATGGGTAAAGGGTTGCAGCTGCCCCTTCGTGACACATTTCCCATCCCCTCAGGATGCCGGCCACCAAATTCTGGCTACGCCACTGCATTCCCCACCCACCTACTGTCTGACTGACTCACTGACTCACTGACTGACTGACTGACTGACTGACTGACTCACTCACTGACTGACTCACCCACCCACTCACTCACTCACCCACTCACTCACTAACTCACTCACTCACTCACTCATTCAACTCACTCACTCATCCAACTCACTCACTCACTCACTCACTCACTCACTCACTCACTTACTCACCAACTCACTCACTCACTCACTCACTCACTCCGTTTGTACTCATTTTAATGCATTTTTTTCACGCTGATTCCAAATATGGTCATGACAATATTTACAAATTTTTTTGAATTTTTGACATTTTTTTAAAACTTGTCGTCTGCAGTCGACACTCGCGTGGAGATTAAATCTACCAAAAAAACGTTGACAACGTAAAGAAATCAGCAAGTTTAAAAAACCCCACCTCGGCTCACTTTTTGAAACTTGGTCCCATTTGTAAAAGGTACTGATTTAAACTTTATCATATTTATATAAATTTAAAACATTTCCAGAAGTGTTATGTATCTTTAATGTGCAGATGCGATATTAATTTGTCAGCTTTCTGGAACGGCCTGAAAGGTTATTATCTTGTTCTTGCACGGTAAGCCAATATCCTATTGTGTTTTGTTTTATAATAATCATGATTAATGATTGAATTAAACAAATAACACGTAGGCTTGATATCTTGTTGGAAACGCTGTGTTCTGTTGAAATAAAATAAAAACACTGATTCGCTGTTGGTAGTCTTGTTGGTGTTTAAAATGGGACCAAGTTTCAAAAAGTGAGCCGAGGTGGGTTTTTAAACTTGCTGATTTCTTTACGTTGTCAACGTTTTTTGGTAGATTTCTTTTCTTTTATGAATGTAGCCAAGCAGCTCCAAGCTTGGAAAGTCATCAGGTTAGGATGTGCTCCATAAAACAAATAAAACGAAAAATAGATGTTTGAAGTTGCAATTCTGGATTCATGACAATAAATAATTAAACCAAACTTTATCAGTCGTTTATTTTTAAAACTTGCTTGTCACACGTGAAGAGGCGTAATGATCAATATACATTTTAATATATTTTAATTATTCAAGGCAACATAAATGTAAAGAAAATGTAAATATGAACAACACACACCCAATGTTGACAATGCCAGAGAGACACAGAGAGTATAAGTCCGATTTAGGCCTACGTCAAGTCGGAACTGGTAAATGCGCATTACAGCCTATACTACGGAAGCGTCTAAATGCCCCGAGTAGGCAATATAATCGTGTTTTAATGTTTGTGGTTCTTTGTAGCCCTGCGGGGCAACCTAGTTCGATATTCCTATTAAGCGGCGGTTGTCGTCGATCTTTCGTGGTTCTGTGGTTTTCATACAAGCCCTGCCCTCTATCGGGAGCTAATTTATAGTTTAAGCTTGTTGGATATCCATATATATTTCGTGGTTTCTGGTTCTTTGTAGCCATGTGGGGCAATCTAGCTGCATATCCAAATTTCGCTGTTTGTGGTTCTTTATAGCGCTGCGGGGCAATCTAGTTGGATATCAATATTGAGCTGCAGTTGTTGTTGATCTTTCGCGGTTTGTGGTCTTAATTTGTTGGATATCCATATTTCGCGGTTTGTGGTTCTTTATAATCTGGCTTGTTGGATATCCATATTTCGTGGCTTGTGGTTCTTTGAAGCCCTGTGGGGCAATAGTTGCATATCGAAATTCCGCGGTTTGTGGTTCTTTATAGCCCTGCGGGCAATCTAGTTGGATATCAATATTGAGCGGCAGTTGTTGTTGATCTTTCGCGGTTTGTGGTCTTAATTTGTTGGATATCCATATTTCGCGGTTTGTGGTTCTTTATAATCGATAGGCCTGTGGGAAATCTGGTTAGATATCCAAATTGCGCGGTTTGTGGTTCTTTGTAACCCTGCGGGGCAATCTAGTTGGATATCCCTATTAAGCGGCGGTTGTCGGCGATCTTTCGCGGTTTGTGATTTTAATTTGTGACAATTTATAATATTTATTCCAAATATAATTTCAGTCTGAGCTGTGAACAGAGCCACTGATAAATGTGTTTTAAATGACGAAGATATCATGATATCAGGCATGGTGAAAGCATCTGGATGGTGAGAGTAGGCCCTATAGGCCTAGCCCTAAATGTGAATAAAAAATCAAACATGTTTGTTTGATGAAAAAAATATAATATCACAATAGCAATGGATGTTCGAAATGGTGTTATTCTTGATTTATGACAATAAATTTGTTAATAAAACATTAAAAAAAAAAGGTGGTGGGAAGTTTCGAACTTGGGCAAAACTTCACAAGTGGATTAGAAGTCCATGGCCTTAACCACTTCGCCACGGGGACGTCCCGATATAACGACGTGTGAAAGTGGAGTATTTATTAATATGAATGTATGCTGTGGTCCGGAAAGAATAAAAGAATTGTGAAAAACTTGATTTTTTGGCAAATGGGATCCAGAATTTGTATGTAGGGTTTCCAGGAAAATGCTAGGGTATATTTTGAAAGTGAATCTCAAAAAGTAGTGCGACAGTGACAGCCATGTATGGCTGTAGCAGTGACGAAAGATTCTGGATATCAGTATGATTAGCTATGATTTTACACTAATTTTGGCTATGAAATACCGCGTGAAATAATACAAGAATGTTTGTTTTTTATCAAACAATCGAATTGACTGTAAGATTGGTGTAACTTTTTGAATTAATGAGTTATTAAAATATTACACTTTGGACAGTAAATAAGATTTAGCATGGTTTTAGATATATTTTGTACCCAGTGAAAAATATCACAGAACAATAGCGTTTTGTTTCGTGTAAATATAGTCCGCGGTGCATCTGTTTATTCTTCTTTATCAGTCGTTTTTTTTAAAACTTGCTGGTCAAGCTACCGCTTGACTCTAATACTTGAAAGTCATCTGCAGAAATGTGTAGATATTGGAGTCAGTCCTAATGTTTTTCGTAATTGAGGAAGTTGTTAAGGAGGGTATCTATTAAATCAATAATTGCGCTTAGAGAGTAACTGTTCTCGTAAGTAAAAAATACAGTACCTGCAAATAATTAACATATCAGATACAGTCTTTTGACTTGGTGGTGTTAAATTATACGTTGGTGGTGATGAAGGTGGTAATGGTAATGGCGTTGTTGTAGGTAGGCTGCTGGTTTTAATGCAGTAATGGTTTCCAAATATAAGCTTGGATTTTCATACGCTTCAAAACCAGTGTTGGTTGAAATGTTATTTTTGTACAGTCTCATGGGCATAATAATCTCAAATTACAAATATCATAACCCAGGATTAACGGAATCTAATATCATGTTTCATTATACAAATGAGTTGACAACATGCAAATATAAACCTACATGGTATTCTACAAGCATAATTATTAGAATTGAAAGCTCTGATAAACATAAAACTTTAACCTTCAGAAATCTTAAGGTTTTAAAATACCGTACCATATAATATAGAATATTACCCCATATAATCCTTATTTATAACATTGGATAGACAGCGTGGTGAGGTGGTTTTCAGAAACTGAAAAATACTGTTTTAACATGCTTCATCAATGTCACTATTATTTATTAATATTAATGTTTAGAGTGTTAGAATTTTACAACTAAACTGAGCTCAAAAAGAAACTTATATTTTTTTACAACTTGTGAATCACAAGATCATATCTTAAAATACTGTCAATCAAAATGAACCAAAATTACACACATGATTACACAACAGCAAAATGCACTGTCATGGGACAGCTTCCTGGACTTCCTCCACTTTCACAGCCCAACATTTGACACGCAGCACAAAAAAATCTGTGAGAATGCACACAAGATCCTTGCACAGATGATAAAACGGTGCTGCTTTCTGCTTTTCATACAATTTTTTCATGAAACAGGGCTGGGCTGCGAATGTGGTCCATAAAGCTGTCCCATGTCCGTGCATTTTGCTGTTGTGTCAGTTGGATAACTGCTTGGTTACTGACATGTGTTAAGAGTAGAGTATTGAAGTAAACCTGCGGGTAATTTTGGTTCAATTTGATGGACAGGATTTCAAGATATGACACCGATTATCTATGGTAATGGTCTGTTTTGAACCGTTTATCTTACATATACGGCGAGCCAAAATAAATGAATTTGTTGTAATCCCAGCAAACACAAAACGTTTTCGACATCATTCGCAAAAAGTTATAAAAGGTTGTCAGAAAACGTTTAAATGTCGGGTTATATAAAGGGTACATTAATGGTATAAAACGTTTTCATAACATTAAAAAACATTAGTTGATAATTTACTGCACAACAAACACAAATGTTTTACAGGAAACATTTAAATGTCGGGTTGTATAAAGGGTATAAAACGTTTTAATAACATTCCAAAAACATTTTTGAAAACTTATCTGCCATCATTCTAAACAGAATGTTCTTTTGGGGTTGAAAAAATATTTTGCAAAAAATGTTTGCCCAATATATTTATAATAACGTTTATAATATGATTTCACGACCTTTATATAACCCGACATTTAAATGTTATTAAAACGTTTTGTAAAAACATTTTAAGAACATTTCTGTGTTTGCTGGGTGGAAATATTTTAACATAATGTTATTTAAGTGTTGACAAAATATTTGGCCAATAATGTTTGCAAAAATAGTTTACAATGATATTTCGAAAACATTTGAAAAATATTGTTGCAGTGTGTTTTCATACAAAACGTTTTAAAACGATTCCATGACCTTTATATAACCCGACATTTTAACTAAACCAAAACCCAAACTATAACTTATTTAAAACGTTTTAAAAACGTTTTTGTGTTTGCTGGGATAATCTCTTGATCAGAAGCTTTAAAATGGTATAACCATAATCACTATTTTAAAGAAGAACTCTTTTGTTTTCTACTTTTTTCTGGTATCTTCAATGAACAATATATCCTTTTTTTCCCTGGCGACTTTCCGCTCATTTCGTGAAAAAAGGTCTCAAATAGATTTTCACCAGCTTCAATAGAATCACTCGGGCTTTGACCACCGAGCAATGCGTCATTGTTATAATTATGTTCACACGGGTTACGGGAAACGTAAAACTGAAAATCGATCCCAACTGGATAGGTCACAACTCATGAACTCGTCGAATATCCGCTGCACATTGATTGGGACAAAACGCGTACATTTCTGTCGACACGCGCGACTTCGTGAGGCCGGTCGAGTGCAGATCCGTCGGAACACGCTTTTCAATACGGAATAAATGCTAACCTCATCGTGACATCATCCAAGCAGCAAAGTTCATTTCCCATTGAAAAAGCGTTATCCGACGAATCTGCAGTCGACCATTCTGTCGTATACATACCTGATACAGATTATAACCGTACCTGATTCAGATTAAATCGGTACAAATTGAACTTGATCTGAACATCCCACAGTGATATCCCACTGTCATTTGACACGGTATAAATGATACGCGAAACCTTAAGTACTTTGAAGCAAAACAAAATTATAAATGCGTCTGATTATTTTACCAACTACTTGAGTAGAAGTGATCATAATATTGTATTTGAAACCTTAATGCATTGCTCGCTCTATGGATGTATATTTCATAAAATTTATCACCATTTTGGTCAAAAAAGTTTTTAATCTGATAAGCTTAGGGCCTATCAGTCTTTAGAATTGAATGGTAAACATAATTATGCATATTTGCTTTTGCTTGTGTTAATCATAACAATTCCAAATGTAGTCAGAAGATTTTCACACTTTTGAAACAGAAAATCACATATTCTAAGACTATCGTCTGCGCTGGCTTTTTTGGCGCGAAGAGCTCAGGTTAATTTAGACAAGCAACCACGTACCCTGGGCCTCTTTGTTAATACGATGTTACTCTCATGGTTGACTATCAATTGCATTCACGTATCATCAGTTTGGATACAAGAAAGTCGTAAGTGTTTTTTGTATTGCTATAACAGTTACGTTCTTTTTGCCTTCAACCGACGGTATATTCCTATACATTCACTACTCACTATTTTTCCGAGACTGCGTCAGTGGGTAATTTGAAACACGCACAACCCTTTCTAACTTCCCGTGAGTCTAACTTTGATTAGAGCTTTCTACGTCGACTGTGACATGTAGGATGTTTTCATCGTGCATTTATCCCAAATTTGACGTCGTATTTCAAAAACTACTGAACAAATACTAAGCATTTTTGTACTCATTTGAATGCATATTTGATTTAAATTTCAAATATTGCTAAAACAATGCAAATTTGTGATTTTTTTTGTAAATTTTTGTAAAATTTTCACGAATTGTCGATTTTTGTCAAGATTCGCGCCAAGAGGGTTACATTCCTCGCGTGTCTAGGTTTGATTAGCCTATATTTCCATGTATCATCACATTTGCAACAAGGGCTTTGCATTTTACATTAACCTTATATTCTATCCTACTGTATAGAGACTTACAGTGCCACATGACCCTATCTTATGTTTAATAAAACCTTAAAGGTAGTAGCTGTCGTACCAAGGATTCTTGGCGCGGAGGGACGGGACGTACATCAGCAGCAATCTTCACACAGATGGCTAAAATAAGAATGGCATTGAACTCACTATCTGATGTAAATGGATCACCTCACACTAATTGTCAGTACGATCTTGACGAGGAGTGCTTCACTTGCGTTGGTCTATGTGACATTATCTTTACATCGCCAACGGGACAATAACCTTACTACTCCTCATAGTATAATATGACTTGTCTGCACTAAGGACCACAATAGCCTCATCCCAATGGCATAGTTCAATAACCTCAATTAAACAATAGTGCAAAATTTGACCTCAAGTTGCAGAGAATGAGTTTTTGTACCAAACTTTTTAAAGGTCATTCAATGAATGTACAAATGTATTGGGGTTAAAGAACTGTGCCCCTGATAGATGAGCATAATCCTAGTGCTGGCGCAAATACGCAACCTTGAACGTTAAATAAGATGATAATGAAAAAAGAAACGTTGTGTCCAAAAATACCAAGACGAGAGTAAAACCTCAATTATTCTTATGTATCTTTTACGTCCATCGTCGTTCAATGGTGGTTGACCTTTACAACAACATAGTCAATATAAATGGTTTTTTTGACGTTAAAAGCCGGCGCCAGTAGTATCCGAAGTATATACTTATATCTATTTTGTTCGTTGATTTAGTCGACAGCAATGTCATGAAATATTCAATAATGTTTAAGACAAATATTTGACTGTATCTTGAATGTATTTGTATTAATATGTTTTGTACAAAGACAGGCCGTGCAAAAGTATGTTAAGTAAATCACTACGTGTGTCGGGACACGCGAATTATGATTTACTGACGTGGTTGATGAGGTACTTATACGCTCGATGGGAATATTCATAATATCTGTGCCATAAATACATTAAACATTTGTTACCATATTTTTAATAAGTTATGTTTTATGAAGATAGATATGAGCAATAAGCGCACGTGTATGGCAAACTAAGCGGCTCAGAACGTGGGACTAGCTACGCGCAGCTTCTTTCTCGTTACGTGCAGCTTATTAACCAATCAGATTCGCTGTTTTAAACACGTGGAGCTGATGTAAACATCCTCTCTCACAAATATTACGTTGTTAATTTTTGTAAATGAAAATATCTGTAGTATATCAGCAAAAAATGGTATAGGTGCTATTAAAGTAATATCTGAACAGAATGATGATTGTTCTATTTTAGGGGCTATCATTTTCTTCGGAAGGGGATCCCAAATATAGGGGTCATACTTTTTGGAAAGGAAAATAAGGGAAGGGGTCATAAATTGATAATGACAAAATGTAGGAGTCACAAGATGACTACAGATAGTGTGTTTATTGTATTCAAAAGACTGATTTCAACACAATTTTAGCCTGTCTAGGGGGTAAGGTGTATCGGTGGTGGGAGTCGGAGGTCATAACATTTTGATGCCGAAATAGTGAGGGTCGCAATTTATTGACGCCGACTTTTTGTAAATTTAGGAACCCCCCGTTCCGAAAAAATGATGACCCATTTTACTCTCTCCATATTTACACAGTGGCATGTGATATCGCTTTCCTGCAATATCTTTACACAGCGCTTTACATCAGTAGTAGTTGTTGTTTGACCTTCATATCCCCTGCACCGCTAATACAGCCCGAGTATAAAGTTACTTGCTATTAAACACGGTGTAAACTTGGAAACACTAAATAAATATGCTTTGTGTCATTTTAGCCAGGCATTAGCAACATGTTCTCTTGACACGTGCTGTGATTTGGCCTCCTTTACCCGTTCGTTATCTATGCTAATTCCGTAAATTAATTACAAGATAATAATTGTGAAAGAGGATACCTATAACTATACTACGCGCTACGCGTATCTTCTTTCTCGTTACGAGCAGCTGTTTGACCAATCAAAATAGTCAAATTTAATCACGTGGTTGGGTCGTTAGCTGCGCGTAGTATAGTGCTAGGTATCCTCTTTCACAATTATTATCTTGTAATTAATTTACGGAATTAGCATAGATAACGAGCGGGTAAGGAGGCCAAATCACAGCACGTGTCAAGAGAACATGTTGCTAATGCCTGGCTAAAATGACACAAAGCTTAGTGTTTCCAAGTTTACACCGTGTTTAATAGCAAGTAACTTTATACTCGGGCTGTATTAGCGGTGCAGGGGATATGAAGGTCAAACAACAACTACTACTGATGGCTACTGATATAAAGCGCTGTGCAAAGATATTGCAGGGAAAGCGATATCACATGCCACTGTGTAAATATGGAGAGAGTAAAATTGGTCATTATTTTTTTTTACGGAACGGGGGGGTCCTAAATTTACAAAAAGTCGGCGTCAATAAAATTGCGGCCCTCACTATTTCGGCATCAAAAATGTTATGACCCCCGACTCCCACCACCGATACACCTTACCCCCTAGACAGGCTTAAATTGTATTGAAATCAGTCTTATTGAATACTATAAATACACTTATCATCTTATGACTCCCTACATTTTGTCATTATCAATTTATGACCCCCTCCCCCTTATTTTTTTTTTTTTTTAAGTATGACCCCCTATACTTGTGATTCTCTTCCGAAGAAAAAATGATAGCCCTCTAAATATAGAACAATCATCATTCTGTTCAGATATTACTTTAATAGCACCTATACCATTTTTTGCTGATATACTACAGATATTTTCATTTACAAAAACTAACAACGTAATATTTGTGAGAGAGGATGTTTACATCAGCTCCACGTGTTTAAAACCGCGAATCTGATTGGTTAATAAGCTGCACGTAACGAGAAAGAAGCTACGCGTAGCAGTTCCACGCTTTTGGACCCCTTGGCTTGCCATACACGTGTGTATATTCTGCGTGCGGCAATTGTTTACACGAGAGAGCCAAGTTTATTACAGCCATAGATTCTAATAATTTAAAATTGATTTTTTTTTTTTTTTCAAATCTGAAAAATCTGGAATCAGCTAAATTTGTTGTGTTTTTAAGTCAACACAGTAATTTTGACACAATGTTATAATTATGACATTAATGCTCTGCGTGCTATCCGTGTGCTTCAACGGAAAAAGTTATAAGTTTTGAAATATTTTCTCAAAATATCAAGAGCTATCTTAAGAACTACTCAACCAATACTAGGCTTGTTTGTACTCATTTTAATGCAATTTTCATGCTGATTCCAAATATGGCCACGAAAATTTACATTTCTGAAATTTTGAATTAAAAAAAAAAATTGAAACATGTCGTCTGCAGTCGACACCCGCGTGAAGAACGTTAAGTCTCCCATAGCAATAGAACTCTTCAACACCTTAAACCCAAAAATAGCGGACGATGAATGTTTTTTCGCTCTATTGTTATTTCGGCTTAAAATGGACAAAAACCTTTCCTGGCAGTAATTATTATTAATATTATTTCAGCATTTTGGGTAAATAATAACAAAATTTAAATTTGACGGCAATCGTACATTATGGATTTACAATTGTTTTTACAATGGTATTCCTGGATATGGTAAAACGACATTGTACATGTATTTTACCACGAACATGTGAATTAAAGTGGGTTCGAGTCTGAAGTGTAACGTGATTTTGCAATGTACGCTGGTGTAAGGTGGTGGGGTATACGCGGGGTGAATTTACGTGTACAGGCACGGATTCAGGCTTTTTCGACACATGGTAGCCATGGGGGTTCCCTTATAGGAGTCGGAAAATTCGGCAAAATTCGGTGGTCAAAATCACCCATTTTCACTTGTTTTCTATGTACCAATCAAGTACGCCTCTCTTATTGGTTATTTAAGGATCGGCCCCAGGATTCGTCCCTGCGGGTCCCTTAATCCGTCCCTGCGGGCCCCTGGATTCGTCCCTGCGGGTCCCTTAATCCGTCCCTGTGGGACCCTGGATACGTCCCTGTGGGTCCCTGGATCCGTCCCTGTGGGTCCCTGGATCCGTCCCTGTGGAGTCCCTGGATTCGTCCTTGTAGGTGTATGTCGGGGTGTGCTGTGCATGTCTCTTCGTTTGTTTGTCTGACTTTATTATATGAGTGTATGAATGCAAGTTCGTACCACATTGGGTTTAGCAAGGACAATTTAGTATTCCATTCGAAATCAATATACTTCCCTGCGGAAGATTTAGCTAAACTGTTAAACAGAGGGAGTATGAATTTCAAATAGAATAGACAATTGGGTAACTTCTATTTGAAATACTCCACTTGTGGAAGTTATATGTGAAGCCTTACAACGGGAGGGAGTATGGATTTCGTAAATCTTCCACAGGGATGGTAGATTTCAGGTAGAATAGCCAAATATATGTATATAATGTAAGAAGTATTTGAAATTCGAATAAAAACGCACTGTTTTATATCAATTATTCTTTTATTTGTACATCTGCAGTTCAAACTTTTTTATATAAAATTCAAAATAGTACACCATTTTAAAATGCATTGAAACATTAATGATTTAATAAAAATCAAACTATATAATTCTTAATTGGGCTGTAGTGTTACTGTTGAAATCCATACACCCCCTGTGGAAGACATGACCTTAGTTGCCCACACACGGGTGCATATTTCAAAAGGAGTCACCCATATTTCGATAAGGCGTTCGACTGTGATGCGAGAGGTTGCGGGTTCGAACCCTGGCGGTGCCTATTACGCTCACGTGGAAAAATTGAGTTAGCTTGAAATTCCCCTGGACAAGGAACTCACTGCTAATTTGTCTCGTTGTAACCCGTACGAAACTCGGGGAGCTGATCCTGGTCGCGATGGATATTTGTGGAATGTCTAGGGTGTGCGCTCTTGAAGCAGCAAAGTCCCTGATTTGTTGTTTAATGGTTTGTGGAATGATGTGGGGCCGTAGTGGTCAGCGACAACCTGTAAAGTGTGCTGAGGCTTGTGGATCAACGTCCAGGCGTTGTGCCTGTGCGTAGCGCACTATAAATCACCGCGCTTTTTTTTTCTTCTTTTTTTTTATATTTCAGGTAACCCCATTTGAAATTCATCACACTCCCTGTGTGAAAGATTAAGCTCGTGTGTTCCATAAGTGCCCGGCATAAGGGGTGTATGGATTTCAACTAGATTGTCCATTGTTTTAGACTATGAACCACAAACAAACTGGAATACTCGTAAAAATCATGTTTTCTTATCAGTTTTTTTAATAATTCAAAGGTGAATAATATTTAACTTTTTAAACATTAAAAAGAAATAATATTAAATAATCATTTCTATCTTCCTTGCTAAATGATTAGCGTGTAAACGAAGTTGCAGTATCATCATGATCATTGCATACTGCAAGTTTTCTTAAAATTAATACATAAAACCCGTAATTATAATCAACATATAACAAATAAAAATTGATCAAAATTCTATTTTTACACGGTCAACTAATAATACAGAACCATATGTTCCGCATTTATGGGTCCCAAATTTAAAAATGGATTGACTTACTTTGTTTTAATTACATATATACAAAGGTCGTTAGTCATATGCGCCAATTATTTTTAATTTTCAATCATATTCATATTGTCTAATATTATAATTTCTATAAATAAAAGTAGGTATGACCGAATAAGACTGGGTGAAAATGTGTGCGGCCACATTTACCCCCATTTTTCAATTCCTTCTCACTCAATGACCCCTTTCTTGTTTTGCTACACTGCAAATGTTCCCGAACACGTGACGCCTCTCAGACGCGTCCGAGGTGTTCATACTTGTCTCTTTAGAACACTAGTGTATTTGAAAATATGATAAGCCTTGCACATTAGTGTTCTTTTATTATAATGTAGAACGCATAGTATTGATCAGACGTGTCACAAGTGTTCTGAATGATTATATTGAATACTGGTGTTCAAAAATGGAACGCATGAGCAGATAGAGGCGTTGGAGAGCTGCGACGTGTCAGCGAGAAATACACGGTGCTCCTTTGAAGGAGGGATATAAGTAACAACAACAACAACAACAATGGCGCGATGCAACGTGGAAACGTTTCCGGGAAACGCTATAACAAACTGTCTTTTTCAAGACAAATGGGATGATAGTGAGAGTAAATTCGAAGGATTTAGAGAAGAATGAAATTCAGGGCAACTTTGGGAGCGACTCGGAGCCCGTATATCAGTTGACAGCGATGAACAAGCATAGGAGAGACACAAGCGGGTGACTATGGCCGAGCGATTTTAATCGCATTAAAATGCGTTGCGCTGTCAGCCGGGAGATACGATCGGCGAGGGTTCGAGCCTTGGGCTTGCCTTAGGTGAAAACTATCTGATTTCATCGGAATTCTTCGGAACACCGCCATTATCTTGTTTATACTACCATGCATTTGTTTATTGTCGAGTAATGAGATTTTGAAAATGTATAAATAAAGGTTGAACACCAGCATTCTGAAAATCAATGTTTGAACACGTGTCATGTGTTAAAAACCGTTACATTTCTTTCATGTGTCCGAGGTGTTCATAGATAGTAATTTTGAACACCAGAGTTTAAAGGATTAGAACATGTTACACTAGTGTTCTGAGGTAATAACACCCGTGTGTTATCTACATTAACACTAGTGTTCTCTAAATAAGTTGAACACGTGTCATGTGTTAAAAAACCGTTACATTAATGAACGCGTTCCATGTGTTCTGGCCAATTTACAGTGTACCGCCCAATGATCCCCTCTTTAAACAGTAATAAACGGACTTTAGATAAGCTCTCATCAAATGACTCCCTTTTTTCTCTAAAATGGCCAGAATTTTATAATTTTTCACCAATTTGTTTAAAATGTTACTAAATTTAAGTTCCATTTTGACATTTTTGTATTTCCACTGTTATGGGTCTAAAACTGTTCAGGCCTCACTATGATCCACATTTTTACGGGATTCTCACCAAACGTTTTTCTTCGTTGTAAAAATATGAGTAAAAAAAGGATCAATTTTTTTTCTCCAATTTTGATCAACATTTTGGATATTTTAAGGTATATTTTTTAAAACGAAGAAAATATTCAAAAATATGAGAAAGCCGTTACTAATTTTGTGTCTTTAGAACAAAAATGCAATTTTCGTCAATGCGGATATTTAGGGTATTACTATTAGTTGTTATGGTGGACCGAAGAAAATTGGCATGGAAATCAAATTTGGCGCTTTTCTCAAAAACTGCTCGTTTTGCAGAACTCTGTTATGCTACAATGTAGTTGTACTCCTTGCATCATTTCCTTTCTGAAAATGCATACTTTTATGTACTTATCATCATTACTTTTAAAGATACAATTCAAAACAATGTTTAAAATTTCCCACTTTGACTGATTCCACCTTTTTATCAAAGCGCTTTACACTTATTTCGCTGCATGTCACGTCAGTCGGCAGCCATGATCGGATGTATCGTTCAATAACCGTCTACATTATATGACTACCTCCTAACAGCTCCCCATTCACACCTGCGTGGAGTGAGACAAGGGAGGTAAATGGTCTTGTCTAAGGACACAACACATTGACATAACCAGGGTTCGAACCCACAACCCGGTGGGTCTAACGCCCTACCCATTACCGTCCGGGCCATTCATTAACCCACCGTGCTTCTCACAATGAAAGCAAAGAGAGGGGTTTTAATGGGACAATATTTACTAATTATGGTGTAAAAAGATTTATAACACATGCAAAAACTATCATGTAAATCCATCGAAATTGTCTTAATTATATGCGTAAACTCAGACCCGTACCCGACGAGGGCTGGCCCAGTATTTATACTATAAATATTAAAAGACTGATCGAATTCAATTTTAGGCGCGCAAAGCCTGTGGTAAAAAAAATTGAATCCACAAACAACCCCCTATTCCTAAATGAGTAAATGAGTAGAAAATATATAAGTGTTACGTAACCGAGGCTATCTTTAGTTGGCAGTGATTTATTTTTCTGTAGCTTACATAAAAGAAAGAGGACATTCTCAGCTTTATTTTTATAAACACCAAATTTCACAGTTTGTTACTCGGACTTTGTTGAACAGGTAAATTTACCACCATACTGAATTTGTCATAATATGGAAATTACACTGTTATGTAATCCAGTTTACCGATTGCACAAATAAATTGGGCTGCACTTTGCATCCGCAAACGGAGACCTTCTTAGGGGCTGTGCGATAATTAGGAGCCCCCCCCCCCGGGGTGGGGGGGGGGGTAAAATTTCAAAACGGCTTGCCAAAAATCGCTTGCCTCCCCTCTCGGCCGGCCAAAAATCGCTTGCCCCCCCCTCGGCCCGCCAAAAATTCGTTGCCCCCTCCCCCTTTAACATGCCAAATATTTGGGATCCCAAATTCCAAACCTTAAATGGTCTAGATGTAATGTATGTTGCGGGCGCAGCGAGCAGGAAAATTTGCATATTTAAGTTTTCGTACCGTTTTCCTAAGCCTTTTTAGAGCGTTTTATTAAAAAGGTGCCCCGAGAAGGCAGGCCAAAAATCGCTTGCCCCCCTCTCGGCTTGCCAAAATTGCTTGCCCCTCCCCCAATTTTACCCTCCCCAGGGCTCATAATTATTGCACAGCCCCTTAGCTGTGCGGGATACCCCCATTTCTGGTTCTATAGTTCTGGTTCTTGTTAAATACTTCCCAACGCTTCATACAAAACCAGACGAGTTGCTTGCTTTTAATAAAGGTGGCAAAATCACGTGATACGGCAACAAAAAGTTGTATCGCCTTTTCCCGACCGACCCAAAAATCTAGGGTCACGGTGTTTTGGGTTTTTTTTTTAATCTTTTTTTCATATTTTTGGTATAAAATTCACTGGAAAATGTCCCTGTTCGTCTGATATATTCCAAAATGGTTTTTAATATCGCATATCGACTGCGGCAAAATATTTTTTTTTAAATAAACCAAAAACAAAGGGAAGGAAAATCGACTGGCCAATTATAAAGCATTAAAGGCAATACACTTTTTGGTCCCAACTACGATGTTCTGAATCAACCGTTGTTGTTATCATGATTAGGCCTACATGACAATGTGGTGAAAAATGAACAAGATGTTGGAATGGTAAAAGTATAAAAATAGAACCATACCCCGTAGACATAGTAGATACAAAAATGGAAGATAATCTGTCAAAATAATATTGGGGCTACTCATACTACATTATTTGATCCAATTTAATTTGAATCGATGCAAATTTACATCCGCATTAAAAATGTTCAGCTGATATTAGAGTCTATGCAAATTTTGGTCTGCCCTAAAACAAAATGTTCACAGGTGATCTGAATCCGATTTGCTGAAAGCCATGTACGTGCCGTGCGTCATTATCACGAGGATAGGTGGATTTATACTCAGTCGCTGAGCGACGAACGTTTGACTACGAAGTGTGATGTCCAAACGCTAGAGAGAGCGCTGTACCTTAGCAGTCAAAAATAAATCGCTCATCGCCACTGTGTGTAAAGTCAGCTCCAAATGGACCAATCGGTAAGCGACAAACGTAATTGGGTTCTACCTCGGCATTCCAAATTAAACTGGATTTTAAGGATGTTGTCAGAACAGTCCAATTCCAGTTTGTCTCATTCATATGATTTTCATGTTGTATACATCCTTAGCATTCATATCGGAATCACGTGCAGGTGCGTGTTGCAGACATCTTGGTTTTGTGTTAAATTTACTTGGCGCCAAAATGCATCAGATATAAATGAAATAACAATAAATTGGCGCGGGCGGAGACGAAATATGCATTTTGATAACTAAAATGGATCAATTATAAACTTGATGTATACATTTATACAAGAGATCTGTTCATTACTATCATCAAGGTTATTTATATATAAGTCAAAAGAAATAAATATAATATCTTAACATTTACAAAAATGATTGATATCAAAATTATTTGGATATGGCGAAGCAATTATATTGTTAACATCCTTCTTAGTATATTCTGAACACTCTTGTTTTGCAAACATACAGTTACTTGTTACTCACGTGGAGTCCATGCAAAATATGGCATCCACTCCACATTCCAGAAAAAGGCAACACTCATTTTTGGGATTAAAGAATATTTTTCTGTTTTACCTAATGAAACCGAACTAAATCATAATCCTTTAGTTAGTTCTAACTCGCAACAAGGCCAACCTAATTAAATCTTGAATCTCAAAGCTTGTGAGAGATTGAAAATCTAATACGGAATGTGGTTTTTACTAACGTGATCTGATCAGCTCGTAATAGGCGGGACTTACAATATCGTAGATTAATATAGAATAGCGTATTTAGCAGCTTGGTGCACCACCTACGCTAACTGCGCCTTGCGTATTGCTTGACTGACGCGCGCTTTTGTGAACTTACGTAGGCATAAGTTGGGACTTTATTGACGTTCGGAGAAACAATAACCGAATAATTCTCGCATATTACAAATTGATAGGCTATTGATCATAAGTTGGAACTTTATTGACGTTCGCAGTAACAAAACCAAATAATTCTCGCATATTACGAACTGATCATAGTATAATATTGTCAGTAAACAATTCAAAAATATCGCCCTCTTGTCAGAAAGGGATGCAGACGATGACGGTTTATGGTTGCCTGTTATTCGTCCGTATGCAGTATTGATGATGTCGTGTGGCCTACACACAAGACGGTACGACGTTCAGTTATGATGTATTTAGTTTTAAAGAGTGGGTGCACATCGAGGATGAGTCGCTGACAATATTTAGCATAGCACGCAAGTCCAAAGTTTACTCCTGGACGATACCTTGTGCCGCCATCCGTCCAGTGCAACCCAACCGCCTCTACCTAGTCAATCATCGTAAGGCACTAGAGCCAAATTGATTTGATATTTTGATCGACCACCAATGCTGCTTCTTCGATGCTTGTAATTAATAGACTATCAACTAAGTAATCATAATTACTGGTAAATTTGTATTGGTCAATATCATTGCATGCACAGATTTATATCAGAGGATGATTTAAGCACTTCCCAGCCAGTCTTGCGGTTAGCACAGCTGTGTGGGTGAACATGACACCACTGCCCGCCCACTGCATACACACGTGCATGATTAAATTTGAATTTGGACAGATATATTTACAATAGAAACACCTTCGAAACGTTGGCCGATTTCACATTTTATGTTATCTACAGAAGGTGTGAATTATCCTTCATGCATACATCACTTTAGATCTGAAATCGACCAAGTAATAATGACACACGGGCAATTCTAAAACAACATCTTTTGCACAGAGTTCAATGGGATTTGAAAAGTAAAGTGGCAGTTGAAACTCTAGTGATAACACTTTTACAGTGCATGATGGGGCTTCCTTAAATCATCCTCTGGATTTATATGTAATCACAATTCACAATCGTGAATTAATTACTTTGATAAATAAAAAGGATCGACCAAGCATCGATGGTCGATTGAAAGATCAAACTAATTTGGTTCTATTGCCTAAATGACCCACTAGAATGTGCGCGTCGCCGGTGTATGAAGGTGTTTGCTTCATTGCTTGCAGGGCGCATCATTTGATTTCCAGGCGAGCATGGGAGGTGTTTTTTTTTTAACTTCGCCCAAAAGTTAAATGAAAAAAAACTCCGCCTGACCCAAACTCCCATGCCCCCCACCTCCCCTGAAAATCAAATGGTGCGTCCTTTAGGTTTAAAAAAAAGTATTGTAAAAATGATAATATATATTATACGTTGCCGTTTTCAGTTCAGATCAAGAGGGTTTCTTTTGGCTTAATAGGGCTTTGAAGAAATAGCATCCAATTTTGTATCATCCTCAAAATGATTCCTTTAAATTTCCATTGTATTTGCACCCACAAGGTATAATATTGACTTGGAAGATAATGTATAAAGGTAAACTGCAAGATACCTATCGCGGGTGCCTGCTCAAGTACACCGTCGCCAAGGTACCTGACTGGTACACACAGAGTACCTACATAGTACAAATGCTATACCTACTGCACAGGACTCGCCAGCAGTGATACTGCACTACATGTTACTACTACTACACTGGTACTCCCCTGGTACAGTACAATACCAGTCAAGCACCATGGCGACAGTCTACCTGTGCAGGCAACCGATATAGTGATCTGGTCGTGTACGGTATATAAAGGGCGTACATGGTCATAGATTGAAGAGACTAAAGCTGAATTTATACTCCATCGCTTAGCGACGAGGGATTGCTATTTGACCAATGAGGTAGCGTGCTTTTCCCAACGCAGCAAAAAGCGCTGTACCCCATTGGCTAAAAACCAATCGCTATCGCTCAGCGATGTTGTATAAAGTCAGCTTTAGTGGCAGTTGAGATTGGATTAAGAATTTCCTGTCTCTTGGCCCAGATTAAAGCTGCTGAATTGATGGGAGAGGCCTTCTGTTTCAAATCCGTGCCTCTCGTTTCTTTTCACACATATGCTTATATGGCTTTTAGTTAGACTTGCCACACCCACACAGCAAATCTCTACTGCCTTCCCAACACTATGCCGGTACCCATTTATACACCTGGGCGAAGAGAGACAATAGAGGAAAAGTGATTTATCTATACATAGTTACAGACACACGATGGCACCACCAGTGGGCGAGTCCTCACCCTAGCGACCGCTGGGCGAGCCCTCGTCCTTGCATCATAAGTGGAAGAGCCAGTAGCGTAGCATCCGAGGCATAAAGCACATGCCCCAATCGATTTGAAAATTTAGAAAATCCCATAGGCAAATTGCCGAAAATGGCTTGTGTCCCCAATCAGTCCTCCCCCCCTTCCCACCTCATGGTTGGTGCCACCCCCATGGGATGAATCACGCTACGCCACTGGGAAGAGCGTAGTCACAGCAGCGCCAATGTGCTCTCAGATTACACGCTTTGACCCGGCATGATCCACCTCAAGAGGTGGATCACGAAAGGCGAGCACATGACCCGGCATGACACGGCAACCGATTACCCCAAGTCGTTTCTACTGGGCTCGTTACCCGGCACGGCACGGCACGGCACGGCATGGCCCGGAATTTTACCCTCAGTAGAAACACGCAGAATATGTCACTTTCTACAGTACAATAAAATACAAAACGATATTCTACATGCTCCGCTTTTGACTAGTAGAGTTGCACCCTATTCGGCAATCACTCCTGCTTTTGACATGAACACATAAAAACCCGACCTTTGAAAATATCACTGGTTTGTTTTAATTTTTTTTTTACATCAGTAGAGTCTTGGTGGAATGTGCATCATAAAACAAAATAATATTGCACCTTCATCATTGTTCGATGTATGATAAAAGCAATATCTATAACTTAAAAAAAGCATATCAAACAACAACAACTGTCATACATATCGTACTTTATTCTCAGGAGGTTCTGTAACCTCAAGTTGTTCATGATGAGCCTCCTCGTTCATGTCATTCTCCTTCGGACAATAAACCATTTCTTCCGGAGGTTTTGTAATAGCCATATAGACTTTATTAGCGTCATGTCGCATTTGCAATTCAGTGTACACATCATCCCTTCCTTGATGATGTGAAACGTACTGTACCTTTGGTTTAGTATAAGTGTTCTTATACTTTAATAACAAAACAACGCCGATTATGAAGAACACGATGGCGAGAACGGCAGCTACACCTGTACATATGACCCAAAAATGTAAAGACTGTAGAGACGATTTCTTGCATATTTCTTCGCATTTATCTACAGCGGGGAAGTCTAATTCATATTTGACTTTTGAAGTAACAACTTCTGGCTCAGGCGGACTTGTGACAATGTAATGCGCATGTGCTATCGGAAGAGGATGCGAACTGGGGACTACTTTTAGTGGTCCAATATGACATGTGCTCTTCTCCTCTGGAAATTGTTTACTTGAAATACTGCAGAAGTACATGGCCTCTGAATCTTGCATTGTCGGTGTTATCGTCAGTAGAGAGTATACACTAGAGCCCTTTTCCTCTCTTGTGTACCGAAGATCCTGATCTTCTCCAACACGATGCCACTCAATCACAATTGGTGGATGCGCTTTCTCTGTAGTGCAGTTGAATACAAGTGGCACCCCAGTGTTAACTGTAAGCGAGCCACTCGGATAGCATATAGGAAACTTTTCATCTGGAAAAAACATAGTCTTAATATCAACGGAGCTTTGGGCTACTACAACATCATGTTTCATGTCCATTATCTTACAAGAAAATTGGCCTTCATCCTCAACTTTAACATCGATTATAGATAGAAAGTACACTACGGAGCCATCGCGTAGTTGACGCACCGCCAAGAACACTCGCTCGTCCGTTCCCGATATAAGACCTTTATCGTAAGAAAATACTTGACTAGCACTAGTTGAATGTCTCGATATTTTTACTGCTTCATTAGTACCTAAGTTCCCTACCTGACATCGTAGCGATAAAATGTCCCCTTCTCTGACTGGATTCAATGGCGCAACCGCTTCTATCTTTGCGGTGTTAACAACCGTAAGTATATATCCTGCAATAAGCACGCTTTGTAATGTCACAGAATAAAGTTCCTTCCCGAACATACTGGATGAAGTTTACAACAACTGGTTTGGAAATAAAACCGTTGATATCTATGCAGCGGGATATACGATATTATATATCGCACTTGTTGTAGTACACATGTTGTGTCGTGAAAGCATCCTCAATAAGTTGCATGTAAATAAAGATTGACCGTTCAGGGAGGGTAATACGCACTTTCATTTACGGAATGTAATTGCCACATCAAACTTCTCATTTGTTAAATACTACGATGACCCGCGTATACTCTCTCGTCATGCGTGATAAAAGTACATGAGGTTCAACAACTTCAAAATAAAGATGAACAGCGCAGCAGATGGAATTGTAGCAATACACATAGAAATGTAATGAATTCTCTCAAATATCGATACTGTTTTCTCTATCGGAATGCGTATTCCTTATGACCTCGCACCTGAGTGAAAATCATAATATGACATGCAGATATGAAACAATGCGATGATGACGAACTCCTCGGCAATACAGTGCGCTCGCTCGCTCACTCGCTGTCTCACACACTTACACTGATGTTCATTTTTGAACACAAGAAATACTGATATGCAATGCACACATAGATCAATCTATGCCAATGCAAATATTCAGCAGACAAGAAGATCTGTTCTCTTATAAGCACTGCATCCCCGGCGGCCTTAAGTAATAAGGTATGAATCGGTAACGGAGAACGAGCAACTTTCTTATATCATTATCATATACTGATTCCGCACTTGCTTATAAGTACTTGGGGCCTCTTGTTTAGATTATACATGTACATCGCATTTTTCGACAAGGTACTTGTAGTCTTTATTATATTGGGGTACCATAAAGGGTGATTTGAGATAGATAAGAGAGTATTTATGACAATAATTATGAAAATGATGTTATGATAATACAGGTATGTCTAGGTATGTCATTGCAGTATACCCCGGGATTGTATACAATGAAGAATGCCGGAGACATTTTGAGTGCATTATCATTAGACGCCCCAGACACTTGTTCTTAGTCATATTATGAAGATATGATGTGACATTTTCATTACAAATTAAAGAGTTGTTTACATTCTTTATAAATTGATCATCTATATAAACTTCATACAAGATGACGGAGGCAAGTCATATTCTGAAACATCATTTTTCTGCCTCCGCAGGAGGTAGTTTGCTTTGAAATTGACACCTAAAATGCCGCACATTGCGCGGCATGTAGGCCGATTGTACAAATTTATATTCTGACAAGTACTCTAATTTCCGCCCAATATTGAGAGCCCAATATATATCCCCCACCTCCCTGCGCCATACATAAATTCGCCTATCGCCATTTCCGAATGTTCAAAAAGGTAATCACGCTTCCTCAGCATGTGCAATAAATTAGCATTAAAATTAATCTTATTCTATAGCGATTCTAGAAACACCTAGCACGTGGCGCCAATGGCGTGGGTCTATCAAGTTAATGAATTATGCATTAGAATATTTTCAAACTCATATGTTGTATAATTGAAGACCGAATTAAAAAAGACTAGCTTGCGTATGCCGTCCTGTAAACCAGACCAAAAATGCCATACTGCGCAGGTCAGCAACCAATCACGGCGCGCCTTTGTCATGACGTCAGACGCAAACTAGTCTTTTTTAATTCGGTCTTTAATTATAGGTTTTAGCCTCAGCGCTCATCAGCAGCAGCTTTATCGTAGAAGACAAGTTGGAAAACCGTTATGCTGTGGCAATGGGAATACACATCAAACAAGGTTTAATTTCATGATTACATGAAACCTGATTATCAATGCAAAAACTTTGGCTGGAGAAGTTGAAGTTGACGTTCATGGCGACACTTTGGATGTGATAATTTGACATCATGGATTGTTTTGTGCAAAATTGGGGGTATTTGTGTGCCGCGGCGAGTCAGCAGACCGACTGGTATGCATGCTACCCGGGAATGCTAGGCTCGACTAGGCCACAATCATGATCATGATGCATTTGAACTGCAATGTATGGTATGATACGCCTAGCCGCGCCTATGGCCGGCTTCATTGCTGTTCAAATACCATGTAGGCCTACTAAAGTATTGCAATTTTATTGCGTTGATATAATTCGGAATAATTCGTTTTAAAGTATTTGCTTCCCCAATTCCCATGCGTGGTTGGTCATGTATCAGTTTTTTATGTTCTACTGAGTACTGTTGCAATATTTTTGCATGCATACCCAGGCCATGACCGTTTCAAGACTTTGACTGAGAAATTTGCTTTTTGTTTGTTAAGATAAAAATAAAAAATAAAATGCAAGAATCATCTTTCCCCACACAATACTTCTTACAAACAAGGTGTTGATATTGGCCCTTTCGATGCAAGACAAAGCACAAATGAAGGAAACAAAACAAAACAATAATGTTTTTGATTTTTTATTCAATTACACATACAAAAGAGTAATGGCCTATAAAAAGACCCCCCTAAATATAATAATATTAATATTATTTTAGTCCTGAATACAAAATATAATAAACAAGAATAAAAATATCTGATACGAAAATTTGTTACTCTGAAACGTTACAATCGTAATTTTCAGTCAAAAAATCCACGAGAAATGACTCTTGATACAACTTGGGCATATATTTAAAAAAACCTGAAACGGCTGCCTGCATCTGGAACTCTTCATATCTGAAAGTTTGAAGGTCTTATTTCATACATCAGAATTATCTGCACGATTGCAAGATGGCTTTAGGTGACCGTGGCCCTATTGGCTAATGCACAAATTTAGATTTTCTTTCTATTTAAATAATATGTTAAAGCTTATGCCCTGTAGATTACATTCGGTTCTTGAGATATGGCCTGTCAAAATGGCGCGAAACCAAAACAAAAATTGGCAACAACTTTCTTTTTATTTTCTATATTTTGACAAGTCCAGTTGCCAGATGATTTTCTAATTAGATGCATGAATTATGCAAAGTAAAGATTTCAGATACAATTAAAAGAGCTATAGGCCTAGTACTGAGGCATGGTACATGGGTAGAACACACACTGTAGGCCTACTACAAAATTACGGTTAGCGTTTTGGCAAATTTCAATTTGCATAATTAATTAGGGCCACTTATTAGAAAAGTTGATTAGGGCCCTAATTAATTATGCAAATGGAAATTTGCATGTAAAAAGGCATCCATGGGTTTTATATCTTATTTTGTAGCCGATCTGAACATTTTACTTTGTACAATTCTTGCATATATAATTAGAAAATAAGGCCTACCTGACAACATTGCATAACAAAATAAAAGAAATTTGTTGCCAACTTCTTGGTTTCGCGCCATTTTGACAGGCCATATATTTTGGTATAAACCAAAAATCCGATTAAAATAAAATTTTCAGTCTTGTAATCAGGAGAGAATGGACTCACATATTTCAATCAGACACAAATCTATATCCAAAAGCGTTACCTTAAAGCTAGCATTATAAGTGTCTCCTTCTTAACTAATAACAAAAGGTGCCCACTGGTATCTTGGAGGCATTGTCTTTTTTAAAGACATTTCTTGTTTAACATGTAATTCTGTAGAGCATTTTGGTATTGTTATTTTATAATACATGTCACTACTATAAACACAAAATGTGATTTGATATGTTGTATTAATTTGACAGAGATAGTGAGACATGGGAGAATATAAGACTTGAGGAGTGTGAAAGAGAGAGAGAGAGAAAAAAAAGCAGATGGAAAGAGCGGAATGAAAAAAACAAAAAACAAAACAAAAAAACTCAAACACACTAACCCAACTCACCCCCGTACTTGCCACCAAACACCCCCAAAACACTCCACCCACACCCCAACCTAACTTCACACCCAACACATATACACCCCCACCCACGTATTACTACACCTTCCAAGGATACACACTTTATCCATACTTGACACACGAAACACAAATTTTGTATGTATTTGTCCTAAAAGGAACATTGTGTTCCTTGGGTGAATGGTGATACTCGGTACCCGGTCACAAGTACTGTATTTATGATAAAACGGGTTTTAACGCCCTTCTTGAATATTCAAAATGTCCTCGGAAGGAGGCAAATGTCCTCGAATGATATGTTTTAGCATGACCACGGAAGTAATAATGCATCGGGCACCCACCCCAGCCCATCCCTCTACGCACACTTAAATAAATACACACACATCACGCACGTGTGATAGAAAGATGAAACTCGAGTAGCCAATCAACCACCTGTTGAGCCCGCCTACACAGTCAATACAATTTAATTCATATTCAAACCTTGGACACCTCTCTGTCGTGTATTAAGCATTCGGGCGTACAACACATGCAACAAATGCGCAAGCAATGTTAGCTTTCCGGAGCCCGGGTTCTCTTTCACTAATATTTTTAGAAATAATAAATCGTGGTTTCTTATCACAAGGCAGTTATATTTTAATAAATATCATCTTGGATGATATGCTAGATTGATAATATTTTCTGAGGCGATAGGTTGGGTTTTATTTAACAGTATAACAGTGGGTATATGTAGGTGCAATTTTATATATGTTGTGTTTGTTGTTGTGTGATTTGGTGTGGGGGTGGGGGTGTATGTTTTTTTGTTTTTTTTTTTTTTTTTTTGCTTATTGAAAAAAAAATAAAAGAAATTATGTTATTTTGTGTTATTGTATTATGTTAAATATTACCAATTTGGCATTTATTATTGTAAATAAACACATAGTATTGTCACATTAATGACATTTATTGTAACATGAACATTTCATATTTTCCAAAATCACATCAAGATATTAACATCAATGATAAATATTATAAACTCATGTCATCAATTGTATATTTCCTCACATTCAATACGTTCTCTATGTCTGAATTTATATATAATAGAACTTTGAATATCCGCAATTGTATACACTGAAGGCAAGATATGTCGTGAAACCCTAGAATTGTTCTACGTTAACATGCATAGCCCATTCTACGCTTACGTGGAATGCATATTCAAAGGTCAACAAATTTGTATAATTTTTTTCAAAAATCTGTTCTTTTTACAATTTCATCACTAAAATTGAAATCTACATACAAGTTGTATTCTATTGCGTACAAACATGCGAAGTCTCAGTGCAATATTTCTTAAGAATGACTTTCAAGATTACTGTAGCAGATGTTATAATGCGTACGGGGTTTTTTTCACAGTGAAACTTATAGCCAAACGGATAGAAGCTCCGAGGGGACAATCCTATACGTGATATTCAGGAAAACGTATTAAGTTTTCTTCCTCGGCCAAAGCTCTAACTAGCTCGATTTGCCTTTGGACTTACACTACTCAAGTACGGCACCTGAATCATCAAGGCACACAAGAGAGCCTGTTACGTCTTAGGGTGTCTTGTTATTCACGGTGTCTCCTCGCGGAACAACATCTTACGGGCAAAAACACAAAGTAACTAATTACCCCCGAGGTATGCAGAGATCGTGGGGAGCCAACTCGAAATATTGGCGCGCGGGGAAATGTTGTTGTATAGACGCATGCGTAGTTGAGATTTTGAGGCTTTGATAAGGTATGGGGAAAAGGTATACATGTAAAGCGATGTTATGTTGTAGTATAATTATGACAGGCAGGTTTTTAGTGATGTGATGGAATCCATTTAAAGCGGAATTAGAGGAAGTAAGCTTCCTTTTAGTTTCGTATCGTAATTGAGTAATTTGTGACAACGTTAATGTTTTACACAAATTGGATTTAACAAATGTAATCCGTAATGGTATGTCGATTATATATGAACAACCTGTTTGAATCAATGTTTTGCTTAGGTTACATTTTAACTAGACGAATGCTTATCACACCACGACGTTGATGAATTGGTTTGGTACGTGCATTATGTTTTGGAGTGATAAATTATAAAGAGTCTCCAGAAATGAAATAGTAGATATTATTATGTTCGGTATTTCTAAAAGATTAAAATTGTTATATGTTTGAGCCAATACTTTCGTGAAAACAATAATCGTTAGGATATGCCTTAACCAACGATAGAGATTTTCAATGAATAGGTTATTGGGACAAATGGGAACTTTTAACTCAATGTAGGAATTAATCGAATTTAACCCTCTCTCCAAAATTCGAACTGGAAGACAAGATGCATAAAAAATATGTATGGACTAAAAATAAAGACAAAAACAGAATATACGAGTACTATAGACTTAATTTTTGTATAGCATGGGTTTCTTATTGTTTGTTTGTTTACTTAGGTTGGTGCACAATGCACAAGCCAGGCTAAAAGAGCATAAAAAGCATGCTGGCTCTTTATAGTTAAAAGGGATAAAATGCAAATAATAATAAAAAGCAAAATAAGGCCACTCCCAACAATGACAAAATAACAGTTTTGTTCTTAACCCTTGGGATGAGAGATAAGAAAATGGACATTCGCATTCCATGTCCGATACAAAGACTGTATTATGTAACACTGTGATTAGAATCTCCCATACAGAAAGACAACACTTCAACAAACTAAGATACTTACACTAAAAAAGGGTATACCGGTTAACGGTAAAACGCCATTGATAATGCTAATACGTGTGTGCGTGTACGATGTGTGTACTATACTTCCACACTATCATATTTATAAATCCTTAAATATACCCCACAAAATTAACCCTTCGTCTTAAAAAAAATTATTATGAAAAACATTATTGGTTATCATATTATAATGTCAGTGAAAGATAACCCGGGCTCGGAAAGCTAACATTGCTTGCGCATTTGTTGCATGTGTTGTACGCCCGAATGCTTAATACACGATAGAGAGGTGTCCAAGGTTTGAATATGAATTAAATTGTATTGACTGAAGGCGGGCTCAACAGGTGGTTGATTGGCTACTCGAGTTTCATCTTTCTATGCATGCATGCGGGTGGGGTGGGGCTGGTGCGGTGGAGGTTGTGGTATGGGGTGGACGGTATTGTTGTTGGTGGTGTGTAACACATCCAATTCGATTTATAAACATATTTAATTGAATACTTTTACGTTTAGATTTTGTGAGGACTAGTGTTTAGAAAATTAATCATAATGTTTAGTAACTAGTCTTGACATATAATTTTAAGTTTATTTTTTAGCAATTGAATACACGTAGTGAAGTGAGATTTTTGGTGTGCATAGTGTATTAAATGTGTGTGTATTGGGGTGTGGCGTGGGGTGGAGTAGGTATTTGGGTCATGGGTGTGGCAGAATAAAAACTCCAGGAGCTTTTGGTATACCTTGCAATCGTTTATCAACTTTCCGTTCTTAAAATCCAACTTTAGATTGAAAACATTCACGCCAGTGCTGACCATTTACAATCCGCAAGCATAAAAATCTCATGTTTCGAAGGAACTTGAATGAAAACAAAACTCGCATAAAAGCTCTAGCCTTGACAAAAATTGCGCTATTTCGGTTAAAATGCTTACACCCTCTATAGAAGACATGACCTTAGTCTTTCACACAGGGAATGTGAATTTCAAATGAGGTGACTCTTTTTGAAATCCCCCCCTCCCCCGTGTGGGAGATTAGGGTCATGTCTTCCATAGGGGGTAATGGATTTAACCGGAACAGCTCATTCTTGTCAAGTTCGCATGACACTTAAAGTTGTCTTATATGTCATGCATTGCGCTGCCATCAAATTCCCAAATGATTTTATAAGGTCCTTGGCTTGAATACCTATATGCATTATTAAGGTGAATGGCCTTCACTTAAGGAACAGGATGCGCATAAATTGTATCAATACTATTTCTAGTATCACATGACATACGCTTCTAAGGCGACAAAACGTACCACCTTCTTATAATAGAACAATCGTTGTTGCAACATTAATGGAGGGTAGGCTAGATGACTCATCTGAATCCAGAATGATTCGGTTCTATGTGAATTTAAGCCAACTTCAGAATCAATCCTTACCTCACTCAGTTATCCTCAGGTCTAGTGAGGTCTGGTGGCCCATAAAGCTGAAGTGTACTCTTTCCAGCGCATGTTCTATTGCTACA